>NC_141554.1:16682291-17003750 GCF_021556685.1 Rattus norvegicus
ACCCATTAGAAAGTTTATAGACTGGAGATAAAGCATGTCAGACCCTCACACAATAATAGTGGGAGACTTCAACACCCCACGCTCGCCAATGGACAGATCATTGAAACACAAACTAAACAGAGATAGTGAAAGCAACAGAAGTTATGAACCAAATGGATTTAACAGATATTTATAGAACATTTCACCCTAAAACAAAAGAATATACCTTCTTCTCAGCACCTCATGGTACCGTCTCCAAAATTGACCATATAATCCGTCACAAAACAGGCCTCAACAGATACAGGAAGACAGAAATCAGAGCACCATGGAGTAAGACTAGACTTCAATAACAACAAAAACAACAGAAAGCCCACATATACATGGAAACTAAATAACTCTCTCCTCAATGATAACTTGGTCAAGGAAGAAATAAAGAAAGAAATTAAAGACTTCCTGGAATTCAATGAAAATGTTGACACATCATACCCAAACTTATGGGACACAATGAAAGCTGTGCTAAGATGAAAACTCATAGCACTAAGTGCCCTTGTAAAGAAATTGGAGAGATCCTACATTAGCAACTTAACAGCACACCTCAAAGTCAAACTAACTAGAGGGCACAGAGACAGTATCTGAATTTAAAAAATTAGGAATGAGGGGTTGGGGATTTAGCTCAGTGGTAGAGCGCTTGCCTAGGAAGCGCAAGGCCCTGGGTTCGGTCCCCAGCTCCGAAAAAAAGAACCAAAAAAAAAAAAAAAAATTAGGAATGAAATGGAAGACATAACAGAAACTGAGGAAATTCTTAAAATCATCAGATCCTACTACAAAAACCTATATTCTACAAAACTGGAAAATCTAGATGAAACTAGACAGATAACATGTACCGGAGTTAAATCAGGAGCAGGTACACTATCTAAACAGGCCCATATCCCCTAAGGACAAATAGAAGTCATAAAAAACCTCCCAACCAAATAAAAGCCCAGAGCCATGGCTTCCGTGAGGAATTCTATCAAGCATTCAAAGAAGAGCTAATACCGATACTCCTCAAACTGTTCCATAAAACAGAAACAAAGAATACTGCTAATTCATTCTATGAAGCCACAATTACTCTAACATCTAAACCACACAGGACCCAACCAAAAAAAAAAAAAAAAAACAAAACAAACTTCAGACCTATTTCCCTTATGAATATTGATGCAAAAGTACTCAATAAAGTTCTAGCAAACCAATTGAATCCAAGAACACATCAAAACCATCATTTACCACAATCAAGTAGGCTTCATTCCAGGGACTCAGGGTTGGGTCAATATATATAAACAAACTCAGAGAAAAATCACATGATCATCTCATTAAATGCTGAAAAAGCATTTGCCAAAATACAACCACCCCTTCATGTTAAAAATATTGGAGAGATCAGGAATTCAAGGCCCATTTCGAAACATAATAAAAAGAATATACAGCAAACCAACAGCCAATATCAAATTCAATGGAGAGAAACTTGAAGCAATCCCACTAAAATCAGGGACTAGACAAGGCTGCCCACTCTCGTATCTATTCAACATAGTACTCAAAGTCCTAGCCAGAGCAGTAAGACAACAAAAGGAGATCAAGGGGATTCAAATTGGCAAAGAAGTCAAGATATCACTATTTGTAGATGACATGACAGTCAGTATAAAAGCAACCCCCAAAATTCTACCAGAGAACTTCTACAGCTGATAACAACTTCAGCAAAGTGGCTGAATATAAAATTAACTCAAGCAAATCAGTACCCTTCCTTTATATAAGTGATAAAAGAGCTGAGAGAGGGGGTTGGGGATTTGGCTCAGTGGTAGAGCGCTTACCTAGGAAGCGCAAGGTCATGGGTTCGGTCCCCAGCCCCATAAAAAAAAAAAAGGAGCTGAGAGAGAAACTAGGGAAACAACACCCTTCACAATAGTCACGAATAATATAAAATATCTTGGGGGTAACTAATCAAACAAGTGAAAGATCTGTATGGTAAGAACTTAGGGGCTGCAGAGATGGCTCAGTGGTTAAGAGCATTGACTGCTCTTCCAGAGGTCCTGAGTTCAATTCCCAGCAACCACATGGTGGCTCACAACCATCTGTAATGGGATCTGATGCCCTCTTCTGGTGTGTCTGAAGACAGCTACAGTGTACTCATATACTTTAAGTAAATAAATCTTAAAAAAAAAAAGAACTTAGTCTCTCAAGAAGAAATTGAAGGAGAGCTCAAAAAATGGAGAGATCTCCCATGCTTATGGATTGGTAGGATTTATATAGTAAAAAGGCCATCCTATCAAAAGCAATGTACAGGGGCTGGGGATTTAGCTCAGTGGTAGAGCGCTTGCCTAGCAAGCGCAAGGCCCTGGGTTCGGTCCCCAGCTCCGAAAAAAAAAAAAAAGAAAAAAGAAAAAAAAGAAAAAAGCAATGTACAGATTCAATGCAATCTCTATCAGAATCCCAACTCAATTCTTCATAGAGTTAGAAAGAGCAACTTGCAAATTCAAATGGTAAAACAAAAAAATCCAGGATAGCAAAAACAATTCTTTTTTATTTTATTATATATACTGCATGTATGCCTGCAGGCCAGAAAAGGGAATCAGATCCCATTACAGATGGTTATAAGTCACCATGTGGTTGCTGGGAATTGAACTCAGGACCTCTTGAAGAGCAGCCAGTGCTCTTAACCTCTGAGACATGTCTCCAGCCCCTTGAAAACAGCTCTTAACAATAAAAGAACTTCTCTGGGGGGAATCAACATCCCTGACATCAAGCTATATCCAAAAGATGCCCCTCCATACCAAAGGGGCACGTGCTCCACTATGTTCAGAGTAGCCTTATCTATAATAGCCAGAAGCTGGAAAGAACCAAGATGTACCACAGCAGAAGAATGGATACAGAAAATGTGGCACATCTACACAATGGAGTACTGCTAAGCTAAAAAGAACCAAGACATCATGAGTTTTGTAGACAAATGGATGGAACTAGAAAATGTCATCCTGAATGAGGTAACTCAGACCCAAAAAGACATGCCTGGTATGTACTCACTAATAAGTGGGTATTGGTCAAAAAAAGTACAGAATGCAGAAATCAAGAAGGTTAACTAGCAGGAGGGTCCAAGTGAGGATGCCTCAATACTACTTGGGAGGGAGAAGAAAGCAATTATGGGAGAAGGGAGGGAGGTATCTGAGTGGGAGAAGGGAGTGGGAAAAGGGGAACATGATCAGGTATTGGGGTGGGGGAACTGTAGAAGTCTTGATGCCCAGCAGAATGAATGGAAATATGCAACCTCAGGGAGTGGGAGGTGGGGGACCCTCTTGAATGTAACAGACCTGGGAGGTGAGAGACTCTCAGACTCAAAGGGAGGGACCTTAGACGAAATGCACAACAGTGGGGAGAAGGAACTTATAAAATCCACCACCAGCAGAAAAGACAAGGCATCAAGAGGAGGGATGGGGTTGCCGTCCCAGTCAAAAATACTGACCCAGAATTGTTCCTGTCTAAAAGAACTGGAGGGACAAAAATGGAGAAGAGACTGAGGGAAAGGAGGTCCAGTGCCTGGACCAACTTTGGATCCAGCTCAAGAGGAGGCTCCAAGGCCTGACACTATTACTGATGCTATGGTATGCTTACAGACAGGCGCCTAGTATGGTTGTCCTCTGAGAGGCCCAACAGGCAGCTGACTGAGACAGATGCAGATACTTACACCAAACAATGGAAGTCGGGGACCCCTGTAGTTGAATTAGGGAAAAGCTGGAAGAAGCTGAGGAGGAGGGCAACCCCATAGAAAGACCAGCAGTCTCAACTAAGCTGGACCCCCAAGATCTCTCAGACACTGATCCACCAACCAGGCAACCACACCAGCTGATAAGAGGCTCCCACATACAGCAGAGACTGCTGGGTCTGGCCTCAGTGAGAGAAGATGCACCTAACCCTCCAGAGACTTGAGACCCCAGGGATTGGGGAGGCCTGGCGGGGTTTGGGGGTGGGAGTGTTGGGGACATTTTCTTGGGGACAGAGGGAGGAGGAAAGGGATGAGGAACTATGGGAGGGTGTACTGGGAGGGGGAAATGACTGGACTATAAAAAAATAAAAATAAAAAAATGCCAGCACTTGAGAGCTAGAGGCAGGAACATGAGTTCAAGGTTAACCCCTCTATGAACTGGCCATGGTGGTAGCACTCACCTGTAACCCCAGCACTCAGGAGGCTAAGGCAGGAGGAGCAACCTGGATCACATAACCTAGCCGATATTACATAATGAGAACATGTCTCGGAAAAGCAGTTTATGGCTTCTGGTCAACTGAGGGGGATGTGAAAGGAAAAGACATGACCAGAAAAAATAAAAATAGATTCTGTTAGTCCTTGGGGTTGGGCCAACAATATTAACCCACATAGAAGCTCAAACATTTTATGAAGGTGGGGTACTTCATCAACTGTAGAAGTGACCCAACAGCCCGCCACAAGTCCGCCTTGGCTCTCACACAATCTCCACACTGTGACTTATGTTCCTGAACAAATTAGACTTCATCTCGGAGCAAATGGACAGCAACAGGTATAATAATCCTGGCAGAACATTTATTTTAATTAATTGCTCTCTGCCTAGTATAGACCGAGGGATGCCAGCACCATTTACCCTATACAGGATAGTGTTGTCTTGGGGCTCATTCTGCTTCCCTAGAACTTACTTCCCTCAGTTTGCAATTCCAAAGATCCTGGTTGACTTTGTATTTAATCATAACAGTCTAAGTTCCATGGCAAAGGTTGTGTCAGATACTTGTGAGGAAAAATGAACTCTAAACTTGGTGAGGGGTAAGCGTGTAGGACACTTGTGTGGTTTTAGGACAGTGTTCACTTTCTCTCCAGGAAGCCATTGCCTTTACTCTGGCTTAACTCCAATAAGAGGCAAAAAGAAAGATTTCCTCCACTGAGTAGAGATTTAACATCTGTCAAAAGCAAACGACTGCCCCCTTTCAAAGCTGCCATGCTCCATGTTGTCTCGAAGCGAGCTGATGAGTGTTTCTGAAGAGGTAGACACAGCTACAAGTAAACTGAGGACCATTCTGAGGAGGGTGCTGTGCCATATAAGAAGGGAAATGGAAATTTCAAATACGTGTGTTTTAAGAAATAAAATTGTAACCATAATTCCTTACCTTACAAAGCCCTTTATTTTCTAACCAAGTGTTTGTTCATCTTTTAAAGGGCTATGGGAAAATTTAAACCTCTCCTACATAGGAGAAAATTTATCATGTATGCTGCACAAGTTCAGTCAGGAATGGCAATTAAAATACCTTCTTTACATTGATACAAAATCTCAGGAGGCAATGGGAAAAAGCGAATGTAGAAAACAGTATGAAGTCACCCTTTGTATAATGAAACAGCCAGTCCTGGTGAAATAACAGCCTGTTTAATTAGGTTTTTATAATACAAATTCAGAATTGCAGTGACACAGATTTTGAATCATTAACTTTATTTGTCACTCTATACAGATATTGGTCCATTTCCACATGAACAGTAGCAATCATCCACTTCCACTTAATAGTCTACAGATTGAAGCCATATCGCACACAAACCAGAGTAACTTCACAGGGGGAAAGTTACGGAAATAAAAATACTTTATATTCATGCTTCAAGATATCCCCCCACAGATTTGATTTTATATATCTAATTACAAGCATTTATTCCACAAAGCTAGTCTCTTCTGAAATCAACATAGTATTCTTAATATTTTTAATATCTCTACTAAACCACACGGATCACCAAACTTGCAGAACAGATTAAAAACAGCTAGCTTGCCAGTCATAGACACTTCCAGAGCTAAGCGATTGTATAAGCATATGCAGTATTTTTGGGCTGCTCTTAGTTAACATATTTCCTCCTGTCTCAGAGATATTTACATCAGTTCAAGACATTTACAAATGGTTCCTAGTGAGTAAGAGCTGGACTAGGTAGCCTGTGCAAGGAACTCAAGCATTTGAAAGCTTCTTTAAGAAACCCAGTGCATTCTCTGACACAAATAACACAACTATTCTAAGTGGTTTACATATCTTTCAGTGCATATTTCCACATGTATTAAATGGAATGAAATTACATTATTAAATGGCTATGTCAATGATATTTGAGCATATTATGGAATCTATATCACAAGTCAACTTATCGACACTATAAAATCACTCTAAAGAAACAATAGGGCACACACAAAATAGAGAACAAAATCTATGGTTTCATTTTAATAAATTTAAGGTATACTGTCTACTTTAAACAACACTAAAAGATACATTTTATCAAAACAGCCAATTAACAAACCTGTTGTCTAAGTAAGTCTAGCATAAGGAAAATCAATCCATTCGAATCTTCTGGTTTGTCATCCTATAAATGATGCTATCATATCCAGGATCCATATTCCAAATGTTGTAAGAGGTGATTATCACAGCCAAGGCCAAGCCAGTCATAATCCACAGTACCAAGTTGAAAACCACCGAATACTCCAAATTATACTTATACGCAAGGTTGTAGGGACTTTGGGTGTTCTACAATGAAGAAAGGAAAACACATCGATAGGAAAGAACTTAAAGCTTTGAAGATCACTCAGATTAAATGCCTATGATTTTAAGTGTCTACGATTTGCTACCTAACAGACACTCGGGATTTCCTGAGTGGAGTAATAGCTGCCTATCTACTTGCGGAGGAGCTAGGAACAGGCAGCTTCCTGGAGAAGACACTGGTACTGGTACTAAAAGAAGAAAGTCCAACTTGGTGAGAATTTTCTGTGGTAACCAATGCAACTGAAGGTTTGCAGATCCCGTGATCCATAAGCCCAGCCTGAACAGAACCATCTCTATGTGAACCAAAAGACACCCACGAAAATATCTCTAACAATGGACAACTGGGGCCTGTTCAGACAGTAGAGCACCGAGCAGGAAGATGACTCAGCACCACTGTTACTTGTGTGTTTGGGGTTTTGAGACAGGGTTTCTCTATTTGTCCCCTGGCTGTGCCGGAACTCGCTCTGTAGACCAGGCTGTAGATCAGGCCTGCCTCTGCCTCAAGTGGTGGATTAAAGATGTGCACCACAACTGCCTGGCTTCCAGTGATGAGTTTTAAAAACAACATTGAACAAAGAACATCTAAGCATACATGCAGTGTGGTTCCATTTGTACCGAATTCAAACCTGGGAAACACGAACCACTGCTTAAGACTTTATAGGCCCAGCATGGTAGTATACATCTTTAACCCAAGCCCTCAGGAGGCAGAGGCAGGAGGATCTCTATGAGTTTGAGGCCAGCCTGGTCTATAATAGTGAGTTCCAGGACAGCCAGAGCTACATAGAGGGGGGGGGGATGAGAATATATATAAATACACACATGATTCAATTATAAAGGAAGGAAGGAAGGAAGGAAGGAAGGAAGGAAGGAAGGAAGGAAGGAAGGAAGGAAGGAAGGCAGGCAGGCAGGAAGGCAGGAAGGCAGGAAGGAAGGAAAGGAGGAAGGAAGGAAGGAAGGAAGGAAAGAAGGAAGGAAGGAAGGAAGGGAGGAAGGAAGGGAGGAAGGAAGGAAATGCTTCACAGGTAGATATCGGGGACAGCGGGGTAAGGGGTAGCTCAGTGCTAGACGGTTGCCTGCAAGGCCAGAATGTCTGGTTTCATCGCCAGCATCATTTTTTTAAAAAGGGTCAAACACAAGAGAAAAAAAATCCCCTCTATACAAGAGAGGGCAGAGGGCTAAGGGGACATGCCAAGGACAAGCATTCTCTCGATACAGTATTATATTTACCCTTCAATTAGATTAAAGATTAGCTACTTAGAGTGGAAAATGTGATGTTGTAGCTGTCTTTTGCTAAAGTGGTACACATCAGGGCCAGTTGGAACACAGAGGGACAAGGTGGGAGACACGAGGACAAGGGCTGTCTGGCAGTTCCTACTGTACACCAGCACCTGCACTCTGCATACCCAGCAGTCAGGCCTGTAATTGTAAGATGCTGCTGCTGCTGTCTTAATCTTCCTGTGCTAAGCAACAAAGCAGAGAAATCCAGAACCCATGTACACTTGGCAGGTGTTCCACAGATCTAAAGTCTTTTTTTTTATTTTTTGACTTATTGAGATGGTTGACTTGCTATTTAGGCCTGCCAGCCTGGATTTAACAATCCTCCTGCCTCCACCTCCAGAATTATGGATTGCAGATGTGTGTTCTCACGCATAGCTTAATTCCTTAAACTCTCACCACAGCTTAAAGTAACAGAAGAGAGAAGAAACAATGGGCCCACCAATATGTGCACTTCCCTGTGGGGAGCTCACAGCTGACACAAAGGACTTCACATCATTACACTCCTCTTTCTTGGATTTATGTACATCTGCTGAGTCAATTCCACTTCATGTGCATTTCGACTGTATATGTATTTATTGCACACTACAATCTAATCCAAGACCATCACGTACTTAAAGCTCACACGGGAGCCTCTTGTTCTGTGAAGCAGAATGCACTAGTAGAGTGACAGTGCTGAAAGCGGGTGCCCAATCACACTGAAATGATGTTCCAGGGAATGTTTCAGACCCAAGTATATACAGTCTTGCTAATCAATTCTGTCTAATCTGTTATGTCCATATGTTATTTGATGTTCTGGGGACCTAATTTTGATGTTTTTGGTCAATTAGCCCTGCCAATGTTTTATACTTTTTGAGTCTGTACTTGGAGGACTAGCTGTAGGAGGCTCACTGCACTGTGCACTGACGGCAAGGACTAGCAGGGGTTTGACATTTACTCTAGCTCGGCACCAGAGAGCTGCCATTGATCTGGGAGCAGATTTTCTGTTAACTTCTCAATTGGAGGCTTCCTAGGAAATATAAATTTAACCCTCAAATCCATATTAAGAAAGCTCTGTGATTAACAAGGCCCCAGGGAATAAGCCCTGCTCCTAGTGCATACATAGGCAGACCACTGAATGTCTTTCTGTTTCCTTTTCCTGCTAGGCAAACAATTCGTGGTAGTTTGCATGTGCTGGGCCCATAGGAAGTGATACAGTTGGATGTGGCCTTGTAGAACACCTGTACCAAGGGTGGGCTTTGAAGCTCCGCCCGATGTGCAAGAGTCACTTTGCTCCTGGCTGCAGTCAGCTCAACATTTAGAACTCTCAGCTCCTCCTACACCACAACTGCCTGGACACTGCCATGTCCCTGCCTTGATGACAATGGACTGAACCTCTGAACTGTAAGCCAGCTCCAATTAAATGTTGTCCTCATGGGGTTGGGGATTTAGCTCAGTGGTAGAGCACTTGCCTAGCAAGCACAAGGCCCTGGGTTCGGTCCCCAGCTCCGGAAAAAAGAAGAAAGAAAAAAAAATGTTGTCCTCATAAGAGCTGCCTTGGTCATGGTGTCTCTTCACAGAAGTAAAACCTTAAACAGGACACTATCACTATCCCCCTTACTGCAGGTGCAGCTGTTTCTGCCACCCTAGCTTTATAAGGAAGCGTTAGTTCAATCTCACAGAGAGCTGATCCATGTCTTGGCACACCCAACTGGCAGAGTGCGAACTACAGGTTCTTTCTCTTTACTTTGTAGGGATGCCTTATTTGAGAGCTGCGCTATGCATTTGAAACTTTATTTTTTTTATCTAGAATTTCTAGAAATTTAGTAGTGGGAATTGAGGTGGAGGAGGACGAGGAGGAAGAGGAGGAGGAGGAAGAAAGAGCTCCAGGTCTTAGCTGTGGTTTTATTTTTTGGTGGTGGAGGGGTAACACAGTCTTGCTATGTAGCCAAACCTGGCCTTCAATTGACACCAAATATTCTGGTGGTTTGAATATGCTTACCCCAGGGAGTAGTACTATTATTTGGTATAGCCTTGTTGAAGGACGTGTGTCCCTCCTCCTAACCACATGGGAGCCAGTCTTCTCCTGTCTGCCTTTGGGTGAAATCATAGAACCCTCAGCTCCTCCAGCCTTATATCTGCCTGGATGCTGCCATGTTCCTGCCTTGATGATAATGGACTGACGCTCTGAACCTGTAAGCCAGCCCCAATTAAATGTTGTCCTTTTTTTATTATTCTTTTTTCGGAGCTGGGGACCGAACCCAGGGGCTTGCGCTTGCTAGGCAAGTGCTCTACCACTGAGCTAAATCCCCAACCCCTAAATGTTGTCCTTGGGGGCTGGAGAGATGGCTCAGCGGTTAAGAGCACTGACTGCTCTTTCAGAGGTCCTGAGTTCAATTCCCAGCAACCACATGGTGGCTCACAACCATCTGTAATGAGATCTGATGCCCTCTTCTGGTGTGTCTGAAGACAGCTACAGTGTACTTATATATAATAAATAAATAAATCTTTAAAAAAAAAATAAGAATTGCCTTGGTCATGGTGTCTGTTCACAGCAGTGGAACCTAAGACAGGAGTTGGTACCAGGGACTGGGGTATTGCGGTGATAGGTCTGATCATGTACTCATTAGAGGAATGTGGATTTTGGGACTTTGGATTTGGAAAGCAGTGGAATGCTTTAAGTGGGCTTAATGGACTATTCTAACAGAATATGAAAAACTTTGTTGCTGATGGTGATTTGAACTGTAGAATCCATGCTCGAGCTGTTTCAGAGGAAAGGAATTTTAATATGTGGCCAAGACACTATTCTTGTGATATTTTGCCAAAGACTGTGGCTGCTTTTTGCCCTTATCTGAAAAGTCTAACTGAGGCTAATTTAAAGAGATTTATAGTAATTGCATTGACAAAGGAAGTCTCAAAAAAGCCCATCAGAGACTTTGTTCTCTGGGTAAGTCTCCTGAAGAGCACTTGGAACAAGCGTAGCAAGCTTAGAAAGGAAACATAAAATTTACGGTTCAAGTAATAATGAGGCACCAGGAAGTGAAATGGAACTGAATCCTTTGTTCCAGGAGAGAAACAGATTGAGGGAGTGGTGACTGTGGCAAGATCACACCCAGAGAGCAGGAGAAGTGACTGAAGCCCTTTGGAGGAGCCCAGATCATGTGTGGATCCTAGACACTGGAACAAAAAGCACTGAAATTGAAGGAGACCCCAAAATGTTCAAGATGCCAGAGCCGTGGGACCCTGTCAAGGAAAGCTGCTAACAGGGAGTGGAAGCAGCCAATGCATGGTAAGGGAGCTTGTTCCACTCAACAAAGATGAAAACCGGGTTAGAGGTCAGCTTTGACATCAGCCATGGAGATGCAGAGTTTGGAGTTTGCCCAGCTGCTTTCCTGTCTTGCTTTGGGGATTACAGTTAAGTGATTGGGTGAATCTCAGAAGAGACTTTGAACATTGTTGAGACTGCTATAGATTATGGGGACTTTGGAAGTTGGACTAAATGTATATTTTATCATGCTATGGCTAGGCATGGCTAATCCTGGGCTGTCAATTGCAACTGAAGCTCCCCTGTCACCAATGGCCTTCCCTGGTCTCAGTGCCCAGTCTCAGCTGCTGTCCACCACCCTTTTATGCCTTCAAAACCAGTACCACCTGGGAGACTCTTACACATTACCAAGTCCAGCTGCAGCCCAGGTACAGCCTTGGCTCTCTGGAGCACGGCTTCTTTGTGCTTTCAGAAAACACTTCCCAGGAGATTTCACCTCACTGATGCTGGTCTCTTAATTACCACTAATTTCTTAGCTCCTGCTAACCAGCATCAATTTTCCCAGTAGTCCCTTCTATTCTGGACTCTAAAGACTGAGCCACATGGCTGAAGCTGTTGAGTTCTGCTGCTTGCTGGGGCTGGAACATGGCCCCCTTGTTCTATTACATTATCACCAGCTTTCTGTTTTCCAACTCCTTTACTGCCTAAGTTTGGCTGTCCTAGAACTTGTTCTGTACACTCAGAGATCTGCCTGCCTGTCTGTCTCCTAAGCACTGGGATTAAAGGTGTGGTCCACCAAGCCTGGATTTAAGGTCTTCTTCACCTAGAACTTGCTCTGTTCTAGGCTGGCCTTGAACTCAGAGTTTTGCTTGTCTTTCCCTGGGATTAAAGATTTTTACTAAATTGCCTGGAGCTAAACTTAGCTGGGTGGGATCTTGCCCCAAGGTTATTATTCTCTTAACTCATAGAATTCAGCTCCATTTCACTTCCTGATGCCCCTTTAATACTGGAATCATTTATTCTGTAGTTTTCCTTTTTCAACTTGCTCCTTTTCATTAAAACACTCTTCATAAGAGTGAACTTTAGAGTGCTTGCCTAGCAAGCGCAAGGCAAGGCCAGGTTCAGTCCTCTGCTCTTGGGGGTGGGGGTTTGGGGGAAGGGGGAGTGAACTTTAGTAACCACACAATAGAATTTACACCAGGCTGTTTTGAAACTTCCTTTTTTAAAGCAATTACTCTAAATCACATCACCTTAGTCTTAGGCAGACTCTTAAGCATGGACAGGCCTATTGCAGCAATACCCCAGTCCCTGGTACCAACTTCTGTCTTAGGGTTTTACTCCTGTGAACAGACACCATGACCAAGGCAACTCTTATAAGGACAACATTTAACTGGGACTGGCTTACAGGTTCAGAGGTTCAGTCCATTGTCATCAAGGCGGGAGCATGGCAGTGTCCAGGCAGGAGGGGCTGAGTGAAGGCTGATCTGAAGGCTGCTAGTGGAAGACTGACTTCTAGACAGCTAGGGTGAGGGTCTTATAGCCCATACTCACAGTGACACACCTACCCTAACAAGGCCACACCTTCTAATAGTGCCACTCTGTAGGCCAAGCATTTAAAACCATCACACATCTGGAAGGCAACAATCGCCACCCGGTCATCTCTAGACTGTCTTAAACCGGTACTGGCTATATATACTCCAACTCTCACACTAATCCTTAAGACTGAGCATGGAGGACCCTGGAAATGGGCCCAAAGGAGCTGGCATACAAACTACTATGATCTGATGACAGCAAGTGATGTGACCAACCAGAAGTAATGTTTGTTTTTCTTAGACAAAGTCTCATGTAGCCCGGCCCAGGTTAGCTACTAACCTATCCTGTAGGTGAGGACGGCCTAGTCCTTGATCTTCCTGCTTCGACCTCACAAATGTTGGGATTACAGGTGTGAACTGTCAGGCCAGTCTAGTAACATCGGTAGTAGTTTCTTTCCCATTACCGTCAAGTGTGCCGAGGCTTTGTGTGAGACCATGTACCTGACACACATTTTACCATGGGCAGCAAGCTTCTTTCTGACCCTCTATATGAATGGATCTCAAACCTCCCTAATGCTAGAACCCTTTCATACCATTCCTTGTGTTATGGAGGTACTGTACTGTGCTCCTGTTGTGAAGTATAATGCAGATACCTGCGTTTTTCCATGGTCTTAGGCCCCTGTGAAAGAGTCATTCAACAGCCAAAGGGGTCGTGACCCACAGGTTGAGAACTACTGACTGGCTGCTCATTCGACCTTCAAGCAAAGCAAGATGAATCCTGAAATACTGATAAACTCAATTAAAATTATACAGAGGTGTATGCAGAGGGTCCCAGAAACTGAGGAACTAGGTCACAAAATGTGTTTCTAGAAAAGCAGAATCCACAGACTGAGAGAGACGTACCACACACTACCACTAACTTCTGATGGTTCCTTAACATTAACTATCTGAAACAGCACTGAGAGATGTACTTTCCCTCCCAGCTGAACATTTTCTGGGTTTCTTCTGTGTGGGGGCGGGGTTATTGAGACAGGGTCTCATACAGGCCAGGATGACCTCAAGGTCATTATGCAGTCAATTCCTGGGCCTCCTGTCTTTACCTCCTACACCAATCATCCTGAGCTTCAAGATTTCTAATTTCTTAATTCCATTCTATTTATTTTGTGTGTATGTATGTGTGTGGGTCTGGAGGTCTAAGGACAACTTTCAAGAGTCCTTTTGTCTCCTTCTACCACGCAAGTCCTGAGAATCCAACTGAGATTGCCAGGTCTATGGCCCAGATATTTACTCCCTGAGCCATTTTGCTAGAAGCACCAGCTTTTACCCTTTAAAGTAAGCCAATTTCATGCTTTAAAGCAGGATCACCTCTTTAAAGCTTGCTCACCTCTTGTTTCGTCTCAAGGATGGTCCTTGACTTCCTCACCAGGGATGTGTCGAATGATTTGACAGTCACCAACTCTACCACTGCATTCCCACCATAGAGACTGTACATGTCATCTGCAAACTGAAAGTCACTTATTAACATTATGACCAGTGGTGAAATACATACTTTTTTTTACATGTGTATCTTTGGTTAACAAAAATTTTATAAAACTGTCCCTTGGGGAACTGGTTCTAGAACTTTCTACAGACTCTGAACTATATACTCTTTCATGAAATGGCATAGTATTTGCATAGAATCTATGTGCAGCATCCTGTATATCCTAAATCATCTCTAGAATATATATATCACTTAACATTACTGAAATGCTATGTGGCTAGTTGTTATACTATATTGATTAGGGAATCAAAGATAAGAATTATAGATATAAATGTCATATACATGGTATTATTAGCAAATTAACACATAAACTATCTTACATACTGATCATTTTTGTGTCTGGACAAATACATACTTGTTAAAATTATTTGTAGCTTTACAAGAAATTACATATTATGCAATATTAATACACATTAGTATCAATATGTTTAAGCTTTAATATACATTATCTTAGATAGGAAAAAGCCTTACAGGCTTGCTTATGTTAAAGTATTCAGTACAATGTTAAGCCCTAACAGACATTCACACATTTAAGTAGAATTAGGGAGTGAACTTGATGCTGGGGTGATGGCTTTGCACAAAGTATAAATATACTTAACACCTCTGAGGCAGATTTAAAAATGGCTCAAATAGGGTTGGGGATTTGGCTCAGTGGTAGAGCGCTTGCCTAGCAAGCGCAAGGCCCTGGGTTCGGTCCCCAGCTTGTGAAAAAAAAAATGGCTCAAATAGTATGTTTTAGGTTCTACACATTGTCAGACTCTACAATGTGCAGTGCCACCACTGCCAGCACTGGAAAAAAGATTCAAACACACTTGTTTTAAAATTGAGGGCTAGTTGATGTTGGTCTTTTGAGGTGTAGCTCTTACCATGTAGCCCAGATATGTCTCAAACTTGTGATCCTTCTGCCTTCACCTCCAAGTGCTGGGATTAGAGACATATGTCGCCATACCTCCCCACATCCACCTCTGACCCTACACATTCTTTACTTGTTATGGTGGTGTTACTGGGATTTGAACTTAGGAGGGCCTCACGCATGCTAGGTAAGCACTTGGACACTGAGCTGTATTCCCACCCCCGCCCCCACCCTGTTCTTAGACATCAGAGTTAGTGAACGTTCAAAGAATCGAGTAATCTTTCAGTTGGACTGAGGGTGAGGCTCAGTGGTGGAGTGGCTGCTTGATTAGATGTGAGAGACCTAGACTTCCATGTTTGCACAGAGGAAAAGAGAAAACAACCAGCAGCATTCCTCAGAAGACCTCTCCATCAAGAAACTACAACGGGAGGTTGGGGATTTAGCTCAGTGGTAGAGCGCTTGCCTAGCAAGTGCAAGGCCCTGGGTTCGGTCCCCAGCTCCAAAAAAAAAAAAAAAAAAAAAAAAAAAGAAAAGAAAAGAAACAATGGTTACCCTCTCTTACCAGCAGCGCTGGCATTTACCTTTTGGAGAGCATCAACAAGGATCCGAGAAGCATCCCGGAATTGTTCAGAGTCTTCTCCATAACGCTTCCCAAGCTCATCCAAACCTGCCAGCTCCAGTGAATACAAGTCGGGAGAATGATCCTTGGCGAGATGCTTATGACGAGACAACTTCGAACAAATGAACAAATGAACAAATGAGATGTCAAATGAGATGTCAACTACAACTAAGTGAAGTATTACACCTGAATATGTTATGCAGCCACAGAACCACCCCAGTGTACTGCAAGGAATTCCTGAACCATCTGTCTTCCTCCTGCAGCCCCTCCCAGACCACCGCACTGGTCCCCAGCACTAAGCTCCTTCAACCAGGCCCTGACATAAAGGTTTGGCAAAGAACTTCAGAAGCCAGCAAACAAGTAAGAAGATCGATTTCAGTCGTGAGAATGGTTTTAAAAACCACTTACTTGCAGATAATTTTTTTTTCCTTTTTAACTTGGTTAATGCTATGAGTCACCCATAGCAATCTTCCTATTTTTGATGCTCAGCTATGGATAATGGAATTAAGTCCTAATGTCTGACAAGAAATACATGGCCAAATTGCAACTACAGCCAGGGTAGTTTCATTCCCAGGCCTACCTTCTCTGAGGATTTACAGCCTCTCCCAAGGGAAGAAATGCAGAAGAAACAGCTACTAACACTAGACAGACGTCAGTGTTCCCCCACCACCAATAGTTTCTCAGTGTTCGTGCGATCATGAGGCCGGGGCATACTTAAGCTTTTCGACTGGCCTCATTTTCACTTAAAGATTTTTCTAGGAACCAAAACAGACAGGACTTGAAAGTCTGAGAAGTCTACTTACCAAACTTGAAATATCATGCAGCACTTGCAGTTCAGAAAGAAATAGCAGGTCAACCTTCAGAGACCAAAGAATGGACATTGCTTTAAATACACATCAGAGACCTGTTCTTCCATTTGGTGAGTACAACATAGTACCAATACTACTCAAGTAACGTATACTATTTCCCTCCTCTGTAGGCTCACTGTAATTGAAGTGAGGACAGT
Source organism: Rattus norvegicus (assembly GCF_021556685.1). Lineage (NCBI taxonomy): Eukaryota > Metazoa > Chordata > Mammalia > Rodentia > Muridae > Rattus > Rattus norvegicus. Next base: position 16,698,883 of record NC_141554.1, read on the forward strand.
CACGGGTAGAGAAATGCCTACTGTGTGTAAGGCCCTGGGCTCAAGGCCCAGTATCAGGGAAGCATACACACAGAACAGTATTTCCTACCAAAAAAGGTGGTGGTCACTCTCTAGCATTAGTCTAGTGACCACCACTTGATAACTCTACTTCGAACGAAACCATGACTGAGCATGGAGCCCACTGTGGTTTTCCCTCGGGGGACCGAGGGATCCACATATACTCTTAAGATCCTACCAGTGGACCAGATTACTCACTTGCCTTGAACACTTTCCAAAGCAGAGAATTAAGAATAGTGGTTCTTATAACCTCAATAGCTATAAAGGATAAGAGACAAATGCAGGGATGGCTGGCAGGCATGGTGGTCCATGTCTTTAACCCCAGTACCCAAGGAGAGGCAGGCACATCTTTGTGAATCTGACGTCAGCCCCATCTACACAGTTAGTTCCAGGCCAGCTGGTGCTAAATAGTTAAGTACAAAGAAAAACCCAAACAAACAAAGCGGGAGTATCTCTCTAGTGCAGCATCCTGCATACACACAAAAACTGGGAGCCCATATTAGCAACAGCTGTGAACAATGACATCGAGTCACCAGGTCTTCACAGCTCAACCAAACTCCAAGAAGATTGGTTTGGGGCCTGTCTGGATCAACTGGCAACTCTGGTAGGAGAATGTAAGAGTATTTACTGAATGGCAATTCAGAAAAGGTGTGTTTACTCATGAACACAGTGCCAACAAAAGGAAGAATGTACTCCAGCAGTAATGAGCCCAGTTCTTCATTCTCTACAACTCTGTCTTGCTAAGGTTTCAAGTAGCATATGGAACTGGAACTCAAAAATGACATTTATTTCACTCACTCGACAACTGAACCACTTACTTCATTATTCCTACTCAGAGAATTGAGGGGGAGCGAGTTGAGAACAGAGTTTTCTTGAAACAGGCGATTACGGAGCTGACGCAATGTGACTGAAAGGTCTTCAAATACAGAGTTTGCTTTCCCCACCATATACACTCTCTACAAGAAAAATCCAGAATGCTAGGTTAGCTAGCTGCCTTCTATGGCTTCATTCCAACACACAAACACAGAACATAGCATTTTCATACAATCACTTTTAAAATGTCAATAAATAACACTTCTCTATAAGGATCTTAAAGAAAAACTTAGTTACTTACTTCCTCACTGGGGGCCAACTGCAAAACTACAGGAGTCTCCTCCGAAAATAAGGAGTGAATGGAATTGGCCACACTGTCAAGACTAAAGGGAACTGCCTGAAAAACAAGAGTAAAACTGCAATTATTTTCTGAAACAAAGTGGAAAGAGAAATGATCCAGCTAGTATAAGCAAGCAGCCTCAGGAAGGCTCGCTCACAGGAGGAACAGAGTTTTCTATTATTAGTCTTGATATGTGTGAATTGTGCACATTAAAGGGTTCACCGTGATGTCCAGGCTCCCATGTGTGCTCTGAACACGAGGGTCTTGTCCCCCATCCTTCACTCTCCTGTCGCCCCTCCTTCCCAGGCTCTTTCTTCCCTACTCCCTCTATTATTTTTCAGTTGTCTTTTTTCTTTTTGAATTCTGGTTTCTACAGGAGAGAAAAATGTGTCATACTGACTTTCAGATTCTGGGTTTTTTTTCGCCTAACATTACTGCTTCTTGATCCATTCATTTTTTTCCCCTGCAAATGACATGATTTTTCATGTCTTTATGGTTCCACATAACATTGACCAGGATTTTTTGTGGTAGTTTTTTCATACAATATCCTACCCAACTTTATCTGTTTTGTTTCTCTTTCACAAAAGAACAAAAACAAAAAAACAAAAAACAGAAAAACTCCACACAAACCAAAAATCACACCAGCACTTTGGATGAAAACTTTGAAGGCTCAAATCTTTTCCAAACACAAGAATCTCTTTGAAGGCACAGGAAATTCAAGAGCCTTAGTGGCCTAAGTCTATCTCCCAGTACTTAAATGAAAAATAATTTGCAAATATAAAAGATAGGACACTATTAAACACAAACTAGTTTGGTGATACACACACACACACACACACACACACACACACATATTTTTTTTTATTTTTATTTTTTGCTTTGTTGAGACATGGCCTCCTATAGCCTGAATTGATCTTGAACTCAGTTCGTAGCTGAGACTGATCTTGAACTTCTGATCCTCTTACCTCCCGCTGCAAGTGCTGGGATCACAAGTATGTACCAGTATGCTCAGCTTTGTGTATTTTACAGAACAATATATTTGGGTTGTAAATTTATCTGTCTGCATTGAAAGAGATAGTTTGAGGAAACCTGAGATACTGAATTTCACCAAAAGAGAAGCAGGCCTCATATAATCTTCTAACAATATTTACTGGTCATCTTTAGACAGAGGTAAGTCCCTTAGATAAGGTATGACGTATACTCCATCTCTGTGTGTCTGTATACCATTTGTGTGCCTGGTTCTGGAGGCCAGGAGAGGGTGTTGGGTCTAGATTACAGAATGGTTGTGAGCTGGCTACCATGTAGGTACTAGGAATCAAAGCCAGGTCCTTTGCAGAAGCAGTCAATGCTTTTAATTACCGAGCCATTTCTCTAGCCCCTTGAATTTATTAAACTGTGACCTGCGTACAACACAGTACACAAACCCTGCAGTTAGGAAATTCAACTGTATTTACAAATGGGTGCCCTTTCCTAACACAACTAGATTAAGACAAGAACACCAGCAGTGCCCTCAAAGCTGTCCACTTCTACCCTCAGTGGTGACAAACTTTGGACTTCTATGCTATGCTGGGTTGTTTTGTTCTACATTATTTTAAAAATAATAGATTACAAAAAATTTTGCTCTCAAAAAATATTATAGTTCTGATATTACAGTATTAAAATAACAAGAGGCTAGAACAAAAGCCCTGTCTGCTCTTTCATTTTTTTCCGGAGCTGGGGACCGAACCCAGGGCCTTGCGCTTCCTAGGCAAGCGCTCTACCGCTGAGCTAAATCCCCAGCCCCTCTGTCTACTCTTTCAAACAGAAGACTCAGGTTTGGTTCCCAGAATCCACATGATGGCTTAAAACCTTCTATAATTCAAGTTCTAGAGGATCTGATGCCCTCCTTTGGCCTCCACAGGCCCCAGGCATGCACATACTTGCAGACGATATGCTCAAACACAAAGGGTTTTGTTTGTGTGTTTTTGTTTTTCGAGACAGTTTCTCTGTGTAACAATTGGGGCTGTCCTGAAACTCACTCTGTAGACTGGGTTGTCCCTGAACCACAGGATCTGCTGGCCTCTGCCTCCTGAGTGCTGGGATTAAAGGGTGCATTACCATCGCCTAGTTACAAAAGATTTTTTTTTTGGTTCTTTTTTTTCCAGAGCTGGGGACCGAACCCAGGGCCTTGCGCTTCCTAGGCAAGCACTCTGCCACTGAGCTAAATCCCCAACCCCTACAAAAGATTTTTTTAAGCAGTAGTTTGGTTGTTTATTTTTTTCAAATAAGCAGTAGCTCAAACTGGCATCAAACTTTTTATGCAGCTTCATTACATAGCCTCAAACTTGTGAACCCCCTGCCTCCACTTCACAAGTGTCTGAATTACACTGTACCCGGTGTGTTTCTGCTTTACTGGAGAAACTCTCCAGTACTTCCATTGCTACGTAAAGGCTACTGTGTACAAGCAGCAAATGAATGCCGATGTGGTACAGGCAGAAGTGAATTAAGCAGAGAAACTCTACTGACAAAATACCAGTGTCCAAATGAAGCTGACCGACTTCAGAATTTTATGACTGGAACAGACATGATGCTTTTCTCTTACTCAAGATGCATATTAAATCTTCCCAAACGTCTAAAATGAGGTCACAAGAATGAGAGGGGGAAGAGTAACCAAGCTTGCAAAAACATGTCACCAGCCTGTGCAAGTGCCTGCCTTCTGTGAACACCTCCTCAGGCTTGGGTGGAAACACCTACGACACTAACTTGCCTGCCTCATTCACCCATGGAGCAGCACCTGGGTTAGGAAAGTTAAAGGCTGAAGGGTACAGACCAGTAATCAACCTGGAGAAGCCAATGAGGTAAATACCAGATTTGAGAGGAAAAGAAATAATTATATAGTCTATATAGTAATTATATAGACTCCTAAGCTGAAAGGGTAAAAAAGCCATGGTGATTAGAACATAGTAACTTTTCCCACACTCTTTTACAGAGCTTTGCCTGTTTGTCCGAGAATTTCTTCATCAGGATCACTTGAAACTATAACAGCTGACAAAAGGAAGCCTCACCAAGTAGAATTCAAAGTTCATTTCCCCCTTTAGATTGTGCGTGTATTGTTGCCTAGGCCTTCTATCTCTTTCCCCATTTTCTTCCAAGATAATCAGAAATAGCTAATCAAGTTCAATCAATAAAGTGAGCTCTCGTCATAGCTTCTTCCCATGTGAAGTGAGGCTATTCTACTTCAAAATGTTTAGTTTGGATAGGGCTCAGAGTGCTTGTTACACATGAATCCCTGGGTTCAACTCCTAGCACCACATATACTGGTGCTGCATGCCTTGGTAACACAGAGTTCAAGGCCAACATGGGCTACATGAGACTCTGTCTCAAAAATCAAATTTGGGGTTCTATGCTAATAAACTTTAAATGGTGCTCTGGAATTTATATATTTGTGCATAAGTGAAACAGATATGCATTAATAAAATACATGGTGATTTTCACAGTAATCACATAATACATTACAGAAATTGTCCTGGCGAATCTGCCTTTTCATCGCCATCTTTCTGAATAAAGCATTGTCAGGATTATGTCTTGATTTTCTGGTGTAGGCACCATCCATTACCAATATGAAGAGTTAGCTTCCCTGTATCACGGAGCACAGCCTGCTCTCTGCCCCATCCACCCACCCGCTCCAGAGAATGCTGGAGTCTGCATTAAAGCAGGGAGCATTCACTCATTCTGAGGACCGTGGGATTCCATTATTCTGCTGCCTAGCTTTATACTAGATGTCATACTCTATACTTCTGGTCTTGCTCTTCTGGTTTACAAGAGAAATGATGAGATTTCTATTTTGGGTGGCAAAAATACTTAAAATCTAACAGACAATTTTAAAATGTACAATATATTTATGCTGGTTGTGTTCTGTCAATTTGATACAATCTAGTGTCATCTGGGAAGAGAGAACTTCAATTGAGAAAAATGCCACCATCAGATTGGCCTATAGGCATGTCTGTGGGGGCATTTTCTTGATTAATGCTTCATAGGAGAGGGCCCAAGTCCAGCGCACTGTAGTAGCACCCTTGGGCAGGTGAGCTTGGGTTGAGAAAAAACAAGCTGAGCAGCCATGGAAAGCCAGCTAGGAAGCAGTGCTCCTCCATGGCCTCTGCTTCAGTTCCTGCCTTGAGGTTCCTTCCCTGAGTTCTTGCCCTGATCTCACTCCATGATGGATTGTGAGCTACAAGCTGACACAAACCCGCTCCTTTCCAAGTTGCTTTTGCTCGTGGTGTTTATCACAGCGAGAGGAAAGAAACCAAGGCAGTAGTTTGTTTATTACAATCCCCGTCATTCTGTGTATCACCCCACTGACACATGCTCCAGTAGTGCTGCTTCTTGGGATATACCTAAAGGTTCACTATTTTATTAAAATTTTATGCAGATGTGTGGGCCTACGTGTATGTACATGTAATGTGTAGCCTGACAAAGCCAGAAGAGGGTATAGGATGATCTGGAACTGGAGTCAGAGGCTGTTGTGAGTGGCTTGATATGAGAGCTGGGAGAGTCCAGCTGTTGGCAGGAGCAGCAAATGCTCTTAAGCCCTGAGCCATCGCTCTTGCCCATTAGGCACTTATAGAAAGGTAGGAGAGACCACGATGCTGAGGAATCCTACTATGCTCCCAGGTTCACTGCAGCACTAGATAAGAAAGCAAACAACGTGTCCTTTTTTAAAAAGGTTGGATAAAGAAAATGCCCTGGGCTGGCTGTAGGTCAAAGGTATGTACAGTCTTGCCTGGTGTACAAGCCATCCTAGGCTCTACCCCATGATGGGGGTAGGGAAGAAGAAAATGGAACATATACACACAACAGAGATACCATTTACCCTTCAAAGGGCCACAGGGCAGGATGGGGGCGGGCTGTGGAGACTTATCTTTTTGACAAGATGGGTGAGAATATTATGCCAACTGAACTAATCCTGGTGTTGAGCAAATACCATGATCTCACTGATGTGTAGGATCTAAAGAAGTTGATTTCATAGAACTCAGGAGTAGGATGTGTGGTCAGGACTGGGTGGGAAGTGGACAGGGAAAGGGTATGACCCAAATTCATGGATTTTGGATGTCTTTGAGACAGGGTCTTATGCCACCCACGCTGCCTCAAACTCACTACATAGCCCAGAGCGGCCTCAAATTGTAGTACTCCTCCTGCCTTAGCTTCCCAAGAGTTATGATCACACAGACATCAGTTCTTTATTGTGTTCAGATTTGCCTTGTGGTCTAGATCATGGCTGTGTGTGTGTGTGTGTGTGTGTGTGTGTGTGTGTGTGTGTGTGTGTGGGTGGCTGGGAATTGGACCTAGCGCTTCATGCACACTAGGTAAGTTCTCCACACCTGCGCTATGAATAGATTTGCAGCCCACATAGTGTGTTTCTGTAAGCATGCCGCATGTACTTGTAAATACAATCACAGCAGAGTCTGAAAAGGAATTTTCCCAAAGTGAGCATCAACACAGATCAGTCTTACAACGTAATGTAATTAGAAATTAAAACAGTAATTATTGAAAAAGAGCTCATACATTTGTCAATAAAAATATTTGTAACAAATGAGTTAAGGAATCACAATCTACAGTAAAATTAAAATATAAACAAAAATACCACCCGTCACAAATGTCTTGCCCTTGCTTTATAGTACATTCTGCCCTCTAAGTTGCAGCCTTGATGCCTGTGTCTTGTTGCTGGCATCTTTGCAGTGCTTGGAATGGGACCTAGGACCTTGCTTATACTTGGCTACACATCCCACTACATCTTCAATCTTAATGCATTTACAAGTTTCTTTGGGATTGACCTGTTAACTGTTGGTCTAGGGGAGCAAACAGCTTACTACACCTGTTTTCTGATTCAAGTTGTAAATTCAACTCACCTTCATTTTTCTTTTCTTTTTTTTGAACCAGGGTTTCCCTGTGTAACAGAGCCCTGGCTGTCTTGGAACTCACTCTGTAGACCAGGCTGGACTTGAACTCTGCCTGCCTCTGTCTCCCAAGTGCTGGGATTAAAAATGTGTGTCTCCATGTTCAGTTCACCTTCAATTTTCAATCACAGGAGCCCTGATTGTAGAAATGCCCCCGAAGTGTAGATTATCTGAATTTGGAAGGAAGCTCTCTATAACTATAATTCTGATGTTTTTCACGTGATTCTTGGGGCCTCGCAACCCAGAATAGCAAGCCAGACCTTCTGAGGCAGCTGGAGTTTTACTAGTCTTCTTCCCAAGAACAAATGGGATCATTTTATTGTCCCTAGCCTTCTGCAGGAAAGACAATTTCAGTGTCAACTGCTGTTCATGGTACCTTCCTCTTCGGCACCCTGTCGGAAGTGCCACTGGAGTGACCTTGCAGAGCATCAATTTTGTGCCCTTCTGAGCTTGCTCCCGCTGCGTTTGCTTTAAAGATATAAGCTCTCGGCTTCCTGCTCAGTCACCATACCTCCACCCCACCATCATAACTATTATCCCTCTCGAACCGTAAGCCCCAAAGCCCTTCGATAAGTTGCCTTGGTCACAGCAGTCTATAACAGCAGTGGAAAAGGAACAGGAGGCGGTACCTCTTAACTCAGACCTCTCCCCCATAGAGCATGACCACGTTCTAGTAAATTTACAACCGCCATGTAATTTTTTTGTCAAAAGGAACTACTTTCAAAAGAATTTCAAAAGTAGTTGTGTTTTTAAAGAGGTATGTGTTTAGACTATAATTCACTTTTTAAATAAGAAAACAAGCAAGCTGATAAAGGCAGTTCAAAGAAAGATACAGAGATTGAAATTACATATGCACACACAAACAGGCAAATTCAATGGAGATACTGCAACGAGCCTGCATAGGTAATACTGAGGTAATATTTAACAGAGTAAGACTAATCTTGGGGGCTATTTACAGAGATCATTTGCATTCATGTCAATTGACAGAGAAAGTCCCCAGCGCACCAAGTTTATGTAAGAAATACTCACATTCTCCAAAGGGTAAGAGATGACGCTGCCTGTGGGGAGAGCCAGTTTATCTACCCCCTTCACTGTCACCATAATGGTAGCCCGGGGCCGGTGGAATAGGTTGCCCACAGCAAGCCCTGGCCAAGACAGGTCCTAAAAATTGAAATGCACAAAACAGTTCTTAATTCTCAAATATGGAAACTATCTCCCCAGTAACACCTAATAACCAGAGTGAAGGGGTCCTGGGATGGCACTGGCTAGGGACACTAGGCTCAAAGGTGACATAGGCATCTTATTGAAGCAACAGCTACAGTCTCCTAAGGAGGGCCATGGATACCTGCCTTCTTTATGTTCTTAAAATTGTACTTATCAGAAAGTTCCCTCACAACTTTTGTGTAAAAAGCTAAACAAAACTCACGTGCTTTGCATGTTTCTAGCCGGTGAACTGTTATTTTCTTCCCCTGAAACATTTTTCCTTTATGCACAGCATTGCTTTTACCTTGTAGAAACAGCAAGAACTGTCAAAATGTTCTCTCTCCACTAAGCACTTTATACACAAAATGCCTTTAACAGTGACTCATGTTGCTTTAGTAATAATTACTTCTGAGGCTTACTGGACAGCCATTTATAGTCAAATTTAAGCTTGCAGAGAACTAGGTACAAATCTCATCCTTCAGTGTAAACAACCGATCCTGCTCACGCAGGCTGTCCAAAGAAACCAGAGCTTGTGGGCTGTACCCTAGCCCAACTGCCAAGTAGTGCCCAAGCAGAGCTGGGAGTTGACTGATGATGTCAGCAGCCAACTTATAAAGTAGCAAGAGGCTATAAAAGCAAGACAGAGCAAGTGGATCCCCTCCTCCTAAGTTCTGAGTTTCAGGCCTCTTGGACCGAATGGGTCCAGGCCCCTCTACTATAGTTCTATTAGTGGCCAGGGACTGCCACAGGTCACAGCTTCATTTTAGGAAAACACAGCCCTGGCTACATTCTCTAACTTCAGATGAGGTGTGTAGGCATTTTAGCATTTGTAGCAAATTGACTGTACTGCAAAACAAAAGACACAGCCTATTAATAGCAACACACCTGTAATATGTAAATTACATGTAATTCAACATAAAAATACACTTAAATTGCTAGATGGATACATCTACACATATAAAGGTTGTCACACTGATGAACACAGGTTTATTGACAATGATGCATAAAGACTTGGTTTTAGAAGCACTTACTTAATATCACCCCAAATACTGATGGCCCTTTAAGGTTTTGTAATAGCAAATGTACCTGTGTTTGTTCTCCTTGACTATAGGAAGAAATTAATAAAAAATGTTTTAAAAGCAGTTACTACTTATTTTTAAGTGCACATACTTCCTTCACAGAGAAGCCCATGGACAGTGCAGCTACATCTGGGATTCGATCTCCTGGTATAGGCCAATTTCCATTTCGGAAAACAACAGACCCTGGCGATCTTAATATGCTAAATTCATTCGCTAAAGCACCTAAGGAGAAAAGAGATTGGTAAATGAATGATCATCATTATATATCTTTTGCATCTACCTTGAAGTTTATTAACATGATACGTTTCCCCATTCTTCACTGGCTGAACATGCTAAATTATATTTGGACAAAATACTGAATCATAAATCTGGAGAAATCTAGGGTGGGATTGCAGAGCTAGCACGCAAGTCTTCACAGTGTAGGCACACGAGCTACTGCAGATTTCAAAACAGCCCAGTCCCAGATTAGAGCTATGCTCCAAGACCCATCAGCAATTTATCCCCCAAAGCATCAGCTAAGAAGTACATATACTGTGCTGTAACAGGGTACCTAAGGAACTATGCCAGGGAATATTCTTTCAAAATTGAAATCAGCAAATATCAACTATGCATAACGAGTTTCGTTATGGTATATTTATAATGCTGTAATGAATTCTGATCATATTCGCCCATTATTCTCTCTTGCCACCTCCTTTCCCATGGACCCCCTTCCTTCCTCGTCCTAACTAACCCTCTATTTTCATGTCTTTTGGTGGGAGGGGGGTAGTGAACCAGAGTTTGATAAGGCCCAAACACAGTATCACACAGTATCACGGGTAAAGTATTATTTACAAGTGTATGGGTTCCTTATCAGTGGCTACACCAAGAAAACACACCTCCCCCACAAACATTCACTGCCTATAGCTCTTCAGGGATGAGTAGGGGCTTCACAAGACTCCCTCCCCCAGCTACTGCTAACGGCCTATAAATCCTCAGGGAAGGGTGAGGCTTCAGGAGCCCTTCATAGTATATGCAGGGTGTTGATGCGCCCAATCTTGTGCATCTAATTACAGCTGCTGTGGCTTTAAGAGTGCCACGGCACGCTTGGAAGACAGTGTTCTACCGCAGCCTCTCTTCAGGCTCTTACATTATTTTTATGTATTTATTTTACATGTAAGAGCATTTGCCTGCGTGTACCTCTATGTACCATGTGTACCATGTGTGGGGGCCTGGTGCCCCCAAAGACCAATAGAGGGTACTGGATACCCTAGAACTGGAGTTTCAGATGGCTGTGAACCACCATGTAGGTGCAGGGAACTGAACACAGGTCCTCTGGAAGAGCAGTGAGTGCTCTTAACTGCCGAGTTCCTCTCCAGCCCCAGGCTCTTACATGCTTTCTGCCTTTGCCATAATGTTCCCTGAGCCTTGGAAGACTGAAAGAGGTTCCTTCTAATGCTATAGATACCCGCCTACAGATGGCCCTTAACAGGGGAGCGTGGCAGTTTAGCAAAAATTAGACATCAGTGGCAGTTCTCTGGACTTTAAAAAACCAAAAGGGTCTTTGTTGTTGTTGTTCTTTCTGGTACAAAAGGGAAGAAAACCTGAGGTCTATGCCACCAGACCTCCTCTCTAGAACATGCAACATCACGATGTTCCTATTTTACTACTAGTCTGGTGGGCCAGTGCATCCTCACGGGTTAGTACACATCTTCAGATACAGGGTGTTTCCTTATGCTGCCACGTAGGCAACTGAGGGGAATGAGGACTGTCAAGGATGCGTGTCCATGTGTGCACAGGTGTTACTTCAGCCTTCAGAAGTCAAAGTCCATGAATAGTGTTTTCAGTTGACACACCAGGATGGTGAGAAAACGTACCCCGCAATCACTAATCAAAGTGTACAGTGTCTACAGCTAAAAAGTGAAGGACGACAAGCAGAGGGACTGATTTAAAGCCCCCCTCTAAGGATGGACTATGGGACCCGTTCACCCATGTTCAGGGGCTTTGTGTGTTCACTATACTGGAGATGGTCTCCAAGGCTTGAAGCATGCTATAGCTAGCACCCTACCCCTGAACTACAACCCCAGAATACAAGTAGCTAATAGAGACTTTTGGGTTCCTGTGAAAAGAATGAGTTCCAAGTCTAAAGCCAATCTTGGCCAGGCCTTCTATGGGAAAATAAGGCTTTGGTAAGGTATCAATGTTATCCCCTTGACCTCAAGAAAGAAATGCTTAAGCCCATGCTATGTGAATGACGCAGGAAGCAACAACAGCCAATGTTTTAGTTTTGCAGTATTGACAGTAAATACAAGGCCTCAGGCTGGTACAAATACAGTAGGGCCAGTTAGGAGTTTCAGTTCAGCCCAGGGTCAGAGCAACAATTTCTAAACTTTTAGCTGAAGGCAAATTTAAAAAAAATTACCAGAATGGAATGGTCATCTGTAGGCAACAGAAATCTTGGTTTATTACCCAGTAGAACTGTACAGCGCCTCCAGGGCAAAACTCACAATGTAATCCCTCAGGCATAGTTTGTGAAGGCTGGGGAAAACAGGCAAGGAACCTATACTTTCCAAGCACAGACACATTTCAGGAACGTCTCTGGACACGGAGCTAGCTTTACTCTGAGATGTGGCCCCATACCCTCAAACCCCATGAGACGGCATGATGAAACTGCCTCACCTCTGTGGTTCCCTTCAACCACAGCTGCACAACACTCCTTTAGCAGCCCACTGCTCAGAAACCCTTTGTCAGGGTCCTAAGAAGGGTGACATCGTCTAAGCTTCTGCACATTACAGGCATCACACCTCAGGGATACCTGGCAGAAAGCCAGCTGTCCCTTACCCAAATGTTACCAGTGGCAGGGGGAGTACCACCTCAACTTACAAACACTGTTTGCCAGGTCAGCTCCACTGCCCCGGCATTCTAGTTCTTTGGGAACCTTTTCCTTGTCCTGAACTGAAGTAGGCTTCCACCCCTCCAGTCAGTCTCCAGATAACCTGTGCCCAGCTTCATGGAGAAAGCGTACAGACTCTAGGCCACCCACTTGCTCTCCTCACCTAAAGTCCCTAGCCACAGCCCTTCACCCTCTAGTCACGAGAATACCTTGTCTAACACAATCTTCTCTTTGGCTTTCTTACAGACTTCCATTCTGTCTGAGGAATTATTCACTTGGCATTTACTGACCCACTTTTGAGACATATGACAGAGCAAGAGAAAAGTGACTACATGGAAGCAGGCAGGGATTTCAGTGTGTCCTGTTCATACAGTCCCAGAGCTGAGAACAGCAGCTGACACACACTGCCGCAGATGTTTGCTGGGTTGATGAACAAATGAAGTCACACCCGGAACTACCAAATTTCCCCTCTCATCAGCACAAAGCCAAGTCCTATGTGCTGCCTAAACTTAGAACCACTAAAACCCCCTACAAGTGTCTTGTCAAAACAAAAGCTGTCTCAAAATGCTTCCCTTCGGGGGAAGAACCCTGGGACTGACTGTATAGTCCAGTCCTTTGCTTTCCTACTTTATCTTGTGCTGCCTGCCTTGTCCCCCCAGTCTCTGCCTACACCCTGAAACAGTACACCGAACCCTGAAACCCCATTCTCCGCCCTTAATTGCCTCACTTCCCCACACCCGACACTGAGTCCCTCTTTGAAACCCCACCTAGGCCTTCATGAAGACGAGGCCCCCTGTTTTCTTTCCAATTCCTCTGACTGTTGCGTTTTCCTGCTCCACCCTTTAAAGCTATGGTGCTGGGCTTTCAATATCAGTTCTGTCTGCCTGTTTTTGTAATACATATGATACGTGTATGTCCAATCATTGATTACAAATCTATACCGTATTATAAAGCACACTCAAAACATTTTGACCTCCAGTGTTCTTCCCAATGTAATCATGATATAAACCCAAGTTTTAAAAATCTGACCATTCTTATTTAAAATAAAAGGATTAAAAATCCCCACATACATGGAAATTCTAGTACGTACTCCCAGCACTCAACTGAATCATGAGGCATACTCTCTTATTTGAAAGAGCCGAGGTCTACATCACACTCCCTGACTGAGCACACCTATCCCTAAGGGGTAAAACACCCAACAATAGCCAGCTCCTAGGTTTTTATTCCCGGTTTAGCTTTTCCCCAGCCTTAGGCCTACACACAATACTGACATTTCTTTGTAAGTCTTACTACCCCCTCAAACTCAACAGTTGGTTTGAATCTGGACTCACTAGCTTTCCAAAGACTTCTGTAGGCTCTCCTCCATTTAGTTGCTCGAATACTTCCTCTTTAAGCCTTTCTGCCATACCACAGCCAATCACCCAGTGCTTTCAGCTACTCTCTTTCTTATTATTTCCTGACCCCCCCCCACACACACACACTACTACCACCATGCCCATCCCATACCAGGTTTGCTGCAGCTGGCTGCCTATGACCTTGTCAGCCTGCCCTCAGCTCCATATTTCCAAAATACAAATCCATTTATTCACCCCTCAGCTTAAATGCCTGTGCTCACTACCTAGAGTCTTGTTGGGGGAAAACCAAAATATCCCCTGGCTATCTCACTGACCTGACTTCTGAGATTCCAGCAACGCCGCTCCTCAGCTCTCACTACCCTGTGCTTACATGCACATACTGTTCTGCTTGGATTCCCCCACCTCAGCCTTCCACACCTGGGGAACATTCCTTGGGCCTCCGCCAGGCTGTGTCTAAGAGGAGCTAGCGTCTCTTCCTCAGAGACTCCACTGTCTTGTGCAGCAAGCTTCTAAGAATGACGGAATGGAACCAATCAACTTTAAGAAGGACTAGGGGCTGCTTCTGTCCTTTCAGATATCAGAGACCAAAATGAACTCCTTCCTCCTTTACAGAGTCTCTACAGATACCATGGGTTAACTCTTGGTCCTTTTCCTCCAGGCTAAATATCAGAAGTTTTTCAAATATGCCTCAGAACATGGTATTCATAGCCCAGGTTCCCTAGTTCTTTCTAGTTCCCTAACACTGTTTCAAAGTAAACAGTGAAATCTGAGCTCTTAAAGATGTTTTCCACCAAATCACACTTAGTCATTGTGGAAAATAACACTGTACCCTCACCTGACAAGAGCCAGCAGCTCAGAAGCTCAGGCTGTTGTATGAACTAAACCATTTTAGCAAGGATAGCATTTCCAAACCACATAGAGAAATAATTATTTTACCTTAGACAAAAAAACAAACCTCACGGACTCAAAATGTCATAGAGCTGAACACAGTGGTGCTCAGAAGGCAGAGACAGGCGGGTCTCTCTGAGGTCAGAGCCAGCTAGGACTTAATAAGATGTCAGATAGGATATTAAAACAGGGAATTCAACAGATGTCCAGCTAAACTACAGTGTCAATGGAAAGGTTTTGTTTTTAACTTTTAAACCCAGTTAAAACAAAAGAATTATCCCAAAGTGTGTGTGTGTGTGTGTGTGTGTGTGTGTGTGTTACGTACATACACATGGATGTACATGCAAGCATGTGGAGTCGGAGGTCAACCTCCAGTGTCTTTCCTCAGGAACTGTCCACCCTATCTCTCATTGGGAAACGAAGCTCATCTATTAGACTACAATGGCCAGCAAAGAACTTGTACAGATGCACCCGTCTCTACCTCCCCAGCCCAGAGTCTAAGCCTGCACGGCTATACCTAGTTATTTATATGGGTGCTGGGGTTCAAAGTCGTGTCATCATGCTTTTGTGACCAGCACTTACCAAGTACCTTGAAAAATCCCCAAAGTATCTTGATTAAATCAGAATGGCCTTTCCAGAGCCAACAACAACAATGAAAAAGACCCTAACACTTTGGAGGCCTGAATTTATATTATATGTAACTATTAACACAGAGGGCTGGGCACCTCCAGGGCAGAGAAGAGCTTTGGTGTTCAAAACCATCACTAGGTCTTTTTCACTTCAACTGCTATCCCAAAAGTAGGGCCTCTCAGCATCTCAGGCAGCATGGGCACTAGGTATCCCCTTGACACAAAGCACCCATTCCTCCAAGTTTTTCTCCACTTGAAGTTTTTCTTGAGACAGAGTTTCTCTGTGTAGTCCTGGCTGTCCTGGGACTCACTCTGTAGACCAGGCTAGCCTTAAACTCAGAAATCCACGTGCCTCTGCCTCCAGGGTGCTGGGATTAAAAGTATGCGCCGCCATGCCTGGCTTCACTTGACTTCTTGTATCCTATTGTCTGCAACCCCAGTCTCTGTCCCACTATTTTCATGTTGCCACAGAGCATTCCCTGTGCCATACACGTATAGTGGAAAGACATCCTCTACTTGGAAGTCATCTGATCTGCCTTCAAATCCAGCTTTGATACATATTAACCTTGTCATGCCGCCCTTGATTTATATTCTGCAAAATGAGGAGACTTTCTTCAAAGGATTACTGTAAAACGAAATGCATTACTACATGATACTCAAGCCACAGGCCAAATATAAGCTCATTACCACTCTTCTTATTCCACGTTGGAGAACATAGGTTCCACTCAGAAAGCTACCATTTATTTGACATGTGACTCTAAAAGCATGACTCATACCCTACCCTCCCTTTAAATTGGGAACTGAAATCAATATTAAGAAACTGTCTGCGTTAATCTTAAGACATAATCATTATATATATATTAAAAAAAAAAAAACACGAAGACTCAACTCCGCATCCTGATCTGTATATACACGAGGGAGGTAAGGTTTCATCCGCTGTTAATAACAACCATTAGAAATGAAGGTGGAAAAAAGACGGCAGCAGGCGGCAGCTAAATCGTTAGTTAACCTTCCCTTCTTGGTAGTGGATCGTGGCTGAACGCTGTATTGAGAAATGCAAACCCTTCCTCCAAAGGGCCTCGAACAGGGAAGGAGTGATCCGGCAAATTGGGAGACAGGGTTCCAACCAGCGACGCGCATTTCCCCGAAAGGCTGATGCCAGCTCCAGAGTCCCCAAGGTGGCCCTGCCCGGCTCCAGAGACCACAAGGCCGCTCCGCCCGAGCCAGATCAAGGTCCAGAACCCCAAAGAGGGCGCCAAACCCAGACCGCCCCCACTGCGGCCCCCGCCAGCAGCCGCTCCCGCCCAGGGTCCCCGCGCCCCCTAGCCTCTCGCAGTGCTTCCTGGCTACTCACTCGACACCAGAGAAGAGAGGAGAACGACAAGCACAGCCATGGTGCCACGGCTGCTAAAGCGGAGATGAGCCACACGAAAAGGGACGCCGGGACTCGAGCGAGCACCGCAGTCAGACCGAGTGACGCGCTCCCGAAGGTTCCGATCCCCAAGTCCCTCCCCTTTAGACTCTCCAAGACAAGGTCTCGGCCAATCGCCAACTACGCCGCTACAGGAGAGAGACGTAGCCTGGGTGACGTTCGCAATTGGGGCGGGGACTAACGTGATGAGTGGCATGCTCTGCCAATAGGAGTCAAAGGTTTTAAGAGCAGGGCGGTTCTGTGCTGCCGGCCCACAATGACCGGTCACGAGATGAAGGGTAGGGCCGGCGGTTAGAGCAGGTACCCCCCTTCGGTTGCAGGTTCTCGAAAGCCCACAGTGAAGCTTACTCCCAGGTGTGGATCCTTTTTCCAACCTTCGGTGACGATTTTCAACATGGGCATCAGTCTTTCCCGATCTTGCACCTCCCTCCCGCTGCGACTGACAGCTGTGGAAAGCGCTGGGCTAGCTCAGGTTTTGCTCTCCGGAGTACACAGACATTGAGTACCTGCGGAAAGGAAGCCTGGCGCCTGGGGGAACCCCTGCCCGCCTAGTAGACGTGCTACTTAAAATATAGGGCTCCCGCTTGAATCTGAGTTGTAAAGAGTAATTTTTAGTGTCTGAAATATTTATTTTATTTATTTTTATATATACGAAGTATCCATTGTCTGAGGGTCAAATATAACTGGGTATCCTGTTTTTCGATTTACTGTATTGAACAACCCTGCTTCCAAATACTACATACGCAAGGAGTGATCCGATAGAATATTATTTCATTCGATCCTCCCTTGGTTTCTAATCCGATTCAGGGAGGCTATGTGATGGCTAGACACACTAATTAGACCAAAATCACCCCTTGGCTCATAGGCTCTTACCTATGATGTGAGGCAAAAAGTGGGCACATAATCTGTGGTTAGAAAACAACTCCCCAGCTGATGACCTTGAAAGATGAATATGATTTTAATATGTAAGTGGAGGATGTGAAAAGATCCAGGTAAGGAAAAAGGGTAGCGTATATGGTAGGGAAAATACCTTCTTTGGTGAACGTTTAACTATTTACTTTGACAAAAGAGATTTTATAGAGTAGGAGGACAGAACTAAAATTTTAGTTTGTTCCTTCCTTTCTTTCTTTTTTGGGGATGGAACCCCAGAGCTATGCATAACCTAGGCAAGGGCTCTCCCACTGAGCCATACCTCAACTAGGAAAATGTTTTTATTTTTTATGATCGTGACTTGTATGCAGAACTACAATTCATTGAATACAAGTGGAGGAGGTGGTTGAATGTTGTTCAGTGCACAGATGTAAGATAGATTCGGTTGAGTGGAAATGGCTCACTGACCCTCAGTTTAGCGGCTCTGTTTTATCCTTGGAATCGACTGAGGGAGAACAAAGGGGCTGCAGCAGCTCCAGGAGTTGGGTGAAACTTAGCCAGCCCAAGAGCTGGAACCAAAAGCCCCCCACCCCTACCCCCACTATTTAGAATGCAGTTTCTAGAAACTACTATGTTTACCAAAGCCACTCTCAATTTATAATGCAGTCTGGACTTCCAAACTTAACTTCAGAATGCTCTTAACTCTCAATTTTGAGTTTTTGTTCAACAGAGAATTTGCACACATGTGTCTTTAAAGGACTATGAAGGGGGTTTGTCTTTCTATTTGGAATGTAAAATTATTATATTAGAACCAAAAAGTCTAAAGCAGATAATTTCAAAAGCACAGCTGTGCTGTGAACATTAAAAAAATAATTTAAAAATCATTTTTCAAGGGCCAAGGAGTTGGCTCAACTGGTGAAGGCACGAGCTGTGTAAAACTAAATTAGATTCCTAAACCAATCTGGATTTGGTGATGTGCATCCCAGTATTCCTGTGTTGAAATGGGAGGCAGAGATGAGAGAATGATTTGGAAGTTCCAGGGCCAGTTAGCCTGGAGTATACAACATAGCATCAGAAACAAGAGAGACCCTGCCCCAACAACCCCTGAAACTTGTCATCTCTGTCTCTGTCTCTGTCTCTGTCTCTCTCTCTCACACACACACACACACACACAGGGAGAGAGAGAGAGAGAGAGAGAGAGAGAGAGAGAGAGAGAACACAAAATAAGTAGATAAAAGAGAATTTAACATAAAGTCCCTTCTGTGCACAGCAGCTAAAATTCATTCTGGTCCATCTTGCTGCATGTTGGAGAACAGGTTAGAGCCAGCAGCCCTGCAAGAGTGTGTCTAAATGATCTCATTTAGGGATGGCCGAGCTCCCACAAATTCAACCAAAAGAAACATACAGCCTTTTCTGCTCTTAAAAGAATCCTAGGACATCCTGATTTATTTTAATTTGAGAAATAGCAAAAAAAAAAAACCACTATAAGCAGGTTAGAATACAAAATAACACTCTCATATGTCAAATTCACGAATTCTCTGTCCTGAGAAATACCTTTTTTGGTTTTTTTTGACTTGTGAGTCTTTTACATCAAAGGCTTCTTTTCAGCTGAGGTATCAAAGAGGCATTAGCATTCAGCGGGATAAACACTGTTCTAGCAAGCCTTCTCTTTGTGGCATAGATGGAGATGCTGAAACCTAGGGAGAGCAAAGGTCCTGGAGGGCACATAGACTCATCAGCAGTTCTGCTTTCTGAACACAGCCCTCAGGTTCAATCTTTAGTGAAGAGCATACGGGTAACTTTTCCATGGACGCAGTTAGAGGTGGAAATGTGGCAGGACAATGTGCAGTGCTGACCAAAGTGATATCTTATAAGAAACCTCCCACCTTATAAAGAGCAACAGGAGCCCTCAGCTAAAGCCAGAGAGAGTAAAGACTCCAGCCCCCCAATGCCCTAAGGGGAGACAGGAGACAAAGGTGCCTTTCACACTGGGGTTGGCAGTGGGCGCTAGAGCTAGAGAGGTGGCTTAGCAGTTAAGAGAACTTGCCGTCCTCAGCTCCAGGGCGGGCGGGGGGGGGGGGGGGGACAAAAAGAGAACTTGCCAAGGACCAAAGATAAGTTTGGTTCCTAATAGCCCCATCAGATTCCACAGTTTCCGATGCCCTATTTTAGCCTTCAAGGACATACATGCGAATACCTGTGAACACGTGAATACGCACGCACACATGAATACTGTGGCACATGTGAATACTGCATACGTAAAGGTGAACCTTTAAAAGCAACGATCCATGCCCAGTTTAGATCCATGGACTCTGCCTCGGTCAGCAGTGCCTTCCTTGCCACAATGGCCTGAGAGAGCTCAGAAACCAGGATCCCAAAGCAAGTTTTACTCCTGTAGGTTGTTTCTATTAGGTATTTGGTGAGTGTTATACAAATGTGACTGACATACTCAGCCCAATCCACAGGGAAAACATGGAGCACAGTCTAAGAGATGGGCTCTAAAATGCTAGCCCACTCCTCCTTGAAAATGTCAAGACACCCAAAAATAAGTTACTCAAATGAGTAACTGTCACAGCCAAAAGGAGCCTAAGGAGACACGATAACTAAATGTACTGAGGTGTCCTGGACGGGATCATGCAGCAGAGAGGACAATCCGAATAAAGCAGGAACTTTAGAGAACGATAATGAATCCATACTAGATCATTACTGTGACAAATGGGCCATATTAATGCAAATAATAGAAAAGGCTGGCTGTGAGGAATAGAAGCGATCTCTGTCCTGTCCTCTCAAATTTCCTGTAAATGACAAACTGTTCTTTAGCAAAGAAAAGGGACACTGTAAAGTTAGTAAAAATACAAGCCAAAAAAAATGGGAAAAGACAAGCAGTTTCTAGATTCCATGTATTACTCAATCAGCAAAGCTGTTAGAAAACTGAGTAGCGGGCTTGCAGGAAGAAGCACTGTATAGAAGAGGAAATCCAAAGGCCAGTTAACATCAACAAGCTGCTCAACCTTGCTATTAGTTAGGGAAAAGCAAGTCTGAAGCCCTCAGATGCCACATCACATTAGATTGGCAAAAATTAGTGGGTCTGACCACACCCTATATAGGCAATATCCTCTGTCTCTGTCTCTTTCTTGTCTCTGTCTTTGTCTGTTTGTCTCTGTCTCTCTCCCTCTCTCCCTCTCTCCCTCTCTCTCTCTCTCTCTCTCTCTCTCTCTCTCTCTCTGTGTCTGTGTTGTGTCTACAAGGGTGTGCTCACGCATGCATGCATGTGTGGAGGTTTATGTCTAGTGTCTTCTTCACATGCTTACCTTATCCAGAATATTGCCTAACCTGAAGTTTGCCATATTGACTAGCTGTCTAGTGAACTTCGGGAGACCCTCTTGTCTCTGCTTTCTCAGTGCTGGGATTACAGTATGCACTCCTATGCCCAGCTTTTATGTGGCTGCTGGGGATGTAATCAGGTCTTTATATAAGTACTTTTTTACTCCACTGAGTCCATCTCTCCATCGGTACTTGTATCTAACAACAGCAAAAGCCACTTGATGTCTCTGAAATGCATGTGTAGCTGCTGACTTATCTAAGACAGGTCATGCACATAAATTAGAACTTACAGGGTGTTCCAGAAACTCAGAATCCATTCTACTCCCCACCTATTTTTCTTCTCATATTTCAGCTGGAAAGCTAAAAACTACACTACCCAGACTCCTTTTTACTGAAAGTTTCCAGGAATGGTTTGGATTTCAGTGTCGAGATGTGTTTTTTGTGATACTTTGGAAAGCCATGCTCCTGCTGTTGTAGTACTGGCTAGGAGGATGAGGCAAAGGCTCCAGCCACCATTCTCGGGTCCCAAAGAAACCTGGGACAAGGCTTACTCAGTACTTGTGGCTCTTCCCAGCACATCTCATCCTGCTGCTCCCTATTCTAAACCTCTCCAGCCCAAGGGCTGAGCTTCCCTTACTCCAGCTTCTCTTTCCTATATAAACCAGTCATTTTGGCTATGCATTCTCTTGCTCACTCTTGGCCTCTTGGTTCCCATGTGCATGCTCGCTTGCTCCTTTTGGCCCTCTGTTCATTCTCTCTCTCTCTCTCTCTCTCTCTCTCTCTCTCTCTCTCTCTCTCATGGCCCAGTGTATTCTGCTGATCGTGTTCAGTCTGGACTCTTCCAGATGTCTCTGGCTGTGCTCTCCCTCATATCCACAATAAAACTTCCTCCACTATACCCAGGATCGGTCATGTCCTCATTTTCATTCAACCATATCCCCAGCTTCTTGGTATAACTAACAATCAGGGGAGCAAAATGGTGGCCTCATAATCTCTAGGCTGCAGCTGAGGCCCTAGGATTTTGAAACTGGGACAGTCTCTTAGCTTTTGCTCCTCTAGCCCTTATAGTGATTGCTTCAGCAACTGCAATTCTCAGCCTGCAATCTTTCTGCTTGAAATATTTTGTCTCTTAATTATCTATACCCTGACTAAAATAGAGGGTGATCTCATACAAGTTTTCAGGGTGTTTTATCGAACTGAGTCATGGGATATTGATTCTCATGGATTTGGAATAGTCCTACACACACACACACACACACACACACACACACACACACACACGCACACACACACATGACGAAGCAATCCAATTATCATAATAGCATATCCACTGTTTTTGAGGATACGGAAAACTTGGAAGGGGCACAAGGAACTTGCTGGGGTACTGGGAATTTTTTGTATTTTCCTATGGTGTTCACATAGGGGGATACAGAGGCATGAGTCGTTTTGCTTAAGATCTGTGTGCACTGTGGCTGAGGATAGAACTCAATGGAAAAGCACTCACCGGGCACATGCAGGGCCCTGGATTCCAACCTTAGCACAGAAAGAAAAGAGCATTATACATTTTACCATGTATAAATCACACATATGATTTTTTTTCTGTAGTGCTGTGGATTGAACCCAGAGTCTTGTGCATATAACATGGTGCATTCTAGCCCTGAGCTCCACCTTAGTCCTTAGCCCCCTCCATTAAAAAAAATTGAATGAGTATTCTTAGATTTTTGTCCGATGGATGAGCATATTTAAATTTATATGAATAGAAAGCATGAACACTCATTGTACAATGTTATGTGTTTGCAGTGTGCTCTGAATCCTGGTTCTGATAACTCAGGGCAGAATCTTTGGGCAATAAGCTTAAATTATGGTCTATTTGAAAATCTATATTCTATCTGAAGTAGAGTACCGAAAAAACAAAACCTAATGAATGTGAGTGTTTCTATTAGTATGTAAAATACAAAGAGGAGGATCAGTCTGATGGTCAAGTACGGTTGCTTTCTGTTCCTCTGACAAGATGCTTGAGGTTGAGTACGAAGAAAAGAGGTTTACTATAGTTTACAGTTCTAGAAGCTAGACATCCAAGATCGGAGATCCTGTCAGCTCAGCCTCTGGTGCAAGCTTTACCAGAATGGCATCAAAGGGGTGAGAGAATGTGCCACACAGTGAGAAGGAAAACCAGAGAGAGTCACAGGCCAGGCTTTTGTTTGTTGGCTTGTTTGCTTTGTTTGATGCACGGTCCAGTGTAGCCCAGGCTGGTGTCTTAACTAGATGGGTAGTGCAGAATGATCCTTGATCATCTTGTCTTCATTCTGAAGTGCTAAGATTACATATGTGTGCCACAGTGCCTGGCTATACTATAAAATCTCTCTCTCTCTCTCTCTCTCTCTCTCTCTCTCTCTCTCTCTCTCTCTCTCTCTCTCTCTCATTTGGAGGTCTCGATGACTGAACCCAGGGCCTCCCCAATCCTAAGCAAGTATGCTACCACTGAACTATATCTCCCTAGCTCTGGGACCAGGCTTGCTCCTGCAGGAACTCATGGGAGTCCTGAGAGGACCATCCCTGTTTTTGTCAGGAGTTCATTACCTATCGCCTAACTACTTGAACTTTGTCATTTCTCTCCCCCTTGAGCAGTCTGATTTCCTTTCCTTCCCAGTCTTCTGGAAGCACGGGGATGTCTGCCAGCCTTCTTACAGCCGGCTGCTGATTAGCAGTGTGGAACTGCTGCTGTCCCTGGGCTCAGCTCTCAGCTGTGCTAATCACCCTGCTCACAACCTCCTCCATTTCTCCCCAATTTCTGCGGTTATTTAAAGCTTCTAGCAAATGTCTTTCAGCTCCTATTTTCCCTTCTTTAATGAATGAATTAACAAATTGAGACAGGCTCTCACTCTGTACTTGCTGTAACAGCCCAGGCTAGCCTTAAACTTGTAAGCAATCTTCCTGTCTCAACTTCCTGATTGCTCAATAGCAGGAGCCACCATGCCTACCCTTCTTGTCTTGGGAGAGCGCACTGCTACAGCTAGCGCTGTTGGCCAAAAGGGAAAAGCCCCTGCCGGGCACGTGCAGTCTATGGCCCATAAGCCCCAAGACAACTGAATTCAGCCCAACACAAAATTGTTTACTTACCCAAAATGAAATTTTTGGGGGTATAATTTCTTTTCCAATAATGATTGGGTGACTCTGGAGCATGTCATCTACACATCTGTAAATGACAATCTACTTATTAATGTTAGAAGGTCGGACACACTCGAGGGACTCGGGAATGTGGATTGTTCATTACCAATCCATCCAAAGCATCAAGAAACCTATGATCCCTTCTTGCTCGTAACCTCTATGATCATGATAATAAAACAAAATAAAACCTCTCTGACCTCCACACCATCCCCTTATCGTCTCAGGAGGGCCACACCAGGAACCCTGCACCTCAATGTGGGAATACCTTACAGAAGCTACTCTCAGATATTGAGGAGGGCAGGGAATGGAGCTTGTCCTGTTATTCAAATTCTCGTTCCCTCTGCATAGCCACTGGGATTCGGGGAGAACTAGGAGTGGTGCCAGAAGATGGGACAGGATGTGTGTGTGTGTGTGTGTGTGTGTGTGTGTGTGTGTGTGTGTGTGTGTGAGAGAGAGAGAGAGAGAGAGAGAGAGAGAGATGCATGCAGGGCTCCATAGAGGCCAGAGAAGGGCACCAGATCTGCATGCCTCTGCCTTCTGAGTGCTGGGACTAAAGGTGTGTGTGAATTTTTACATATCATCACCAAAGTGCTATTTTTCTTCTCTCTCTCTCTCTCTCTCTCTCTCTCTCTCCTTTTTCAAAACAGGGTGTGGAACCTAGGGCCTTGTGCATACTTAGTAAGTACTCTACCAGCGAATCCCTAGACCTCCAAGTGTTGATTTTAAAATTCTATATGACCCACCCCCAGGCAGTGGTGGCACACTCCTTTAATCCCAGCACTCAGGAGGCAGAAGCAGGTGGATCTCTGAATTTGAGGCCAGTCTACAGAGTGAGTTCCTGGACAGCCAGGACTACACAGAGAAACCCTGTCTCAAAAAAACAACAACAGGGCTGGAGAGATGGCTCAGCGGTTAAGAGCACTGACTGCTCTTCTGGAGGTCCTGAGTTCAAATCCCAGCAACCACATGGTGGCTCATAACCATCTATAATGGAATCTGATACCCTTTTCTGGTGTGTCTGAAGACAGCTACAGTGTACTCATATAAATAAAATAAATATGTCTTTAAAAAAACAACAACAACAAAAATCTGTATGACCAAAGTAAGTCACAAGGATAAAAACAGGGTTTTCCTTTCTCCCATCTGATAACACTCTCTAGACATGACACTAAGTTTTTAATCTCTCTAGACTTCTTCCTATACTTGTTCGACCATATATATTCTGCTTTTAGTAAAATTAAAATATATTATATATTCCTGTTTATTTTACTTTAAAATCAGTTATTGTGCCACAACAAGAAGCAGAAATATATTTTAGTCTTTCTTTTCCTTTTATTGTTGTAAAACAATTTTTGCATGTGTGTCTTGCCTGTATGTATGTTGATGCCTGGTGCCCAAGGAGTTCAGAACAGGGTATTGGATCCCTGGAACTGGTATTGCAGATGGTGCCACCATGTCAGTGCTGGGAACTGAACCCACATTTTCGTCAAGAGCATCAAGCACTCTTAACGACTGAGCCAGCTCTCCAGCTTATTCTTTTTATAAATAATTGCATAGTATCCCACTGTCTGAGTCTAGGTGGTGCCTGTAATTTGTTATTTTCAAGCTAACCAATTTTAACAGGCCCAAATGATCACATGGTGAAGTCTTATATACATACCCATGTGTGCGAGCATGAACATACATTCTTGGCGACCTTACTGGCCTTACAGAAGGCAAAAGCTGAGCATATCCTTCTGCAGAGCTTCTGCAGCTGCAACGATAACTAAAGAGGTTAGTCGTTCTGTTTTGTGACTTGCACTGTTTTGTTTTTAATGACAGCATCACTCTTCTGCTGTAGAGGAAGCTTCTCTGAGCCATTACTTTCTTTGGATTACCTGGTTTGCCATCCTTCAGCATCTGGACACCGCATTAAGATGCAGATGTGGGCTAAACCTTGTTTTTCATGCTTCTCTTATTTTCTGTCTAAGTCTCAAGGAAGTCTTTTTGGTTTGCCTTGGTCCATTTCACTATGCTCCTTCTCTTTGCTAGCCACAGTTCCATTAACCACTGGATAAGTGTTATCTTGCGGTGTCCTCCCACAGCTGAATGAGCAGACACTTCATTGATGTGCTTGAGCTCCCAGGCAGCGCCACATCTTTTGTCAACAACCAGGGGCTTGCCATCCACCTGTGATTTCTCAGAGCAGCTGTAGCTCCTCCTTTCCTTCTTGGCCTGGCAGTCTGGTCCTCATTCCCACTCTTAGGCCCAGCGTCTGTATCTGTGATGCTCTGGTTGCTGGTATCTCTCTGGGTCCTTGTAATGAGGTATCTTGGTGGTAGAAGGTACATGTTTCCTACTATATTCTAGAATTCCCATGTTGACTTTCGGGGATCTCTTTTCTCCTAGGTTCTCTGTAGCTTTCCTGCTTAGGTCTCTCTGTCTTACACATGATAAGACCTGTATGAGCTTGCCAATGACAAGGTCATTTTGAGTCAGTGCGTCTGGATCTTCAATTCTCAGACAGTCACTCTTGCTATGGATAATATTGATGGGGATATTGGTGTGAATGTTCTCATTAAGGTTTACCACAGGTCATTTGGCTGTGTTTTCTCCTCAAAAAAGTACTTGGTAAATGTTGTAGCCTAGACATGTTTTAAATTTATTATTTCCAGAAATCCCATCCTTCTGGGTTTCCTTCTTGGTCCGTTTCATCATCAGCCCCTCCTCTTGTTCTTTGATGACAATTTCATCTCATGCTTTTTGAAGGAAAGCAAAATCAGAGCCTTTTACCCTTTGGCTGCGTTGGATATTTACATCCAATTTGGACTCAGAGACTAATTGGTTTCTTTGCTCTGCAAGAAATCGTGTGGTCCTGGCAGCCCCATAGATAGCTCCAAATAGCTTGGCTTCCTGGTCTTTCTGCCTCAGGCCCTCTCTCCATTTGTTGGCCTGGTATTGATACTTTCTACTTCTCAGCATATCTTTTCCTCTCTCAACTATATCTTGAGAGAGCTTGACCTAATAACTTTTCTTTTCCTCTTTTACTTGGTTGCGTCTTTCTTCTTAGTATCTCCCCTTGATGCCTCAGGCTGAGGACACTTAGATGGTAGAGACTGGGTTTTCAGAAGTCTCCTGAAGTCTTCATTCATGATTTTGGCTGGTGGAAGAAACGAGGAACAACTGCCTTGCCACAAGGAAGATGACTTACAAGCTCATTCAGACATTTCCCCTATGGCCCTCCTGACACCCCAAGGAAAGGATCAAGCATCCTTACTGAGCCATCTCAGCCTTTCCTAATACCACAAATTTTCTCCCAACAACATTAGATGTTTTGAAAATGATCAATCTTAAGAATGACTACTAGAAATGATCCCTTTTTAGGCTGGGTGTCTTCCTGATGGTAGAGTGCTTTCCTAGCTGTTCATTGCCCTTAGCTGTATCTTCAACACCATAAACAGGCAGCTTTTTGTTAAATCGAAAACCATGCTGCACCCTTTCAGATATGCAGCTACTTTTTGCACAGGCCAGGTAACTAAATCTAGACCAGCAGGTAGTCTTGTGCTCAGTGGCGTCTAAGACTGGATATGGGACAGGAATCCAGGTTTGGTAGCTCTTGCAGTAGCCGAGGCCAAAGGATGAGGGCAGCTTGAGCTATGTAATGAGACTCTGTCTCAGAAGAAGACAAATATAAAACAAAATATCGAATTGCTTCTTTGTATAGCTCTAAATTTGGACTTTCTGCTTTTTCCAAATGAAACCTAAAAGGCTAAAAGTTTCCTGTTTGTACAACACTGCAGCCACTGCCTTAGGTACAACACTGCAGTCACCGCCTTAGGTACAGCACTGCAGCCACTGCCTTAGTCACAACACTGTAGCCATTGCCTTAGTCACAACACTGCAGTCACAACACTGCAGTCACGCCTTAGGTACAACACTGTAGCCACTGCCCTAGTCACAACACTGTAGCCACTGCCTTAGTCACAACACTGTAGCCACTGCCTTAGTCACAACACTGTAGCCACAGTCTCAATTATAACACTGTAGCCACTGCCTTAGTCACAACACTGTAGCCACTGCCTTAGTCACAACACTGTAGCCACAGTCTCAATTATAACAATGTAGCCATGGCCTCAGTTATAATTCTGTAGCCACTGTCTATTTATAACACTGTAGCCAGTGCCTCAATTATTACTTCTAACACTGAGTCACTACTCCATTTATAACTTGGTTGCCTCTGCTTTATAGTCCTCTGAGACTAGGAAGAGCTTGTATAGTTTCTGTATCTGTGAACTATTTGGATCAGGTACTTGCTTTCACTAGAACTGAGGGGCAAGATAAGGAATAAGTAGGCCCTACCTAACTCAGACTTATGGTGGTGGCAAGAGTGGCTCATGTATGCCAGACAGAAATGGCTTCAGTTGGTTCACAGTATAATACTTATTAAGTCAATTTTCCCAAGCCCTTTCCCACAGACATTTAAAATGCTTCCAATATTTTGCACTTACATGAAATGCTGAAGCACAATCTATTTAAAAATACTTGTAAAACTTTTTAATAAGTGCAAATATTTTTGCATCTTACAATTTTTTTTTACCAGAATCTAGACTTTAACCTAGTCCTGGCTGATGCTAAGGCCCATGTGTTTCCTAATACAAGTCGAACAAAGTTTCTGGAAGACTGAACTGGGAAAAGAATCAGAAGTTAGTCATAAATGGTGCTGTCTCCCCAGTTCCTATTTAGGGTACTATGTCTAAATCCAATTAGCTTTTAACCTCCCTGGGTGAGTTTTAAAATCATTTGTCATCTTTGTTATAGGTATGCTGTTTCCCCAAAACAAATACAGAAGAAATCCCATCCTTACAATTTAATTTTTAAACCTGGGGAAGGTCCAAAGCTCAAACTGTCAGTATAGGAAATTAAATACAATCTCTCACACTGGGAAATATATTCGATGCCCACTTAATAATTTAGGGCATCTAGTACAATCTGGAAGGATGTTAGACAGGCATTTCCTGTTCATGGGAGAAACTTGTTCTCTTTGTTGCATTCTACATTGCTCTACCAATGAAGAAGACACTCGGCAACAGTCCCCAAGTGATGGCAAATACATCCGAGTGGCAAAGGCTAGAGCCGTCATTATTCTAATTTACCAGAGATAGGTCCACCAAATAGAAAGGAATGTCTTTAAATCCAGCCTTTGGAGGCAAGAGATTTGATGTGGATTTTTTTTTCCTTGCTTCCATTGCAGTGTTTTATAGTTGGCCTTTCTAAAAACTGATTTTGCAGTATGACTAACTTATTTTCAAGTGTCTGATAACTTTACATTGCTAGTTAAGCAGTCTATATTCTATATAAGGTCATTTTAACACAAGAACCTTTAAGTCATAGAACATTTAATTGAAGTAGTAACTCACCTCCCTGAGTCATATATTGGATATATAGTTCAGTGTAACTTAACGTCTTTTTTTCTATGCTGAGAATCTAACCCAGGGTCTGGAACAATCAAGGCAAATATTCTCTTGCCAAACTGCATTCAAGTCTAAAATGTAACTTAATTTTTCCTAAATGAATCCTTCTGTGATTTTTCCTCCTACACATCCCATTTCAGATACTCAACTCAGCTCTTCTTCCCTGCCCCCCAGCCAACTGAAAGTGAATTCTGTCTTTTCTGGTCCTTCAGAATAATTTATCTTTATCTTAAATTTATGTATATAGGGTCTTGATACACACACACACACACACACACACACACACACACACACACACATCTCCCAGGATGGTTTCAAACTCTCTATCATCTTGGGATGGTGAGATGACTCAGTTGGTAAAGTATTTGTCACATAAGTGTAATGACCTCAATTTGATCCTCAGAACCCAATGAAAAAGCCAGATGCGATGGCACGTACTTGTAATTGTCACACTGCAAAGACAATCACTGGTGGCTCACTGAGACTCATTAGCCAGGGAGCTGAGTTGAATCGGTGAGCCCCAAGCCAGTAAGACACCCTGTCTCAAAAAGTAAAGTGGATGGCACCTGAGGAATGCCATCTGAGGTTGACCTCAGGCTTTCATGCACACACACACACACACACACACACACACACACACACACACACACACACCTCCATTCTTCTGCCTCAGGCCTCTGAATGCTGGGATTTTGGATGTGTAACACTACTTTATCATTCCTTCCTTAGACAGCAGAATACCTTTTCTCTTTGGAACTTAAATAGGTGTCTGAGCAAAAGCAGTTGCTTGTCCAGAGTTGCCTGGGTTCTGTTTCTAAGCGTATTCACCACAACATCATTAGTAGATGGACTGCACATTCCCTGAAAGTACACCGATAAAGGACTTCCAGTTAAATAACTTAGTGATTGTACCCTTGCTCTTCGTGGGAGTTTGGTTTCAGAACCTACTTGAATAGACAAATGTCCTTGGGTGCTCAAGCCTCTTATAGAGAATAATGGCTTATATAGCTTGTTTGCATAGACCCTACGACATCCTCCTGTAAACTGAAAATAACCTGTACATCAGTTACCATTTCTAAGACAACATAAATGCTAAGTAGCTGTACTATGTTGTTTACGGGAAAGAAGCTAACAAAAAGAGTCGGGACGTGTTCAGGAAAGGTTTTGTTTTTTTTTTTTTTTCTGTAAAAGTTTAGACCTGGGGTTGGTTAAATCTTTATACGTGGAGCCTAAGCCTACAGAGGGCTGTGCCAACTTTGCATTCTCACTTTGGAATGTTCTACAGTTGTAGTAAAACCAGAAAGATTTAGGATTGATTGTTAAGATACAGTGTTGAATGAAAAAAAATTAAAAACTGCACGCCACTATGTATATAAAAGGAGCAGATGGGGGCT
This sequence comes from Rattus norvegicus, assembly GCF_021556685.1. Lineage (NCBI taxonomy): Eukaryota > Metazoa > Chordata > Mammalia > Rodentia > Muridae > Rattus > Rattus norvegicus. Next base: position 16,729,687 of record NC_141554.1, read on the forward strand.
GGGGATTTAGCTCAGTGGTAGAGGACTTACCTAGGAAGCGCAAGGCCCTGGGTTCGGTCCCCAGCTCCGAAAAAAAGAACCAAAAAAATAATAATAATAATAATAATAATAATAAAAATAAATAAAAGGAGCAGATGGATGATGATGGATAGATAGAAATGCATGTTTTCTTATACAAAACATCTCTGAATAAAGCACAAGCAACTTAGAAAATTGCTTACTTTTGAGGGGGAGGAGCAAGGTGGCTGAGGGGAGGGGTGGGAGAAGCACTGTTCATTCAGTTGTCCTGTCACCAGGATTGAGAAACACAACTCAGTGTAGCCAGCTAAGCAGCCTCAAGAATTCTCTTCGCAACCTTAGGGACATCTGCCCAAGCATGGTCTAGAGTTTGACTTCCATCATGAGAAAGAATTTTAGGATGAATCACTGAGAAGCACAGTTAGAAAATGTACTAACCAGAAAGGCAAGATGCACTTGAAGAGAGCTGAGTAACACTGCCTTTATGCCTTAGTGGCAGCTATGTGAGTGATTTGTGGCTCTGAGGTTACTAAATCTTCAACCAAGTTTAGGTCTTAGCCACAGAATCTGTCCTTGAGGGGAGACTTTACAGTACATGGTGTGAGCTTGCAGGTGGAGAAGGGAGTCCCAGCAGAGAGAAGGCCATTGATCAAAGGGACTCTTTTTTGTCCATAGGTCATGAGGAGGTTGGATGTAAGGCATGCTTTGTTAGCTATCTTAACAGTGTCATTTGGGATTTTTCCCAGAGTGCTCTTGTGCAGGTGGTCTAGGCAATGATGTCAAAATTCCTGAGTACCATCTAGAATGAAACATAAATCTGAACTGGGAGAATAGAGGGAAAACGTTCTTTCCTTTATCATGTCCCCTTTATTTCCTAGCCAACTCCCCTGTCTCAGGACCTTAGTATCCTTCAGGGATTGGAGTCAACTCTCTCACCTCTGAAGATACCAGAATCTGTAGTATCTTTAAACCATCTTTAAGTTACTTGTAGTGCCTAGTGTGGTGTAAATGCCCTGTAAATGGCCAGTATACTGTTGCTTAGTAAATAATAAAGAAAAAAGTCTGGAGATATTCAATAAAGGCACAATTTGGACTGTATTTTTTCTATGACAGGTTGAATCTATAGACGTTATACCCCTAGATGTGAAGAGTCAGCTATATATCTTTTGTTATCTTATATTTTTAAAGGTTTTTTTTTAAATGTGTTTGTGCCTGTTATATGTGCACCACATGCATGGGTGCGTCTGTGGGTCCAGAAGGGTTACTAGAGCTCCAGGTGAGCCACCCAGTGTGGCTGCTGAGAACCAAATTTAGATGCTCTGCCAGAGAGCAAGTGCTCTAACCACTGAGCCATCTCCCCCGCCTCTGTCATCGTGAAATTTGAACAGCACTAATACAAGACTTGCACACAGACACAAATAAATAGAATAACAATGAAACAACCAAAATCAGAAGGGGAACGACTAAGAGGAATGTGTTAGTTAATCCTCTTGTTGCTGCAACAAAATATGTGGCGAAAGCGAGCCAAGGCCGGAAGGGTTCATTTTGTTCCCAGTTGAAGAGCTTAGGTTGCTTCATGGAGGAGGAGGCATGGGGGCAGTATGCAGCTGGAGGCAGAGGGAAAACAGATCCTCATTTCACTTTCACTTTCCCTGTTTTATTTGGTCTGGGACCTCAATCCGTGGAATGCTGCCAGCCACTTTCAGAGCAGAGTAGCTCTCCCTCCCTCAGTGAACCTGTTCACTCACAGACATATCCAAAAAATTATGTCTCCTGGTAAGTGTCTTCTGGTTTGCCTGGATCCCGTGAAGGTGACAATCTAGGTTAACTGTCACAAAGTGGAAGCAGGTTACTTTGGGGAGCTCTTCGGCCCCCCTGTCTTTCATCTACAAACCTTATGAGTGACTATTGCTGGAGAAGGGGCAAGGCTTTGCTCATGGCAGGAGTGGACTGCCTTTCCCAGGAGTGGCAGAACTCTTGGTGCTAGTTGACCATCCCAGAGCAAATAGGTGGAAAAATCAGAGAAGTCCCTGGGAATTGAGGGGTCAGAGACTCAGATTTTGTGTTTGCAAAATCAGTCTTCTTCTCTGGTGGCTTGAGACAGTCAGTTGCCATAGAAGGGACATGGGAACCTTTGGGAAAGTCAACAAATAGGAATAAGCTGAATTAAGTAATGTCATCATGGTGACGTAGACAGGGAGGGCAACGGGCTTTTCTGTGATGGGCCTGGGCTTGCATTACCATGCCCACTTCCTTACCCTTTTATCCCCAGAGCGTTTACCAAGTGCTAGGAAAAGGTAAATGAATGAGTCTAGTGTACTGGATTGCCATGAGTGGTCCGTAATGAGCCTTATAGGTCTCTAGCACTCATACCCTATGAGTCCTCCCATCCTGACTCTGAGCCAGGTAGTGACATGTCAGTTTAGCTCACGACGTAGCAGGCAGAATCAGTCACATGGCCCTGCATAATGGCAAGATGGGGGAGGAGTGGGACAGAAAGGTGTGATACAAGTTCTCTAAAACAGAATTGGCTAAAATACTGACACCTTCTCACTGGTTTGCCTGTTCCTAGACTTTTGTCTTTCTAATAATGACAAGTATTCAGCATAGGATTCTCTTCATACAAAATGTTCTTTGATCTGTGAAGGAATTCTTGGAGTGGTAAGTGGAAGCTGGGGGTGGGCAGATACCTGTAATCCCAGCACTTGGGAGGTAGAGACAGGAAGATCAGAAGTTGAAAGCCAGCCTTAGCTACATAGTACATTGGACATTAACCTTAGCTACATGAGACCTTACTTTTATCTAAGAGGCAAACTGAGATTAAAACATAAACCTAAAGGGTTTAGCTATTGTCTTAGTTAAGGTTTGTTTTGCTATGATGAAACACTGTAACTAAAAAGGGGGTTGTGAGGAAGAAAGGGTTTATTCAGCTTACACTTCTGCATCAAAGTCCTTTAGGAAGAAAGTCAGGACAGGAACTCAAGCAGGGCAGAAACATGGAGGCAGGAGCTGAGGCAGAGGCCATGAAGGCGTGCTGCTTACTGGTTTGCTCTTTGTGGCTTGCTCAGCTTGCTTTCTTATAGAACCCAGGACCACCAGCCCAAGGGTGGCACCACCCACAATATGCCACCCCCTCCCATCCATCACTAAGAAAACGCCTTACAAGTCTGCCTGCAATTGGATCTGATGGAGGCATTTTCTTAATTAAGGCTCCTTCCTCTCAGATGACTTTAGTCTGTGTCAAGTTGATATAAAACTAGCAGCATAGTTATGCAAATAGAGGTTCATGAATTGGGTGGTTCCCACCAGGAGTCACTCAGGAGCTCCACCTGGAGACGTAGAGGGATGGCTCTCACAGCCTGGACAGGGACAGAGAACAAAGGAAACTGACCACAATGACACAGCTACCTTCTTTGATCTATCCCATCTGAAAGAACATTATGGAAGTCTATGTCTGGTGACTTGAGCCTGAGAGGCCAAACCTACTCCATCTTGGGACCAGCCTCCATCTTAAAGAAAAAAAGTCTGAGAACTCGACCTGCAACAGAACCCACGCTTATTCAAGTACCAGGGAGGACCCCATAGCTTGTCCTTGGCCACAGTTACTCCCTAGCTACTTCCTAGCAACAGTTAATTACAGCTTAGTCTGTTTCAGATGCACTTCCCGACATTTGTGATTGTATATGGTCTTGCTTCAGAGCCCCCACCTGTCAGCTTACAATAGTCATTCAGTTAGATGTTTGCCAGACTGGACACCCCCGTCCCTCTCCCCCTCATTTGCTCCTATTTTCCTATAAAATCTTGTCCTGCTGAGGGTTTGAGGCTCCTCTGCCTTCCCTTCCTGTCCTGCTGTGTCAGAGTTGGGTTAGAGGAAAGCCCAAGCCCGAGCTTGTAATAAAGAGGCCCTAATGCTATTACATCAGAAACGGCTCCTTGGTGGTCTTCAGGGGTTCATAAACCCTTCCTGACACAACAAGCCTACATCATGTGTTTTCTCTACTATGAAGAATTACAAAAACCATGTGGCTGGAGAGATGGCTCAGTGAGGAAAGTGTTTGCTGCACAAAGATGATGACCTCAGTCTGGACTCCCAGCACCCAGGTAAAAACTGACTGCAGTGGTACATGGCTATAATCCCAGCACCAGGGAAGCAGAGGCTGGTGGGTTTCTGACATTGACTTCTATTCTCCTCCATACACATGTGTGCACTCACCTGTACACACACACACACACACACACACACACACACACACACACACACACAAAAGAGTTGGTAGAAATTATAATGTGCCTCTAAAGTTGATATGCTGGAAATTTAATGTTCAGTGCATCTACGAATGAAGGAGTGCTAAAGATTGCTGAAAACTACCAGAAGCCAGGAGACCTTCTAGAGAGTCCTTCTGAATGTCTTCAGGCAGTGGGACCTGGACAACAGTGATGAGTTTGGACCCTTCGTCTCTTTCTTTGCCATGTCACTGAGTCGAGCAAAAGAAACTCTCCAGAGGTGGCTCCTCAGTCAGGCCTGTCATGCCTTCAGAAGGTTCAAGTGTTTTGTTATATCATGGGAGATACACTAAGGCACAATTCTGTCTGCATATGGAGGTGAGGTCATTTGTGAGACTTAACTGACTGCTCATGGATGATTCTTCAGGCCCTGGCTCCATTTGAATTGAATTTAACAAGCTGAGAACAATGGTATTTGTCTGTCAGATCAGCATTCAGGATGCTGAGGTAGGTGAATAAAGCAAGTGAGGCCAGTTTGGTTTGTGCAGTGAGACCATGTCTAAAAAATTTTTTTAAATTACTCACATATGTTCATAGACCACCCATAATTTCAGTGTTTGGAAAGCAGAGAAAGGAGCAGGAGTTCAAGGCCAACTTTGGCTACATTCTAAGTTCAAGGTCAGCCTGGACTGTAAGAAAACCTTTCTCAAAATAGAACTAATTTATTTTTAGCAAAGGGCCCTGAGTTAAATGCCATTGTTACCATCATATTTTATCTACAGGAAAATGAAGACACAAGCTCGACATGATGACTTGTGTCCACACTCCTAGCATTGTGGAGACTGGGGCAGAATTGCTGTGGGTACCTACTACGAACAGACAGGCCTAGTCAGGAGTGACCTCAGTACCTGCGGCTCCCCAATCCATGTTTTTAAAGTATTTCAATATTATAAAATGTAGAGAAAGACAGGGAGACTGACCAGGCAGCTTGGGTTACATGTCTATACCTATATAGCAAGACTGTAAAAGTAACTTTCATTTCCTCGGGTGGAATTGTCATCTTGCAGACTCACTGCTGAAGAAGCTCTCCCTTTTTAGCTCTTTCCAAACTCTACCTGGCTGGTTCAACTCAGTTGTTCCGACTCAAACTCCTCTCCGAACTGACTGATTCAATCTGGCTTCTCAGCTTCTTACTGAATTGCTCTGCTTGGTACATGAACTCATGAAGGAAATCCACTGCACTGTGCTCACTGCACTGAAACTCTCTCTCTCTCTCTCTCTCTCTCTCTCTCTCTCTCTCTCTCTCTCTCTCTCTCTCTCTCTCTCTCTCTCTCTCCTCTCCTCTCCTCTCCTCCCCTCCCCTCCCCTCCCCTCCCCTCCCTGTGCTGTTCTTAAGTAGCTTTTCTCCTGAGAGTTGGCCCATATCCTATCTTTTACTTTTCTGTCAAATCTTTCTCTGCTTTGTCACATCTGCTCCCTGATTAGACGTTATTGTTTGGAATAAAGGTGTGTTCTAAAGGATTCCAGCCAGAGGGGTTAAAGGTGTGTACTAAGGGCGTGTCAGCATTCCAGCCAGATCACACAGACCTAGCAGGTCTTTGGCTGTGATCAGAGCAGCCATGTTGTTGGATTAAAATTTCTCTACACAAGAGAATGGGTTATGCTGTGGTAGCCATATTAAAAGGAGGACCCAGTCTCAAGGAAGAGGGATTATTGGACCAGAAGACAGCCAAGCATGCTGAGCTGGCAAAAGCCAGAATGCCCACTAAGTTTAAAATAAGAAGTGCTATGAAACTTCTACAAACATCTACAAACAAGGAATCCCAAAGATGGCCAGCATACCATCAGGAGCTTGGGGACAAGCGTGGAGGAGCTGCCCCCTTACAAGTCTCAAGAACAGTCAAACCTTCTTACACCTTGCTCTTGGCTCTTAGCTTCCAGAGAAATGAGCTCATATCTGTTGTTTATGTCACCAAGTGTGTGGTTTGTCCTGATAGGCTGAAACATTTGGCTGAACAGTGTGGGATTCTGACAAAGGACTGCTATTAATTCCTGTCACTGACTCACTTCTATTTCCTTTGTCCTTCAATTCCTACACCACTGTTGGTTTTCAACCCACTCATGGCTGTCCAGCCAGAAATGCTACTCTCAGAACCAAATAAAAGAATGGCGTTTTCTCCTGAGGAGGGAGAAAGTGTGATTGTGTCTGGGCTTTACCTGTGTGGCTTGTCATCTGTATCAGTTACTCCAGACAGGGTGCAGAACTGGGTGGCTCACGAGGTTTTGAAGAGCACGAAGCTTACAGACTTGAGGACAATCTCCAAGATTCTGACTCAGCATAGCTGGTGGGTTAACCTGTAGTGAGAACTCTCCTTTATAAGTGTACAGAGTGTCACCGCGTGCTTCCACTGTTCTTTTTTTTTTTTTTTTTTGGTTCTTTTTTTCGGAGCTGAGGACCGAACCCAGGGCCTCGAGCTTCCTAGGCAAGTACTCTACCACTGAGCTAAATCCCCAACCCCACTTCCAGTGGTTTTTGCTTCTCCACTGAAGATTTCTTTTAGGGTTCAGTAAAGTTCCTTTAACTCAATGCATGCTGTTTTTATTCATTTATTTTAAGAACATCTTTCAATGATTTGCTACATTTAGTGTGTGTGTTTGTGTGTGTGTGTGTGTGTGTGTGTGTGTGTGTGTGTGAGAGAGAGAGAGAGAGAGAGAGAGAGAGAGACATACAGCATGCATAACAGTGCACATATCAAGGTCCGAGAACAACTTTCAGGAGCAGTTCTCCTTCCTAGCATGTGAGTTCTGGGAACAGAACTTAGGTCATTAGATTTGGCAGCAAGTACCTTTAATTTGTTGTTGCTGTGACCAAACTCCATGACCAATGCAACTAATTTTTTTTTCGCTTATGGTTCCAGAGGGAGAGTCCAACATGGTGAGGAGGCTTGGCAGTATATGGTAGGCACAACCAAAGGAACGGGATGCTGAGAGCCTACATCCTCTACTTCAAGCACAAAGGAGAGACAGAGAAACTAGAAATGATGAGAGGATTTTTAATCTCAAAGCCCATCCCCAATGACATACTTCCTTCTGCAGTGCAGCAAGACCTACACTTCCCCCCAAAAGTGCCACGGACTGGGAACCAAGTGTTCAAAAATCCAAGACATCCAAAGCACTATACCTGCTGAGTCATCTTGCCAGCCCCATTTACTATTTTAAAACACTAAAGAATGTGGTAAAATAGGTGGAAGGACCAAAACTGCTGGGCAAAAATGAAGCCTATGGGAGGCAGTCAAACTGTTGTAGATCAGAAACAACGAATGGCTTGCTCTCAAACTAGAGCCTATGCTACTTATTAGCTGGGTGGTCTAGGTGTGATGGGCACAGTGGTCTCCCTCAAGGGAGGGTATGTTCCTTTGTCTTCTATTAGCAGAGCTGTTGGCAGATAGCCTTCAGCTGAGGGTACCTTTGAGGTCTGCCTCAGCTTCAGAGAGACTTTGCCTAGTAGGTATGTTGTAAAATTATATTAAAGGGCGTTCTTTTACCCCCGCTAGATCTGGCACTGCAGTGCCCCAAGATATCTGGTAGATATCTTGCCAGAAACACACATCTCAATTCTGTGGCGACCCAGTGTCTCCAGCCGCCACACACTCTCTTACACTTAAATCGCTACATGAAAGAACACACAACACAATAACTTTTGATCCAATTGATAAGATGTAATTGTCCACCTAAACATACAAAGCCGTGTACACATCCATCCCTTAAGAACATCCATAACAACCTGTAAAGGTACAGCGTGGAATCCTAACGTCAGCTGCCATGTTCTCTCAGTGGCTTCTCTTCCAGTCTCCTCCAGTCTCCCCCTCCTTCCTGTTCCAGTCTCCTCCTCTTCCCTCAAACTTTTCTCCCGCCCATCCTTCCTTCTCATCCAATGACAGGCCTTGTTCTTATCTTGTACCTGCCTCACCTGTATGACATCATACCACAGAAACCCTTCTCAAAACAGAACAAAACAAAACAATACCAACTGCTATTGAGAATGTGGAGTGGGAGAGTTGTGATGCCAAGAATGCAGCTAGCACTCAGGACACCTTGGCTTCCAACCTCAAGACAGAAAAAGAAAACAAACAGAGCAATTGGAGACTCAGGCTGAACCCTCTTGCTCTTTCTCAGGGGCACCCCTGCTGTACTGCTTTGCCACCACATAATCGCCATAACTGTGTGGAAAAGAGGTAGCCCAGACCCTAGTGTCATTAGCAAGAATGGAGATACAGTTGAATTGATAGTAATTGCAGACATGGAAACTCTGGCTGCCATCTTGGCACTCATGGACAGAATGAACTGCACTGTTCAGACACTTTTGCTAACTTTCCAGAGTGGATTCAGTTCAACTGACATTTTAGCCATGTGCATGAATGACATAAGCACACTTCCTATTGATGGTAAATTTACAACGGATAAAGTATTTGGGGCACCCACCCCCAAATATTTTGCCTTTATCTTTACAAGTGCACATAACCATATAGACATTCTTTTTTTCCTTTTCATGAATATACATTTATATGTATTCTACGTATTCCCAACGGTAGCTTGAAAGTGAATTTTCTTTAAGTTGTGGTGTGGGGGTGAAAAACGGCTCAGCAGTTAGGAACCTTTTCTGGTCACACAGAAGACCTAAGTTGGATTCTCAGCACCCATGTCTGCCTGCTCACAATCACCTGCAAGTCCAGCTCCAGGGCTCCAGTGCTCTCTGCTGGACCCTGTGGGCACCTGCACACATACGTACATAAAATTTTGAGAAAAAAAAATCATGTTTTTTGAAAGACCCCAGCTTAGCAGCAGTAACGCCATTTTGCAAGGCTGTACTTAAGATGACTGGTTCAGGGAAAGGTTAGAACACTGAGTACACAGCGGCTGCCAAACAAGATGTGTTTGGTTGAAGGCCTGGCAACAGGAGGACTGCCGTTGAGCACCTGACAATGAGAAAAGCCCCGGGAGAGGTCCCACACCCTGGTGGGGGGCCGAGTCAGCCGTTATGTTCCAAGAAGGTAGCTAAGAAACTTGCCCCCGGGCTGAACCCTTGGGGGGCCGAGTCAGTCCTTATGTTTCAGGAAGGTAGCTAGGAAACTTGCCCCGGGCTAAACCCTTGCCATATTAGAATCCACCAATTATATCCCTGTAACCATGCATCTGCTTCTGTATGCTTGCTTCTGCTCCCCAAAATCCTATAAAAGCCCATCCTTGGTTCCGTGGGGTGCGCCAGTCCCCCGAGTGACTGAAGCGCCCGCAGGTGCCTGTGCCTGTGTATCCCATCAATAAACCAAATCCTCTTGCTGATTGCATCCTGTGGTGTCTCGGTCTGGTCTTTGGAGTTGGAGGGTCTCCATCCCGAGGGAAAGTTCTCCATGAGAGCTTTTCATTTGGTGCGTTGGCCGGGAAAGGAGATCCTCCACCCAGGGACCACCGACCACCCACTGGGAGGTAAGCCGGCCGGCGTCTGTCTGTCTGTCTGATTTTGTCTCGTTCTGCCTTATTCTGTCTGTTCTGTGAGCGCTCAGCCAGATCTGTTCTGTGAGCGCTCAGCCAGGTCTGTTCTGTGAGCGCTCAGCCAGGTTGTTTGGAATTTGGGCGGGACGAAGAAGGAGCTGACGAGCTCGGACTTCTCGCCCCACAGCCCTGGAAGACGTTCCAAGGGTGTTGGGGCCCGACTTTTCGAGGCCCAATCTGGGAGAGGAGAAAGATCCGGACTAACGGCACCTCTGTCTGTATTTTTGGCTTTCAGAGGGCCCCGGACCTTTGCCACCTCCATCTGACTTTTTGCTTTCAGTTTGGTACCAAAGCCGTGCAGCACGCCTGTCTGTTGTTTGTTTGACTGTTGGTGTTGTTTGTTTTCTCTGTGTTCTAATCTTCCTTAGAACTAACATGGGACAGTCCCTAACAACGCCCCTAAGTCTCACTCTTGATCATTAGAAAGACGTCCACGACCGGGCACACAACCAGTCCGTCGAGGTTAAAAAAAAAAAAAAAAATGACAGACTCTCTACACATCCGAGTGGCCCACTTTCGGAGCGGGATGGCCAGTAAATGGCACATTTAATAAGATCATTATTTTACAGGTTAAAGATCGGGTCGTCCACGGACATCCTGACCAGGTTTCTTATATTATCACTTGAGAGAGTCTCGCCTTAACCCCCCCCCCGGGCGGAACCCTTCGTGGACCCAAATTGGCCTCCCCTCAACCCCCAGTCTGTCCCCTCTGCCCCGCCCGGTCCGCCGGCCACGTCTTCCTCTCTCTACCTTTGTGAAATCAGAGCCTTCTAAGAAACCTCTCCTCCCAGCAGACCCAAACTCCCCTCTCATAGATCTTCTCTCTGACAGGCCCGGCTGAAACGGAGGAGGCAGAGCCGCCGGCCAGATCAGTTGCCGGGCCACAGTCTGATAAGGGTTTCTCCCCTGTCACAGGGAGGTTGCGCAATAAGTGCGAGGTGATGCCAGATTCAACCTCCCAGGCTTTCCCACTTAGACAGGGAACCGGTGGCCAGACCCAATACTGGCCGTTTTCAGCAGCTGACATTTACAATTGGAAACAACACAACCCTTCTTTCTCCAAAGATCCGGTGACACTCACTGACCTAATAGAATCTGTTTTACTTACCCACCAGCCTACTTGGGATGACTGCCAACAGCTCTTACAGGCCCTCTTAACCTCAGAAAAAAAAAACAAAGAGTGTTCCTAGAGGCCAGAAAGCATGTTCTGGGAGATGATGGGCGTCCCACCCAGCTGCCTAAAAAAATTGATGCTGCATTCCCACTTAAGAGACCAAACTGGGATTTTAATACAGCTGAAGGTAAGGGACACCTACGCCTTTATCGCCAGTTGCTTCTAGCGGGTCTCCGAGGGGCTATACGACGCCCTACTAATTTGGCTCAGGTAAAACAGGTATTACAGAAAGCAGGGGAAACTCCCTCCGCCTTTCTAGAGAGACTTAAGGAGGCCTACCATATGTACACTCCCTATGATCCAGATGACCCAGGACAAATGACGAGTGTCTCTATGTCCTTCATCTGGCAGGCTGCTCCAGATATCAAGACTAAGTTACAGAGGTTAAAAAATTTACAGGGCTATACATTACAGGATTTACTTAAAGAAGCTAAAAAGATTTTTAATAAGAGAGAGAATTGAGTCGAATCTTGGCCGCCGTAGTTCAGGGCCAAGAAAGGAAGGGAGATAGGGGGGAGCTCGAAAGGGGCTGAAGCTGGATAAAGATCAATGTGCCTATTACAAAGAGAAAGGGCACTGGGCCAGAGAGTGCCCCAAGAAGCCTGGCGGACCCCGAAAGCCTCGACCACGAACCTCCCTCTTGGCTCTAGATAAAGATTAGGGAGGTCATGGCCAGGAGCCCCCCCCCTGAGCCCAGGGTAACGCTTAAAGTTGGGGGGCAGCCGGTTACTTTCCTGGTAGACACAGGAGCCCAGCATTCAGTCCTCACCCAAGCTTCAGGACAACTCAGCGACCGGACGGCCTGGGTACAAAGAGCTACTGGTGAGAAACAATACCGATGGACTACGGACCGCCGGGTTCAGCTGGCTACCGGTAAGGTGACCCATTCCTTCTTACATGTTCCGGACTGCCCGTACCCTCTGCTGGGCCGTGACCTGCTCACCAAACTAAAAGCACAAATTCATTTTGAGGAAGGAGGGGCCCAAATAACTGGCCCCCACGAAACTCCCCTTCAAGTTCTATGAATATAGACTATATAAACTGGGACAGGACAAGCCACAATCCCTAGAAATAGACACTTGGGTCACGAATTTTCCACTGGCTTGGGCAGAGACTGGTGGGATGGGGTTGGCGCTCCAACAGCCCCCCTTAATTATACAGTTAAAGGCCACTACAACTCCAGTCTCCATAAAACAATACCCCCTGTCACGTAAAGCTTATCAAGGTATAAGGCTTCACATTACGAGGCTTCTAGATCAAGGCATCCTAGTCCCCTGCCGGTCGCCTTGGAATACGCCTCTTCTGCCTGTTAAAAAACCCGGCACTGGAGCTTATAGGCCAATACAAGACTTGAGAGAGGTCAACAAGAGGATAGAAGATATTCATCTGACTGTTCCAAACCCTTACAATTTGCTCAGTAACTGTTCATCGATGAGAAACAGGGGTATGCTAAAGGGGTCCTAACACAAAGGTTGGGACCCTGGAAACGCCCTGTGGCCTACCTGTCTAAGAAATTGGACCCTGTGGCCTCCGGCTGGCCACCGTGCCTAAGGATGGTGGCTGCTATTGCTGTCCTGATCAAGGACACTGGAAAATTGACTTTGGGACAGCCACTCACCATCCTAGCACCCCACACAGTGGAGGCCTTGGTAAAACAGCCCCCAGACCGCTGGCTCTCTAATTCTCACACCAAGCCTTGTTACTAGATGCAGAACGGGTTCAGTTTGGGCCCGTAGTCGCCCTCAATCCTGCCACCTTGCTTCCTCTACCAGAGGAGACAAAACAGCATGACTGACTACAAATCCTCGCAGAAGTACATAGAACCAGGCCGGACCTATCGGACCAGCCTCTTCAGAATGCTGACCACACATGGTACACGGATGACAACAGCTTCTTGACAGAGGGAGAGCGAAAGGCTGGAGCTGCGGTCACTACGGAGGACAAAGTAATTTGGGCAAAAGCCCTGCCTGCTGGTACCTCCGCACAACGGGCTGAACTCATCGCCTTGACTCAGGCGCTCAAGATGACAAAAGGTAAGAGGCTAAATGTATATACAGACAGCCGCTATGCCTTTGCCACGGCACACATCCACGGGGAGATCTACCGGAGGCGGGGGCTGCTCACATCTGAGGGTAAAGATATTAAAAATAAGGCTAAAATTCTGGCCCTCTTAGAAGCCCTATTCTTGCCCAAAAGACTGAGTATTATATATTGTCCAGGACACCAGAAGGGGCACAACCCAGAGGCACGAAGAAACCGGCTGGCCGATGCCACGGCGCGAGAAGTGGCCATGAGCAAACAAATCTTACCCTTAAATAGCCCAGACCAACCCACGCCCCCACCAGTGGGACAAACCAGTTGGGTTTATGCCCATGAGGACATAGAGCTCCTAAAAAAAATGGGGGCCATCTACCACCCTCAACTAAAACAGTGGGTCTACAAAGGAAAGACAGTTATGCCAATAAAAATGACTTTTGAATTGATCTCTTTTTTACACAAATTAACCCATTTGGGGTTTAAGAAGATGAAAACCTTACTAGATCGGGAAGAGATAAATCTGTGGTTTTTAAATCGAGACAAAGCGATACAAAAGGTGACTGAGAGTTACAAAGCGTGCGCTCAGGTTAACCCGGGAAGGACCATGATTGGACAAGGAGTTCGTCCTAGGGGACACCGTCCCGACATCCATTGGGAAATTGATTTTACTAAAATTAAACCAGGTATATATGGATACAAGTATCTCCTAGTGTTTGTAGACACCTTCTCAGGATGGGTCGAAGCCTTCCCCACAAAACACGAGACTACAAAAATGGTCACCAAGAAGCTCCTCGAGGAAATCTTTCCCAGGTATGACATGCCTCAAGCGTTGGGGTCGGACAACGGGCCCGCTTTCGTCTCCCAAGTAAGTCAGTTGGTGGCCAAATTGCTGGGGATTGATTGAAAATTACATTGTGCCTATAGACCCCAGAGTTCAGGTCAGGTAGAACACATAAATAGAACAATTAAGGAGACTTTATCCAAACTTACGCTTACAACTGGCTCAAAGGATTGGGTGGCCCTCCTTCCCCTAGTTCTATATCGGGCCCGGAATACCCCGGGCCCCCATGGTCTAACTCCTTTTAAAATAATGTATAAAACACCACCCCCATTTGTCCATTTTTTTGATTCAAACATTGCTGATTTTGCTGACAGCCCTTCTCTGTGGGCCCATTTACAGGCCCTACAGATTGTGCAGAGAGACGTCTAGAGACCTTTGGCCGCTGCTTACCAGGACAAGCTTGAGCATCCGGTGGTGCCACACCCGTTCCAGATTAGAGACACCGTGTGGGTGCACAGACACCAGACCAAGAATCTCGAGCCACGGTGAAAAGGACCCTACACCGTCCTCCTGACTACCCCGACCGCCCTAAAGGTAGACGGAGTCTCGGCTTAGATCCACACACCACACGTCAAGACAGTCCGGTCTGAGGAATTGACTAATAACAACACTACACCCCAGACATAGAGAGTTCAGCGCACTCCAAACCCCTTAAAGTTAAAACTCCTACGTGGCTCCTCCTAGCCCTTTTGTGGCCTAGAGTCAGTGAGGGAATAAGCCCCCACCAGACAAAAATTTCTTGACCAAGTCGAGTGAAAGATTTCACTCAAAGTTAACAAAAAAAAAATGGGGGAATGAAAGACCCCAGCTTAGCAGCAGTAACGCCATTTTGCAAGGCTGTACTTAAGATGACTGGTTCAGGGAAAGGTTAGAACACTGAGTACACAGCGGCTGCCAAACAAGATGTGTTTGGTTGAAGGCCTGGCAACAGGAGGACTGCCGTTGAGCACCTGACAATGAGAAAAGCCCCGGGAGAGGTCCCACACCCTGGTGGGGGGCCGAGTCAGCCGTTATGTTCCAAGAAGGTAGCTAAGAAACTTGCCCCCGGGCTGAACCCTTGGGGGGCCGAGTCAGTCCTTATGTTTCAGGAAGGTAGCTAGGAAACTTGCCCCGGGCTAAACCCTTGCCATATTAGAATCCACCAATTATATCCCTGTAACCATGCATCTGCTTCTGTATGCTTGCTTCTGCTCCCCAAAATCCTATAAAAGCCCATCCTTGGTTCCGTGGGGTGCGCCAGTCCCCCGAGTGACTGAAGCGCCCGCAGGTGCCTGTGCCTGTGTATCCCATCAATAAACCAAATCCTCTTGCTGATTGCATCCTGTGGTGTCTCGGTCTGGTCTTTGGAGTTGGAGGGTCTCCATCCCGAGGGAAAGTTCTCCATGAGAGCTTTTCATTTTTAAAGTTTTTTTCAGATCAGTCTAGACTAGCCTCCAATTTGCCTTCCTCCTGCCTGAACTCTGCCTCCCGAGTGCTGAGCTTACTGGCATACGGCAACATGCCCAGTTTGAAAAGTATTACCTCTGTCACAGGAAAATAACTGTTCATCCATCCTGAGGTGACTTGCCAAAGCCAGAGAAGTGACAGGACCCTCTGACCCCCTTTGGGCCTCCTAAAAAGAGGAAATAGGGTTCTCTGCTTCAGGCTCAGATGCATTCTGGTTATACCACATGCCCTTGGAGACAGTAGGGATGGTGCTGGCTCTTATAAAAGCCAGGGTTCTGCTATGCCTGCCCAGAAGACAACAGTTCCCCTGTCACTACCTTCTGTGGCTCAAACAATTAAAAGTGCCCTCTGCAGAGGCGCTTTCTTGCCACCATGGACTTAAGTCTGTCCCTCCCTGCATTCAAGGCTACGGCTTACTGTCCCATGTAACTGGTCTAGTTGAACTAGCAGCAGGAGTGACTCTGGTACACACCAAATGCCTTTATAAATGTATTCATAGCCTGAGAACACTCAGTGAGGTGTGGTGTTTCCAGCTATTGAGCCCTAACATCTAGGCATGTTGGTGAGCCCTGCCTCAGTATTGGCCAGGTAACGGGAACTATGCCTATATGATGTCTCAGTTAAAGCACAGAGGAAGCCCTCAGGAAGACACTGCTTCTCTTAACCTCTCAGACTAAGGAAGCTAGGGATTGGTAGACAGCTTGGAGAGAGGGTCCTGAGGGAGGGGGTGTTTGGGAACAGCAAAAGGACTCAAAGTCAATCATGGATATAAGCTGGCAGCCTTGTGTTCTGCTGGAGACAACTCTCCAGAGATCTCTAGACAGCTCTTGCAGACCAAAGCTCAGTCTTTTATTTGCATATCAATCATATCCACCACCCTAGGTTCCCTTTTAACTATCCCATAAAATCCATATTTTATGGCCTTAGCCCCTTGAGTCTAAGAAAATGACAGTAAGCACATTTAAAAAAAAACAAGGCAAATGAATTCAGAAATTGTCTGCCTTTATAAGCACAGACAATAAGTTAGTTGGGTAGGATCTTGCCACGAGATCACCACTCCCCAAATCTCTTTATCTCCTTCCTTAATATCTTTCTGACAAGCTGGCTCATAGAGCAGCTGCCTCTGTTTTTTCAGGTCCATAAAACCCCTCAGATAATTCATATTGCATTTTTATATTTTGCATCATTGAGAAATCCTGTTTACATACTTTTGAACTCATGTTTTTAGACTTCTTCCCCACAGTCTTTTTTTTTTTTTTTCCGGAGCTGGGGACCGAACTCAGGGCCTTGTGCTCCCTAGGCAAGCGCTCTACCGCTGAGCTAAATCCTCAACCCCTTCTTCCCCACAGTCTTAAGGGCTGTTCTGAAAGTCACAGCATTTACCATTTTGCTAAGGACATTATACATGCCCTCACCTCTTAGACTTGTGTTTTTCTAATTATCATGGAGTCATTAACCTTGGCAGAGATAACATCTCCCAAAGGAGGAACATAAAGAAAATTATGTGTATTATTATACAAACAAGGCTCACACCTAGCAACTGTCAGTACTCATGGAAGCCCATGCCCTACTGGCTCTGTTCCAGGGAACCATGACAACATTGTTCCTTGCTCAGCCATGCAGAACCCAGCAGCTTCCATCTACTTGGATTCCATTCCCTGAGAAGAAAACCCTGGGACAGAGATTAGTATGTATGTCTTAGTCCATTTTCAGTTACTATAATAAAAACCCAGAGGCTGTGGAATTTAAAAAGAATAAAGACTAATGTGGTTCACAGTTCTGGAAGGTGGTAAGTCTGAGAGGATAATCCTGGCATCTGATGAAGGGCATCATGGTGCTTTAGAGCATAACACAGAACATCACCTAGAACAGACCTTGTAGGATTGTCATACAGGTGAGGCAGGTACAAGATAAGAACAAGGCCTGTCATTGGATGAGAAGGAAGGATGGGCGGGAGAAAAGTTTGAGGGAAGAGGAGGAGACTGGAACAGGAAGGAGGGGGAGACTGGAGGAGACTGGAAGAGAAGCCACTGAGAGAACATGGAGGCTGGTGTTAAGATTCCACGCTGTACCTTTACAGGTTGTTATGGATGTTCTTAAGGGATGGATGTGTACAGGGCTTTGTATGTTTAGGTGGGCAATTATATCTTATCAATTGGGTCAGAGGTTATTGTATGTTCTTTCCTGTGGCGATTTGACTTTGGGAGAGAGTGTGGCGGCAGAGATACTGGACTGCCAGGGAGTTGAGATGTGTGTTTCTGGCAAGATATCTACCAGATATCTTGGGGCACTGCAGTGCCAGATCTAGTGGGGGTAAAAGAAAACCATTTTTTATAATTTTACAACAACAGGTTTCTCTGTGTAGCCCTGGCTGTCCTGGAGCTTGTTCTGTAGATCAGGCTGGCTTTTGATTATTGATGATTTCCTTTAATTGCTAGTCTTTAGAAGCCACGCCCTCCAGAGGGTGCAGTTTAACTGCCCATCTGTTTGCCAGGCTTCTGGTGATTTCAGTACTTCAGGAAGAACTCTGTACAGAGCTGAGGTGGATATTCTAAACCACAACATACCATATGCATTCTGTCAAGGCCTTTCTCCATTACTGGAGTGGTGTGGATCCCCCCAGTGGCAGCAGCCTGAGGTCTCATTAGCAGTACAAAACTGAGTATGGCCACTCAGAACTAATCTGGGTGTTTTGGTTTGGTTTTGGTTTTTTGAGACACTGTTTTGTGTAACCCAGGCTAGCTTTGAACTCACTATATATAACAGAGGATGACCTTGAACTTCTGATCCTTCTGCCTTTATCTTTTTTTTTTGGGGGGGTTCTTTTTTTCGGAGCTGGGGACCGAACCCAGGGCCTTGCGCTTCCTAGGCAAGCGCTCTACCACTGAGCTAAATCCCCAACCCCCTGCCTTTATCTTCTGTGGGCTTACTTAAAGTCAGGCACCATTGTTGTGGTTTGCCCTGTATTTTGATGCTAATTCCACTGCCCCAAGGACAGCTGCCTAGTCACATACTCAGGAATCAGGTGACTTCACCAGAACCACCTCACCATTGAATTTGTAAAGTACAGGTGAGGGGCAGGTACAGGATAGAAGGAGGCCTGTCATTGGAGAAGGAAGGATGGGCGGGAGAGAAGTTTGAAGGAAGAGGAGGAGACGGAGAGAGGGTGAGAAGCCAGGGCAGGTGATGTTAAGATTCTGCTCTGTGTATTTACAGATTGTTATTAATGTTCTCAAGGGATGGATGGTACTGGGCTTTATATGTTTAAATGGATAATTATATCTTACCAATTGGGTCAAAGATTATTGTGTTGTGTGTTCATTTATGTGAGGGTTTGAGTGTAGGAAGGTGTGTGGCTGGGATGTGTTTCCGCCAAGATATCTAGCAGATATCTTGGGGCACCATGGTGTGGACCAACGGGGTAAAAGACACCGGTTCTTTTTATTTTATATTTTTAAAACAACACACCATCATGACTAGTTTTGTCTGTACAGGGACTTGAACCCAGAGCTTTGTGTATACCAGGCAAGCACTTTAGATCCTCAGCCCAGGGTGCTTTTTTTTCCTCATTATTAATTTCTTTTGTTTGCTTGTTTTAATACACAATTGATTCTGTTGCTGGTTTTGTTTGTTTTTAATCACATCTGGCCACAAATTAGAATCACCTGAGTGAGGAGCCACACCTAAAGACTTCACCATTGCCTGATTGCCTGAGAAGACCCACCCCTTCCTTACTGGGAGTAGCACCTTCTGATAGCATCCCAGATGAAAAGGGGATTTCAGAAAGAAGCTCATCTCAGCTTTTGCTGCCTTGGTTTGGCCTGCCCAACACTTGATTTGCCTGGTTGTTGCTGGTTAAAAGGACGATGTCCTCTGTAGAGGTAGCCTCTGTTAAATGGCTATGGTTTTCTTTCCTGAGAACTACGAGCATGTGGCTACTGAGCCCTTGAAACTGGGGCTGTTCTGACCTGCAGTGTAAAATACATGCCAGATTTCAAAGAGCGCAAACCCCTCATACAGACTGTCTCGTGGGTCACATGGGTCACAGGTTGAAATGATAATATTTTGGATCTATTGGGTTAAGTACACCTTAGTTTCACTTGGTTTTGAATTTTGACAAAATATAGTTATTTTGTCATTTTGAGTCATGGCAGTGGGCTGTGTGGCAGCTGTACTGACCAGAGTGGTTGCACTGCCCTGTCGCCGTCATTTATTTAAATCCTGACATCCGAGACACAGAGCAGCCGTGCCATTTGCATATTGCTGGGTGCTGCTGGGAAGCCTTGCTGCTCAAACCTGAACCTCTGCGCACTGGGCCTTAGCCAGGTATCAGTGGCCTCAGGGCCTGCCTTCAGGCTCTCTGTAACATTTAGCTGCCTTGAATCAGACCTCTTACTGTGTGTATTTATTTCATTTCTGTCATCTCTATACATGTATACTACACATTGTGAGCGTATTCTCCAAGCACCATGAGAGCCTTTAAAAACAGACACTTTTTAGGAAGTGGGCCTGACAGGTCTCTCTCTCTCTCTCTCTCTCTCTCTCTCTCTCTCTCTCTCTGTGTGTGTGTGTGTGTGTGTGTGTGTGTGTGTGTGTGTGTGTGTGTGTGTGTAAGCAGGCAGGTTTTGTCATAGTACATATGTGGAGATCAGAGGACAACTTTCTGGAGTGGGCCGTCTCCTTCCATAATGTGGATTCCGGACACGGAACTCAGGCCAACAGGCTCTGTGGCAAGTACCTTTACCTATTGAGTCATCTTGTCAGCCTAAGGAGAGAGAAGCTTTTTGTTGGTTTTCTTTTTCTCTTTGTTTTAATACCAAGAAAAAAAAAGAAAAGAAAGAAATGAAAAAGAAGAGAGTAAAGGCTGTCTGGTTACTGGGGTAAGGATACCAGACAGCAGGGCAAGTGAGGATTCCATCAGCCGCTGCCACCGTGCTTCTCTAGAGCATCGTTACGGGGAAGGCCAGCAAGGAAAAAGACTTTGAAACCATCTGTTTCTGTAAGAGGGCCAGGTGCCACCCTGACAGATGGGCACCAGCCCTCGCTTGGCACAGAGCCAGCTAGTTCTTGACCCAGTGGCAGAAGGAAGTGTCTCTTTGTATTTTGTGACCACCACTCAAGCCTGGCCAAGGTGTGTCCACAGGGGCACGTGACTTATGTTGTTGGCATTCTGCTTTCTGAGGCAGAGTTCCGGGGTTGGGGAGGCTATGCCTTCCATGAAGGTGACTGTTAGGAAGTAGGCCCACCCTTTGCTGTTTAGAAACAGGGGGACACTTTCTTCAAACTCTTGAAATCTGCCTGTTACAGCAAAGTTAAAATTTTCCCATAACAGTTCTCTATAGCTTAGACTAATGTAAAGTTAACCCTCTAAACAACAGGATTACCAGGAACTCCTAAAGCAGAGGCTCTCGGCCTTCCTAATGCTACAACTTCATGTTGTGGTGACCCCAACCATAACATTATTTTTAATGCTTATTGGTAACTGTAGTTTTGCTGCTGTGAATTGTAATGTAAATATCTGTTTCTTCCACTGGTCTTAGGGGACCCCTGTGAAAGGGTTGTTCCACCTGCAAAGGTGTCTCAACCCACAGGTCGAGAACTATTACACTAATGGATTTTCCAAACTGCAGAGAGTACCCAATCTAATCTGCATGGCATGTTTCCCTGTACTGATGGATAACAACAGATCTATGATAAAGTTTAACCAATTAACCTTTGTCACCACGGATGACCCAAAGTGTTCTGATCCTCCTGTGTTTAACTTCGGAGCTCTGGGATTCTAGGCATTGCCTACCGCACTTGGTTTATACAGGAAGTGAAGTCAGGGCTCAGTGAAGGCTAGGCAAGCATGCTAGCATGTGAGCTGCCTCTCCAGCCAGCTGATGGATCTCCTCAGGCTGTGTTTTAGGGTGGGGGCAGTACTGGAGATTGCATTCAGTATCTTGGCCATGTTAAGCTCTTCCTCCAGCCTCCCATGCATCTTATAATAACTTGATTTCCTTTAATGTTAAACTTTCTTTATGGGGGAGGGGGGGCTGGAGAGGTGGCTCAGTGGTTAAGAGCACTGACTGCTCTTCCAGAGGTCCTGAGTTCAAGTCCCAGCAACCACATGGTGGCTCACAGCCATCTGTAATGGGATCTGATGCCCTCTTCTGGTGTCTGAAGAATTGTACTCACATACATAAAATAAATAAATAAGTCTTAAAAAAAACCAACAACTTTATCAGGCTGCGAAATCCATCACATACAATTTACGGTTACTTTTCTATGTCATGGGATGATTTTACCAGTATAGATAAACAAATGTATATGTATATTATTTTGAACCCTCCGAGATATTATTTCAAATGCTTCCTGACTGTTTTAGCATAAGTCTAAGGAAGGCTTTTTCTGTGGCCAATGTTGGCATTTTCATGAATATAAAGTATAATCTACATGACAATCTGTTGACCCCAAAGTCTTCCTTTGAACTCTATTGTCACCTCAATTTTAGGTGGCTTTGGGCAAGCCAGAACTTTGGATGTACATTCATAAGGTGATGTCACTCCCACCTTTCCTGAGTTCTGTGTTCTTGTACAAGACTATAAGGTTCACCCATATAACATCCCTCTGAGGACTTGGAAGTCCTGTGAAATGACAGTTACTGGGAAGTCAGTGAAGTGAGCTGCCTTTTTTTTTTTTTTATTTATTAACTTGAGTATTTCTTATATACATTTCGAGTGTTATTCCCTTTCCCAGTTTCTGGGCAAACATCCCCCTCCCCCCTCCCCTTTCTTATCGGTGTTCCCCTCCCCACCCTTCCCCCATTGTCCCCCTCCCCCCAACAGTCTAGTTCACTGGGGGTTCAATCTTAGCAGGACCCAGGGCTTCCCCTTCCACTGGTGCTCTTACTAGGATATTCATTGCTACCTATGAGGTCAGAGTCCAGGGTCAGTCCATGTATAGTCTTTAGGTAGTGGCTTAGTCCCTGGAAGCTCTGGTTGCTTGGTATTGTTGTACATATGGGGTCTCGAGCCCCTTCAAGCTCTTCCAGTTCTTTCTCTGAGCTGCCTTTAAAACAGCCTGTATGCCTGGCATAAGAAACCTTTGACTGAAGCAGGTTAATATAAAGTGGCCAATAATGAAGCAAATAAAGACCGAATAACACACTCTATGTTCTAGCCTATTCTACTTCAGTCTTTGGAAAGAATTCTTTTTAAGGAGACATTCTAGGTCTGAGGCAATGTATTTGTTAGTGTCTAAATAAACATGATGCAACTACTAATTTAAAAGTAGGAGAATCTTGCCCCTCTCCAGAGTGCATTTGTGTGTTCATGCATGTCGGGGCTGTATTTGAACCTAGGACCTTACACATGTAAGGCAAATACTTTGCCATTGAGCCGTTTCCCCAATAAGAGTATAGTTTGTATATATGTGTGTGTGTGTGTGTGTGTGTGTGTGTTTGTATGTATGCCTATGTTTGAGCCTGAATGTACTTCCCTATGTGTGTGCATGTGGAGGCCAGCAATTGACTTCTTCATTTTATTTTTTAGAGCTTGTGGCTTTGGCTACCCTGAGTATCCAGAAACCCCCTGCAGTGGCCTGTCTCTGGGTTCCTCTACTCCTAGCCCCGAGGTTACAGGTGTTCACTGGCACACCCAGATTTTAAGTGGGTGTCAGGATCTGAACTCAGGTCCTCATGATGGCACGGAAAGCCCACTGAAACATCTTCCAAACTATAAAAGTGCCTTCTTTAATCTAAGCGTATTTGGGTAAGACTTTTATATAGATATATAGAGAACATATACCTTGGCACAGGTAAGTGAGGACTATTTTACTTTACATACAAAGTCCAGATAATTCAAATACATCTAGCTCGAACATTTTGTTAGGAGGAGCATACCTGTTTCCAGAGGTGTCTGTAAGGTAGTGTTTGTTATACAGGAACTGAGCTATGGAGTTGCATTTAAAAAAAAGTACTTTTTAAAAACACATTTTAGTGGGGGCTGGAGAGATGGCTGAGCGGTTAGGAGCACTGACCTAGGCTAGGACTTGCAGAGGTCCTGAGTTCAATTCCCAACCATCTGTAATGAGATCTGATGCCCTCTTCTGGTGTCTCTGAAGACAACCATAGTGTACTCATATAATAAATAAATCATTAAAGAAAACCAACCATGCTTTAGTTTGTGTGTACAAGCTTGTGTGTGGGTGCATGTGTGTCTGTGAGTCTGCATGTGGGCGCATATGTGTGTGTGGGTACGTGTGCAAGTGTGCATGTGTATGTGTAGGTTTATATGTGCGTGTGGATGGGTGCATGTGTGTCTGTGTGTGGGTGCATGTGCATGTTCATGTGTGCATGTTCATATGTGCATATGAGTGTGTGCGTACACATGTGTGTATGGTGCATATGTGGAAGTAGATGCAGTAGGTATGTGTGTATGTGTTAATGTGTGTGGGTGCATACATGTGGGTTTGTGCCTGTGTGTACTGGTGTCTGTGCAGGTGGATGCCTGTCTTAGAGTTTTATTGCACCATGACCAAGGCAACTCATAAGAAGGAAAACATTTAACTGGGGCTGGCTTACAGTTTCATAGGTTCAGTCCATTATCATCATGGTGGGAAGAAGCATGACAGCATGCAGGCAGACATGGTGTTCTAGAAGGAGCTGAGAGGGCTACATCTTGATCCAGAGAGACTGTCTTCTACAGGCAACCAGGAGGAGGGTCTCTTCTGCCCTGGGTGGAGCTTAAGCATAGGACCTCAAAGCCCACCCCCTACAGTGACTCACTTCCTCCAACAAAGCCACACCATTCCAACAAGGCCATTCCTAATTGTGTCACTTTCCATGGGCCATGTATATTCAAACCACAACAGTGCAGGTGTATGTGTGCAAGTGAATGAGTGGGTGCACATACATGTGTGTATGTGTGTGTGCATGTGTGTATGTGTACATGTCTATGTGTGTGAGTGCATGTGTGTGGGTATGCCTGGTCAAAGGTGCATATATGAAGGCCAAATAAACAACTAGTAGAAGTTGCTTCTCTATGATGTAGTTTCCAGGGATTGAACTCAAGACATCAAACTTGGAGGCAAGCACCTTAGCCACTGATCCATCTCACCTGCTCCTGTCTACTTTTGAATCTCTCAAGGCTTTACTCCCAGAGAGGTGACACAGGTCTGTTGCTAAGGTCATCATGGCTAGGTTATTTTGTTTTTGCTTTTTGTCCATTACTACAAAAATGGCTTTGGCTCTTACTCTTTGTCCTCTATTGTGAAGTTTACTTGGGTTGGGAAATGCTAACGTAGTCCCAGTCACAACTGCCAGCTCAGTGACATCTGTCCTCTTAAGTCCCAACTTGGAACTGAAAGCTTCCACGTGTTGCCAAAGCTACATGAAATCTAATAGTAGGAATGTTAGCAATGACTTCTCCAACTGTAATCTATAAAACACTGGGAGTTTTCCAGCATCGTCTAATCCTTGAATTAAAACCTCCATTTCCTGGCTTCCAATTTGGGAAAAAGTACTTTTAGGAAAAAAACAAAAATAATAACAACAGCAACAACAACAACCCCTCTCCCCAACCTTTCACCCTGAGGAAGCACTTGTCCATCCTCAGCCATTCTCAGAGATAGGTCCATGGCTAGTTGACAGTGACTCCTTTTGGAGCTGTGGCACTACAACTTCCAGCAATTTTCCATGTCATACTTCTGGGGGTGGAGTGGGCCACTGTGGCTGCACATTTTTTTTTTTTTCCGGAGCTGGGGACCGAACCCAGGGCCTTGTGTTTCCTAGGTAAGCGCTCTACCACTGAGCTAAATCCCCAGCCCCGTGGCTGCACATTTTAATTAGTGGTATTAGTGTGTGTGTGCATGTGTGTGGTGTGGAGAGATGCTTCAGTGATTAAGAGCATCTACTGCTCTTGCAAAGGACCTTATACATAAGGCAATTCACAATAGCCTGTAACTTCAGCTCCAAGGAATCCAACGCCTTCTACTGGCCTCTGTGGGTATTAGTACTCATGTGCGCAAACCCACACAGAGATACATAACCAAACAGATAAAAAGAAAAGAAAAACATGATGAGTGTAGCCGTATATTTTTCACAGCCCCCTTTAATAAGGGTTCAAGCTTCCCTCTAGTCCACCACTCACTGGAGGTGAGAAAGAAAAGTTATTAAAATACAGGGGGAGTGGACCTGTTTAGAAATAGTTCTTTGGGTCAATTCCAATCTTCCTTCTTCTCAGTCCAGTTCACTAACAAACACCAAATATGAATCAGCAACTGCATTCCAGTCCACTTGGCAGATAGCACACAGGAATCAGCAAGGGCAGTTCATTCTGGAAGAAACCACAAGGTTCAACAGTTGGCCCAAGTCCACAGAAGCTGCAGGAAACCACGGGAACCTCATGAGAAGGTCTTTGGCAAGTTTCTCTCTGTGAACTCACCACAAGCAAGGTCAGCAATGCAATGTAAGGTGAGCCAATCCATGGATGTCATCAGTGAAGACTATCAAAGCAGAGCAAGGCAAACCAATGCTGGAGCCACCCCTGTCTGTGGGGTCATATTTATATTCTTTGTAAACATCACATATCCTCACACGTACATGTTTGCTATAGCAAAACATCTTATCACCTGTGTCTGCTTTAGGAAAACATTCTTTCACCTGTGTGCTCCAGCAAAACATTATTTGACCTAACTAACTTTCCAAAGAGATTAGAAGTTTCCGCTTCAGATGGGATTTTATGCAGTATATGAAATTTGCCAGGAATATTGTAATAAATGACCTAGTATACACAAGAAGGAGCTGTGTGAGATGACAGATAGGGATGTATGCCTATGTTGTGGTACTATATTGTGGTGCTATGTTGTGATTTGAATGTGCTTGGCTCAGGGAATAGCACTATTAGGTAAGGCCTTCTTGGAGTAGGTGTGACTTTGTTGGAGGAAGTGTGTCTGTCACTGTGGGTGTGGGCTTTGAGACTTTTCTCCTAGCTGCCTGGAAGCCAGTCTTCTGTTTGACTTCAGATGAAGATGTAGAACTCTCAGCTTCTCCTGCACCATGTCTGCCTGGACACTGCCATGCTCCTGCCTTGATGATAATGGACTGAACCTCTGAACCTGTAATTCAATGTTGTCCTTATAAGAGTTGCCTTGGTCATGGTGTCTCTTCACAGCAGTGAAAACCCTAAGACAGGAGTTGGTACCAGGGACTGGGGTATTGCCATGATAGGTCTGATCATGATTTTTTGTTGGAAGAATGTGGATTGTGGGACTTTGGAATTGAAAAGCAGTGCAATGCTTTAAGTGGGGCTTAATAGGCTATCCTAACAGAATATGGAAAACTTTGTTGCTGAGGGTGATTTGAACTGTGGAATCCTGGCTCTAGAGGTTTCAGAGGAGAAGAATTTCAATATGTGGCTGAGGGACTGTTCTTGTGGTATTTTGGTGAAGAATGTGGCTGCTTTTTGCTCTTGTCCAAAGAGTCTGCCTGAGGCTAAGGTGAAGACAGTCTAGTTAATTGCATTGACAAAGGACGTCTCAAAACAATCTAGTTTAGACTCTTGTTTATCCTCAACATTGTTTTGACAAAGCATAGCAAGCGTAGTAAGAAAAAAGAACGAAATGTATGTTTCAAAGGATAAAAGGACACCAGGAAGTAGAATGGAGCTAAATCCTATGTACAAGGAGATAAACAGGGAGGTAAAGAGATTAAGGGAGTGGTGACCTCAGGGCAAGACCACATCCAGCTATACTTATTTTTTGTGCTTTTGCAGTTGAACAAAGGACTTGGTTATTGTTTTCATTTGAACTTTTAATCTGGAATGAACTACACTCCAGAAATGGAGAGCACAACTGTGTTCCAGATCTTGAGGCTGGAAGACACTGGCTTTTGATGTGGATCTGAGGATTAGGGCCATGAAAAGCTTAGGTCCAGACCTGGTAGACCACACCTTTAATCCCAGAACTCATGAGACAGCCATGCAGATCTCTTCAAGGTCAATCTACAGAGGAAGTTCCATGACAACCAAGCTTGGGCAGTGAAGGAGTTAGAAAACAGAAAGCTGGTGCCAATGTAATAAACAAGGGGGCCATGTTTCAGCAGAACTCAGCAGCTTCAGTCATGTGGCTCTGGCTTTAGTGTCAAGAATAGAAGGGACTATTGGGACAATTGATGCTGGTCAGCTGGAGTTAAGAAATTACAGTGGTTAAGAAGACACCATCATCACTGAGGTGAAATCTTCTAGGAAGTATTCTCTGGGAAAAAAAAAAAAACAAACTTGCGTTCCAGAGATAGTCAAGGATGGATTTGGTAAGGTGTAAGAGTTACCCAGGTGGTACTGGTTTTGAAGACATGAAGGGGTCATGAAGAGAGCAGCTGAAATTTGGCATTGTGGGAGAACTATGGAAGGCCACTGGTGAAGGTGCACCCTTAGTTGGAGTTGATGGTCCAGGACTGAAGGGGTCATGCAAAGGAGTTGAGGCTCAGCACCATGAAGAGAGCCTGAGAGGCTATTGGTGAAGCCTAGTTGCAGCAGAAGACCCCAGTATATTGGAGATGCCAGTGCCATGGGATGATCACCAAGAACAGCAGCAGCAGTGGGGTGGATCAATCTGAGTTTAGCGGGCTACAGAGGGCAGAGGTAGAGAAGTGACCCAAGCCCTTAAGGGGAGCCCAAAAGATCATGTGTGGATCCCAGATATTGGAACAAGAAGCTATAACATTGAAGTTGCCTAGGAGACCCCAAGATGTTCAAGATGCCAGAATTATGGAAAAGCTACTAACAGGGAGTGGAACCAGCTCAGGAGAAAGAATTGCGTTGCAGTCAACCAAGATGAAAGGAGTTGGAGATCTGAAGAGGCTTTGACATCAGACATGGAGATGCTGAGTTTAGAATTTTCTCATCTGGGTTTTGGTCTGGCTTTGTTCCAGTATTCCCTCACTATGACATTTTGGAGTAGTAATGTACATCCTGCATGATGTGGAAGTATGTGATCTTCTTGATTTTGATTTCTTAAGGGAATACAGTTAAGGGAGTGCATGCATCTCAGAAGAGGCTTTGAGCTTTGGAGTATTAATGTTGTTGAGACTGTTATAGACTGGGATTTTTGAAGTTGACTAAAAGTATTTTGCATTATGTTATATGTATGTATGAGACCCATAGACTCATGTCTTTGAATAAATCTATGGGGGCCAGGGAGTGATTTGAATATGCTTAACCAAGTGGTACTATTACGAGGTGTGGCCTTGTTGGAGGAAGTGTGGGCTTTGAGAACCTTCTAGCTTCCTGGGAGTCAGTCTTCTCCTGTTCGACTTTGGAACAAGATGTACAACTCTCAGCTCCTCCAGCTGAACTCCAGCACCATGCTTGCGTGGGTGCTGCCATGTTCCTGCCATGATGATAATGGACTGAATGTCTGAACCTGTAAACCATTCCCAATTAAATGTTGACCTTATAAGAGTTGCCTTGGTTGTGGTGTCTGTTCACAGCAATGGAAACCCTAACTAAGACACATGTCAAAGCTTCATGTGTCACATCTTAAATATACACAGTATTTCTCTGTCAATCATATTTCAGTAAAGTTGGGGAACATTTCTCCATGGGTTTTGGTCTCAGAACTATTCTAAGAGGCAAGGGTTGGCTGGCCTTACTCAACTTCATGTCACGTATAATTTAATAATATGATCTTAGGAGACCTTTTGGAAAAATACTCAGATGTCACTTGTAGGTCAAAAGCTCCAAATATTCAACTAGAGAAAGCTAGTACTTGTTCTGGAAACTTTCTTATTTCCTTTCCTGTTTTCTCAAGCAAAATGAATGCATGCATTGATAACATTTGGTTTTGCTTTTCTTTCTTTTCAAGAAAATCCATTCATGCCTGTGGTAGCTTATAGTCTCGGCCCCACCCCTTTCACCCATGCAGTTGTCATGGGATGTTAGCTTAGTCACATGACTTGCTTTAGCTACTGGACTGCTAATAGATGTGACACAGAAGCTCAAATTGGCTCATATACTATGGCTTCTCACATCTTTATGACTGTATGTCCTGGCTAACTTACTGGATAATGGGGGACATAGGCAAAGCTGAATTGAGATTAGCCTCCATCAGCCATCAAACAGATAGCCCCAAATAGCTGAGTCCACTTGAATGTATAAGCATTCGTTGTTGCATGTTTCTGGCTTCAAATATGCTAGGCAGCCTGATAATAGGAGCTACCTGATACCTCCAAAGACCTACGGTCCCACACTTGCCTTTGATACACATGAGAAGGACAAACGTGTTTTTCAAATGTCTCCACTGGTAATATTGGTGAAGAAATTGGCGCCCCATTTGGGTCCAACTATAGCAGGCCTGCCAGAATCTTAAGACATCTACAAATTGAGCCATATTGCAAGTCTGTATGACTTAATAATATGATCATCCATTAGACCTTCAAAGCCCCTTTAGAAAAATCTTCAAAGTCATGTGAGGGCCAAAAGCATGACATGTGTAACTAGGGCTAGCTAATGCTCACCCTGGAGACTTGCTTGTTTCCTGACTGCAGAAGGTCCTCCTTGCAGACCCAGCAAGGTCACATCGTTGGTGCTGACAGTCACGGCCTAGGTCTCTAACTAGCATCTCCTGCATCCACTTGAAGGGCATTTCATAGGTTCTCACAGCTGGGCCATAATTCTTAAATAGTTAAATATTATGCATGCCGTCTCTCCTGATGAATGAAATCCCTTCTCATCTCACCGTTAACAAACTTAGATCCTTTCAAGTGACTGGAGAGCATGCTGTAAGCCTGATGTTCTATAAAAACCTCTAAGTAATAGCAACAATAAAAACTTATTAGCCATTTCGGGCCCTGAATCAAGACTTTCCATCCTTGGTATCTAATTAAATGGTTCGCATTCCTCAGGACCACGCAGCAGTACATCTTTCTTCCCTTCCCAGTTGGGAATAGAGGAGTGGTCAAGACTGTAAGAGACACACAAATGTACATCTAATAACAATTGCTCTGGGATTGCTTTCCAACGCCGCCATCGTTGCTTCCCCTGGGTGGGTGTTGTAGGTAATGTTAGTAAGAAAGTCTTTATAGGTAACTCACATATGCCAGTTGTTTTAGGAATATTCTCTTTTTAAAATTAAATTTATTATTATTGTATATGTGTGTGTGTGGTATAGTGGTGTGTGTGTGTGTGTGTGTGTGTGTGTGTGTGTGTGTGAGTGGAGGCCAGAGAACAACTTTGTGCAGTCAGTTTTCTCCTTCCACATTTCTGTGAGTTTGGGGGGTTGAATTCAGGTCACTAGGATTACAGGGCAAGAATCTTTACCGGCAGAACCATATTGCCAGCTCCTAGAGATATTTTCCTTCTGCCCACTGGTACTATAAGGCTGCTACAAAATTACCCCTAAATGGGACTTGTGGTCCACTGAAAAGCTGACTTCAGCTTAACACCGAAATGCTTAGCTTCAAGACCCGACTCTCATACATCCTGTTCTGCCACCCTCATGGCTGATTAATCTATGTCTGTTTGGTCCAATAGGGTGGTATATGTGACCAGTCCAAGCCGAGCTGTGCTCCATATAGACTTAAGAAGACAAAGAGAATGGAAAGGTCTCTGTCTTCATATTGATAGCCAGTTGAAGCGATGCTGTTTGGGATATATTGAATTAAATACAGGCCAGCTTGCCAATCAATGTCAACTGCTTCTTTTCACCATTAAAAACATTTTTTGGTCTCCTGTGTAACCTTGTCAAATGTGCGTGTAGACCAGGCTGGTCCTGGCCTTGAAGTCTTAGGGATTTGTCTCTCTGCCTTCTGAGCCTTGGGATTAATGGAGGATGAGCTAGCGGTTTGTTTCCAGGGTGGAAGGAGTGAGTGAGGAATTAGGACTGGAGAGATGGTTTAGCAGCAGGACTATGCAAGCATGAAGAACTGGGTTAGAGTCCCAGCAGCCATAGAAAAAGCTGGGTTCCTATTGCTGCTAGTGAGGGGCAGAGACAGGCAGTTCTCAGGAGGGTGTGGCCTCAAGGTTCAATGAAAGATACTGTCTTAGAAAAGAGAGTGGCTGAAGAAGACACCAGATGATGGGGACCTCTGGCACCCCTGCACCATGCCTTGTCCCCACTAATTGACAAGCTGGCTTAGAAGCACAGTACAGCCATGTAGTGCATAGTGGAATTTTGATGAGCAGTAGGCTGCATAGATGGTGGTGGTTCTATAAAATTATATGAACGGAAAAACTCCCACTGCCTATTGACATCATAGCTATCTTGGTCTGTGAAAATGCATGCCACGATGTTAGCATGAATGACAAAATCAGCTAACGATGATTAGGTCTCAAAACTTGTCCCTGTCATTCAGTGACACCAGCTATATAGCAGCACTCTGGTTTGAGACAGGGTTGCTGTGTAGCTCAGGCCTGAATTTGCAATCTGTTCTGCAGCCTCGCTGGGTTCACAGGCACAAAGTACTATGATCAGCTCAGCAACCCACTTTGAACCAAATTAGAGAGCTAAAGTCTTCCCAACACTGTCCCCTAGCCTGCCACAGCAAGCAGTCACTTCACTATGGATATGTCATTGTGACTTCATTTGGGATGGCTGGGTTTAGATCATTTGGTGGGCCTTGTTGAGAGCTGGTATATTCTGTAGTAGACAGCTATGAGAATGGGTCCCAAAGGGCACCTAGGGGTGGCATCAATTTTTGGATGACCACTGTAATGGCTGGATTTGTGTGTCAACTTGATACAAACTAGAGTTATCACAGAGAAAGGAGTCTCCCTTGAGGAAATGCCTCAGTGACACCCAGCTGTAAGGCATTTTCTCAATTAGTGATCAAGGGTGGCAGGGCCCATTTCTGGGTGGTGCCATCCCTGGGCTGGTGCTCCTGGGATCTATAAGCAAGCTGAGCAAGCCAGTAAGTAACATCTCTCCATGGCCTCTGCATCAGCTCCTGCTTCCTGACCTGCGTGAGTTCCTGTCCTGACTTCCTTTGGTGATGAACAGCAATGTGGAAGTGTGAGCTGAATAAACCCTTTCCTCCACAACTTGCTTCTTGGTCATGATGTTTGTGCAGGAATAGAAACCCTGACTAAGACAAATGTGTGTGTGTGTGTGTGTGTGTGTGTGTGTGTGTGTGTGTGTGTGTGTGTAAGGTCTGTGGGCTAGGGATCTTTTATCTGTCAACTGTACCTCAGCCAATAGCATCATGACCTCAGAACACCTTAAATACCAGCATGGGCACTTTGTCTGCATGAGAGGCCACTTTGTCTGCATGAGAGGCCAGAGCTCCTGTCTTTGTACACTTGAGAAATCACCATGGCAGTTCACGGGGCTTGCCTTTTGCCTTTTGATCCTTCCTGTGGTTTACCACCAAGAGTGTCCCTGCCCAATCCATTTACCAAGTTCATGTCCCATGCCTCATGCATGACAAAACTCTCCAAAGAGGTCAAGAAGTTGGTAAGTTCTGTGTGACGTGTTCTGAGCCAGTGATGTTGGCCAAAGTGCTCAGGAGAGCGATGGAAGTGAGGTTGGGGAGAAGGTAGTATCCAATGCCCTCCTGGGAAATGGATGATTGGATCTGGAAGGCAGACTCTTCTCTTTCTACAACTGTCTTTCTTAGGCAAGTTGATCTTAAACACACACACACACACACACACACACACACACACACACACACAATTAACATGTCTTACTTTACTACTATTGCTATGATAAAATACTGTCCAAAATCATCGTGGGAAGAAAAGGATTTGTTTGGCTTATCCAGGTCTACCACAGGCCATCATGAAAGAGATCAGAGCAGAAACCTGGAGGCAGGAGCTGAGACAGGGGCCATATGGAGTGCTGCTTCCTGGCTTGCTCCCTGTCTCTTACCATGCCAGCTTTCTCCCCACCACCCCATCTTTATTAAATTAGGTATTTCTTATTTACATTTCGAATGTTATTCCCTTTTTCGGTTTCCAGGACAACATCCCCCTAACCCCCCCTCCCCTTCTATATGGGTGTTCCCCTCCCCATCCTCCCCCCATTGCCGCCCTCCCTCCATCAATCTAGTTCACTGGGGGTTCAGTCTTAGCAGGACCCAGGGCTTCCCCTTCCACTGGTGCTCTTACTAGGATATTCATTGCTACCTATGAGGTTGGAGTCCAGGGTCAGTCCATGTATAGTCTTTAGGTAGTGGCTTAGTCCCTGGAAGCTCTGGTTGCTTGGCATTGTTGTATATATGGGGTCTCGAGCCCCTTCAAGATCTTCCAGTTCTTTCTCTGATTCCTTCAACAGGGGTCCTATTCTGAGTTCAGTGGTTTGCTGCTGGCATTTGCCTATGTATTTGCCATATTCTGGCTGTGTCTCTCAGGAGAGATCTACATCCGGCTCCTGTCAGCCTGCACTTTTTTGCTTCATCAATCTTATCTAGTTTGGTGGCTGTATATGTATGGGCCACATGTGGGGCAGGCTCTGAATGGGCCACGCCAGCTTTCTTAACCATCCAGAACCATCTGCCTATGGGTGTCACTGCCCTCCCACATCAATCATTAATGGAGAAAACGCCCCATAGACTTTCCCACTGATCTGATGAGGGCATTTTCTCAGTTGAGGCTCCTCTTCTAAGATGACTCTAGCTTCTGTTAGTTAACAAAACCTCAACAACACATTACATTTATGCATTGTGGTGGGGGGAAGAGGAGTGCCACAGCCCACAGACGTGGAGGTCAGAGAACAACTTGTGAAAGTTTGTTCTCTCTGTGTACCATAAGGATTTGGTGATAGTAAGTGCTGCTATCCATTGAGCCATCTTACTGGTCTAAGTTGCTCTGTGTGTGTGTGTGTGTGTGTGTGTGTGCCGCCGCACCCCCCCCCCCCCGTATTTCATGGTTTGTTTTCTCTTGCTTTAATATAGGAATAATTTGGTCTTCACTAGGGCCCCAGTAAAATCAGATGGGACCATATCTCTCTTGAACAGATGCTTTCTCCCCACCACCCCATCTTTATTAAATTAGGTATTTCTTATTTACATTTCGAATGTTATTCCCTTTTTCGGTTTCCAGGACAACATCCCCCTAACCCCCCCTCCCCTTCTATATGGGTGTTCCCCTCCCCATCCTCCCCCCATTGCCGTCCTTTTTTTTTTTAAGATAAAGCTCTATATAGAACCTTGACTGAGAGCACGGAGAAATATACATGAAACACAAGCTGAGAGCAAATAATCAAACGAATAAGAAACTAAGACTATGACTTTAAGTCCTGAAAGCTCCGAGTCAGAAAACTTTTAATGTTAATAAGAACATAATCCTTAACTACAGGGAACAGGGAAGTTGTCCAGAAGACTAACTGTGGGCCACAGTTGACTTAGCAAACAAAGACGGTTTGCGACGACTTTAGTTGAAAGAGAATGGAACAATAGTAGGGGCACTGAGGCTTGGCAAGGGGGGAAAAGGCAGGGGGTGGGAACATGAAAAACCAGCTTTGCTTTTGATTAGCTCTTAATGAGTTTTTGTCTGAAGTGACCGACCACTCTTTCAGCGCCATCGTGTGGCTAAATAGAAAACTGCAGTTTGCTGAGGTGGGTCCGCTCCACTTTTTCTTTCTCCTTTGCCAACCACTTCCTAAAGTGGGAGCCAGCTGATTGAATTAGCCCGGTTGTTTCACCACCATGGATTCCAAGCACTAATTTTCTTACATGAGAGAATGATAGCCTTTTAGACTTGGCTCTTTCTTCCATCTCTCAAGACATAGACCTCCAAGCATGACCCGCTCGGAAAATGGTGGGAACTGTATGATAGGCAGATAATATGCACCATGAGGGGTCATGTGACAACAGCAGAGGCTAATACAGGCTTTGTGCGGGAAAGAGGATATAAAATTTGGGGGTTTAAAAGTAAGTGAGTAGAAGATTCTAGGGACTGACTAAAGTATTTGAAACAGTGCAAGTAATTTTGAAAAAGACTAGACAAATTCTGGGCCAGGTGAGATTGCTCAGTGAGTAACAGTGCTTGCCACACAAGCTTGGAGAGCTGTGTTCAATCTCCAGGAAACACATAAAAACAGTCAGGAGAGCACCAACTCCACAAAGTTGTCCCCTGGCCTTCACATGTGCTGTGGCCCATGCACAACACATATTATACACACAACAGTAACACTTTAATAACAATTTTAAAAGAATTTCCAAATCTTCTGATTCTCACACTGGAATATGATACTTTTATCACTTCCTCTAACACCTCTAAGATACTTTCTGTCATATCATTTGGCCTGCAGATTGGTTGGTTAATTTTTAGTTGAGTCTATAATTCTGTGAAAAATAAAAAGTTAATCTGTGATGAGAGAACAACTCAAATGCCTTCTGAAATCACTTCTACATTGTGCAGAGGTACAGAATTATATGACTAAATTACCCCTGTGGAATGACAATGGTCATTGCTAAATATATACCTTTTTGACTGTGTTGGTGGCAATTTTGCCTGTCATTTTATCCGGGATAACCAGATTCCATTAGGACAGCAGGTATCAGGTACTCAAAGACATGGTCTAAGTCACTGTATAGACAAAATGTGTAGTGTACAGACTCGTTCACTGTTTCCCCCTGCAAACCAGGAATTCTGATTGATTCTATTTCCCCAGAATCCTATCAGGAAAAAAAGTGGGGCCAAGGAGATGGCTCAACATGTGAAGGCCCCTGCCTGCCACCAATGCCACCTGATGAGTTGTGTTCCGTCTCCAAAACTCACAGGATGAATGGAGAGAACCAGACCCTTCAAGTTAGCTCTGACCTCCACGTAAGGTCTGTGGCATGTGTGTGCCCCCATAAATAAACAAACATGTTGAAAAGAAGAAACATATGGTACATTCATAATTATCTATGCTGTGTCGTCGAATAGATTTACTTTGAGACAGGCAAGGTATCATGTAGCCTGGAATGGCTTTAAACTCGGCAGGCAAGGATGGCCTTGAACTTTTAAAGATTTAAAGATTTTAAAGATTTAAAGATTTATTTTATATGAGTACACTGTATCTATCTTCAGACACACCAGAAGAGGACATCAGATCCCATGACAGATGGTTGCAAGCCACCATGTGGATGCTGGGAATTGAACTCAGGACCTCTGGAAGAGCAGTCAGTGCTCTTAACCACTGAGCCATCTCTCCAGCCTGGCCTTAAACTTTTGATCCTCTTCCCTCCTCTGCTTCCCAAGGGTTAGTATTATGGGTGTGGGCCAATCCCAAATATATTTACAACAGGAGAGAATTCCTGTTTGGTGTAGGCATAGATGAGAATGGATTCATGTTTGCAAATTTTCATGTCTGGTGAGTAGGTGAGTGAAAATCGATTGTGTCTTTCAGACTGGATTCTCCTCTGTCACCCAAATACTTCCCATTCTTGGCACTGTGGGGCAAGCTTACACTGAAAAATACCTCTGAGCCTGTGTCTTCATGTTCTATTACTGAGAGAGTCTACCCAAGTGGGTAATTGGGTAATTGTGAGAATTCCCTGAAAACTGCTCCCAGCTGAGATAGCTAGGGATATCTTAAGAGGACACACAAAATATCCCACTAAGTCCAAATTAAATACTGCTGCAACTCAGCTTCTCCTTTGTTGAATGTCAAAATTTCCTGTAAAGAACTCTCTCTCTCTCTCTCTCTCTCTCTCTCTCTCTCTCTCTCACACACACACACACACACACACACACACAGAGAGAGAGACAGACAGACAGAGAACATGCAAAGAAGGAATATTTCTGAGAAATAAATGTTTTTCTTTAAATTTTTAATTTAAAATATTTATTAAAAAAATAATTGTGGGGCTGGAGAGATGGCTCAGTGATTAAGAGCACTGACTGCTCTTCCAAAGGTCCTGAATTCAAATCCCAGCAACCACATGGTGGCTCACAACCATCTGTAATGAGATCTGATGCCCTCTTCTGGTGTGTCTGAAGACAGCTACAGTGTACTTATATAGAATAAATAAATAAATCTTTTTTTTTGGTTCTTTTTTTCGGAGATAAATAAATCTTTTAAAAAATAATTGTGGGGGTTGGGGATTTAGCTCAGTGGTAGAGCGCTTGCCTAGGAAGCGCAAGGCCCTGGGTTTGGTCCCCAGCTCCGAAAAAAAAATAATTGTGCATTTACCTGAATGTGTATGTACCATGTGTGTGCAGTGCCCACAGAGGCCAGAAGAGAACATCATATTCGTTGGAACTGGAGTTACAGACAGTTGTGAGTTTCTGGGTAGTAAAGGTGAAGACACCATCAGGGTCTGACTCTGGTTTCAAGATGGTACCTGGTTGCTGTGTCTTCCAGAGAGGAGGCATGTTGTGACTTTATATAGGGCTATAGGGAAGGGATGAGCTCTGTGTCCCCATGTAACAGGTGAATGAGAGAGAAAAAAAATCCCACTCTCAGGAACCTTTTTAAAAATGGCATTAATCTCTGGGTGAAGACCAATGTCCTCTACAAAGGTGCCACCTCCCAGCACTTTGGTATTGAGCTTGAAGTTTCCAATACACAACTCATAGCATGTGACATTCGATGACAGTTAACTCTCTCTATATTAATTGGTTTTGTCATTTCTCGTGACTCTCTCTGTATGTGTATGTGTGTGTGTTTGTATGTGCATGTATACACACATGTATACTGCTGCATGGAATGATCAGAGATCAACCTTGGGTATCATTCTTCTGAAGCTGTCCATTTTTTAAATTTCAAGACAAGGTTTCTCATTGGCAGGAAACTCACCATGTAAGGTAGACTGGTTATTTAGCAAGCTTCAGGATTCTGCCTGTCTCTGCTTCCCAGTACTGGAATTAACAGTGCACAGTACCACAAAGTGCTTTAAAACCACCACCACTACCACCACCATGGGTCTGGGGATCCAGTTCAGGTCCTTATGCTTTCCTGGCAAGCTCTTTACTGATTTCCCAGGCCCCTCCCTCTCTCGACCCTTTATTTTATTTTATTATTTTATTTTATTTTATTTTATTTTATTTTATTTTTAGACAGGATCTCTCACTTAGCCTTGGATGTTCTGGAACTCACTTTGTAAACCAGGCTGACCTCGAATTCAGGGAGATACACCTGCCTTTGCCTCCTGAGTTCCTGGCTTCTCTCTTGACCGTTCTTATAGGCACTTTCTTTCATCTCGTACTGCAGCTGTGCTCACATCATCTTTAGAAGCCAAGCAGCCCTGCGAGATCCCTGAAGGTAGGAGGTTACCTGCTCATCTGTTTGTCCACGGCCACTGTCTCCATTTTCTTCAAGGTAGACACACTTTCTCAGAGAGTGGGTAAGATTGGGATAGCTAGGGGAAAATGTCTTATTTTTCTTGTTTTTGAGAGCCACTGTGTGGCACTGGAAACTGAGCATGGGTCCTTTGCAAGAGCAGTAAATGTTCTTCCTTTTTTCTTTTTTCTTTTTTTTCTTTTTTTCTTTTCTTTTTCAGAGCTGGGGACCGAACCCAGGGCCTTGTGCTTGCTAGGCAAGCGCTCTACCACTGAGCTAAATCCCCAACCCCATGCAGTAAATGTTCTTAACCACTGAATTGTTTCTCCAGGCCCGTGGATTCTGGTCTAGCAGTACAAAATGGACTGAGACTCTTCATCTGAGTATTTGATACCTGAAACCTTTAGCTTGTTTTCAAGACAGGATTTCATATAGACCTTGACCTTGAACTACTGATCCTCCTACCTTTATCTCCTGGGTGCTGGGATTATAGATATATACCACTATGCCTGGTTTATGTGATGCCAGGGTTTGAACTCAGCGTTTAGTGCATGCTAGGCAAGGATTCTAGTGCAAAGCCACATCCCTAGAAGTGGGTATTGCTATTATCAGCCCATTTTACAGATGCAGAGAAGAGATGAGTTTGAGTGGCCGCCAGAAAGCAAATCTCGGGAGAGGGAATACTGATTGGGAATGGGAGGGTCTATTAGCTGCTTTCTGTTGCTGTGATAAAGGACCCCAACAAAAGCAACTTTACGTTGGCTTACAGTTCAAGGGTATAGTTCATCGTGGTGGGGGAAGTCCTGTGGCCACATTGCATCTGCAGTCAGGAAGCCAAGAGCAATGAATGCTAGTGCTCAGCTTACTTTCTGTTTTGTTTCAGTTTCCATGCAGTCCAGGACCCAAGGCAAGGAAATGACACCACCTACCTTTAGGGAACTATGTCTTCTCACCCAATCAAGAAAATCTCGCATAAGCATGGCCAGAGACTAACCTAATCAAAACGGTCCCTTGGGGGTGTTCCTGGAAGCTTGTCTCCTAGGTAACTGCAGATCCTG
This sequence comes from Rattus norvegicus, assembly GCF_021556685.1. Taxonomy (NCBI): domain Eukaryota; kingdom Metazoa; phylum Chordata; class Mammalia; order Rodentia; family Muridae; genus Rattus; species Rattus norvegicus. The sequence goes on from NC_141554.1 coordinate 16,769,219, forward strand.
TCAAGTTGACAGTCACCACTCATCATCACAGGTAGGTTTGCATTGGGACAGATAATTGAATGCAGGAAGAGCATCAAGGAGACCTGCTGGATGCTGCCTGACTTCTAGACACCTGGCTTTGGAGGCAACAATTTAGCGCGATTTGCTGAGGTGGGGGAATGCAGGAGAGCATGCAGAAAAGGAGCTGGGAGGAGAAGCTGGCACAGACAGAGGCAGCCAGGTTGCCATGATTATTTCAACTACCTATGGGACACCCGAGCAGAGATGCCAGGAGCTAGTCAGCTATACCAAGTAGCCCAGAGCTCAGGAGAGTCCATCTGAAATATGTCTCTCATGCTTCCTGTCTTCCATGCCTCTCGGAGACTCGTGTGCTAAAGGCACTATTGGAAGGCAATAGGACCTTTAAGAGGCGGTACCTAATGGGGAGGTTTAGGTTATTGGGACTATGCCCTCAAAGAAGATTGGGGGAATCCCAACTGCTACCTCTTTCTCTCTTCATGTCCTGTTTATGAGGTAAATGCTTCTGCACACTGACCTCGCTGTAATGGATGTTCTGTCACAGGCCCAAAGCAACAGGGACAGTTGGTCAGAAACTAAAACCTCCAAAGGCTTTGAGCCAAAATGTGCATTTTCCCCTTTTGTTAGTGTTTATTTTTGTTTTGTTATCGAGATAGGACTTTATATAAACTAGGTGAACCTTGAACTTGAAATCCTCCTAATCCTTCCGTCTCAAAGTGCTGAGATTATAGACATGCAGGAACATTTCTTCTTTACAAGTTGATTATCTTAGGTATTGATAAGTCAGGGTTCTCTGGAATGACAGAATTTATGGAACGAATCTATATTTACATCTATCTATCTATCTATCTATCTATCTATCTATCTATCTATCAGCAATTTATTGGAATGACATACAGTCTGCAGTTAGTACGACTAATTCAACAATGGGCAGCTGTGAATGGGAAATCCAAGAATCTAATAGTTGCTCAGTCCCACGAGGATAGATGTCTCTGTTGGTCTTCTGTATAAGGTGGAATCCAGAAGAAGTAGGCTCCAGTGCCAGTGAAGGAATGGACATGCTGACAAAGTGAGGGCAAGCAGAATGAACCCTCCCTTCTTCCATTGTTCTTTTTCTTTTTCTTTTTTTTTTTTTTTTTTTTTTTTTGGAGCTGGGGACCAAACCCAGGGCCTTGCACTTACTAGGCAAGCGCTCTACCACTGAGCTAAATCTCCAACCCCTCTTCCATTGTTCTTATATAGACCTCCAGCAGAAAGTGTGGCCCACATTAAAGATGTGCCTCAGGATCTAGATCAAAAGCCTGTGTCATCCCACCTCAAAATCCAGATCACAGGTGTGCCCTCCATTTCTGGATTGTAGTTCATTCTAGATGTACTCAACTTGACAACCAAGAAGAGACATCATGGGGATTTTGGGGAGAATTTTTCTTGTGTGTGGTGTATGCACATGTATACATGAGTGTTTAAGTGTGTGTGTGTGTGTGTGTGTGTGTGTAAGTGTGTGTGTGAGTGTGTATTTCCTGTGTATGAAGATGTAAAGACCAGAGGTTGACAGCAGGTGTTTCCTCTACTGCTTACTTTTTAAGGCAGGATCTCTCACTCACTGGATCTGGAGCTGTTTCAGGACTGGTTGGCCTGTAAGTCTTTGGGATCCACCTGTTTCCCCCAACACTGGGGATACAGACAAACCTCACCATACCTGGCTTTTCTGTGGGCTCAGGGATCTGAACTTGGGTTCTCATGCTTGTGTAGCAAGCACTTTACCCACTGAGATCCCCCAGCCCTGTGTAGGTACTTGGTTATTGTGACAAAAGCTGATTTATACTATGAACCATCCAGGGGAAGATGCCTGGGCCAATCAGAACCTGAAATTCTCCAACTGGAACAACACAAATTAGGATGAATCTTCTTAAAGGCAGCAGCTGCTCATAGAAGTTTCTGGAACAGTACAAAATCACCAGTGGCAAGAAGGACTTCACATCAAAGAGAGAAGAGGAAAATGTAGGGATGCAATTTTAGGTTCCTCCCCTGTGAGTCTCCCCCTCCTTTCTTACCGTAGCCCCAAAAGCTCCCAGCCTCCTGTCCATCATGAAGATCAGTGTGCTGGGAGAGGTAAGGATCCATGGGATGGAGACAAAACTAAGCAAGCTGGTGACTTCTGGAGAGCATGGTGGGAAGAGCTCCCAGCCACCAGATAGGAATGCAACATTGAGTAAGGGTTTGTATTTTATGTTATTTTCTTAAGATGGGGAAAACTTAAGCATGTTTATGTGCTGAGGGTAAAGAGCCAGTAAAAAGCAGCATCAATCATAACAAGGGTGCACTAAAATGAGGTTGAAAAGCTGAGCCATAAAGCCTTAAAGACCAAGAAAATAAGAAGCAGGAAGAAAGTAACCCTTTGCAGGGAGACCAGTTGCCAAATGCCTGCTAGAGGGGCAGAGGCCAGGCCAAGCCCCATACTCTTCTTGCTTTGTTCCACTCTGGGATGCTGATCCAGGCCACTGGGAGGGAAACTATTAGAACCATTTATTTATTGGTGAGTTAGAGGCTAGCCTGGGCTACATATAAGAACTTGTTTCAAGAGACTAAGGGCTTGAGTATGCGAAGCTCACTGGTAGAATGCTTACCTAGCTGGTGCAAGGCCCTGGGTTCAGTCTCCAGCACTGTCAACAAATCCAAAATAAGCAGAGGGACAGTCACAGCAAAAAACTGTGACAAGCACATTGGGAGGGCTTGAGCCAGAAGATGCCAGACAGAAAGGTGCTAGTTGCAGGGCTGTGTGTGCAGAGCACAGGGCAGAGGTTAGCTTCAGATCGGATAAGAGGCCTTGACAGTGCGGCAGAGAGGGAGAAGGAGGAATAAGCTTGTGTGTCAATGTGGTGGGCGGAAAGAAGAGTTCACTTTTCCTGCCAAGTCAACAGCCAGGCAAGAGTCATCAGGAGTATGCTGGATGCAATCGCTAGGGGAGGATTCATGACTTCATGTAGCCAAAACCCCAATAAATAGTGCTTTAAACCTTAAGAGCCTCTACTTAGTCAGCAAGAAGGCAGGAGATAGGTAGCTCTGAACTTGTCCCCTTGTTTGTTGAGACCTTTAAAGACTCAACTCTGAGCCACTCTACTGTGTGATCCCTGGCTATTTATACTTTCTCTTTGTGCTTACCTCCTCTCAGGGTCACGATGGCTGCTGCTGCCCCAGACATCAAGTGCTTTTTAAGAAGACGAAGTTGTGGACAATAGCAGTGTGCTAATCCTGGGGTTTGGAGTTAGAACAGAGGGAAAAAGATTTCAAGCATCTGTGGACATGGGCTGGGCTGTAGCTCGGTTGGTAGACGTTTGACTAGCACACACGCAGAGCAATGAGTTCCATTCCCAGCATCCTATGACTAGGTGAGGTGGTGCACCCCTGGAATATCAGCACTTGGGAGGCAGACACAGGGGGGGATCAATGGAACCTGGGTTCCTCTTGGAAAGAGAACATTGACCAACAGCAAGAGGACCTTCAGGCAGGGGACAGGCATACCCTGAGAAAAATCAGTCTCTGCTGGATGCCACCAGAACCACATGAGGTCCATTGAACTCCAAGCAGGTGTTTTTTGGCTTAGTCGTCATTTAAATCAACACTCAGGGGCCAGTGTTTTATTTTATTTTGATTCTGTGCATATGGGTGTTTCACCTGCATGTTTTTAATGTATGTCATAATGCTTATAGTGTCTATGGAGGCCAGACGAAGGTGTCAGCTACCCTGAGACTGGAGGGGTTACAAATGGTTGTACGCTGTCATGTGATTGCTGGAAATTGAGCCCAGGTCCTCTGGAAGAGCAGCCAGAGCTTTTAACCACTGAGCCATCCCTCCAGCCCCCTGTCCATTCAGACTGCTGTAAGAAAATGCCATAAACAAGATAGCCTGGTTTGGCTGAGCAGTGATGGTATAGCCCTATAATCTCAGCACTTGGGAGGCAGAGTTCGAGACCACCCTGGTTTACAGAGTGAGTCCTGGTACAGCCGTGGCTACACAGAGAAACCATGTCTCAAAAAACCACCAATCAAAACCAAACAAGAACAAGCAATCGAGCAAGCAAACAAAAACCTCCACCAAAACAAAACCCCAAACAGGTTTGTTCTTCTCGGTGCCAAAGCCTAGGGCATTGAAGACAAAGGTTCTGGAAGATTTGGTGACTGGCGAGAGGGGGCTTCCTGATTCACAGAAAGCATTGTCCGCTCACTGTCTTTGAACGTTACAAAGGAGAGGCATATTTGAATTAGCTACTTTAACTTACCAATGAGACAAACTTCCTGATAAAGGCACTTTATGGGGGAAAGGGTTTCTTTTGCCCTACTTGAGGGACACAGTCTGGCATGGCAGCGGAGCTTGAAGAAGCTGCTAACCCTGTAACTCAGGAAGCAGAGACCTGTGAATGCCTGCAGTCATCTTGCTTGTTTTATTGTATTCAACCCACAGACTGGTGCCACATCCATTTACAGTGGATCTCCCCACTTCCGTTAATCCAGTCTAGGAGCCAGGTACTCAACTCTAGTGATGTTAAGAGGCGGAGCCTAGTGGGAGGTGCTGATGTCACTGAGGGCATGCTGCCAGAAGGGATGAAGGTCATTTGTCTGAGACTTGAGTCATTTCTCACGAACCAGTTCTTATCAAGGGGCAAACCTGCTCTTCTGCTAGCTTCTGTCATTGATGTCATGTCTCACACCTTTAGGCCCTCCCACCGTTGAATGCTGTGGTAGTTGAATAGGTTTGGCCTCCATAGACTCATGTGTTTGGATGCTTGGCCAATAGGGAATGGCAAGATTAGGAGATGTGGCCTTGTTGGAGTAGGTGTGGCCTTGTTGGAGGAAGTGTGTCACGGTGGGGGTCTCTTATGCTCAAGCTTTGTCCAGTTTGGATTGTCTGCCTTCAGATCAAGATGTAGAGCTCTCAGCTGCTTCTCCAGCACCATGTCTGCCTGCATGCTGTCATGCTTCCTGCCATGATGATAATGGACTGAACCTCTGAACCTATTAAGTCAGCCCCCTAATTAAATATTTTCCTTTGTAAGAGTTGCTGTAGTCATGGTGTCTCTTCACAGCAATGAAACCCTAAGACAAATACTATGCACTGTGAGATCCTGACCACAGCTCAACTGATACTGGCACCATGCTTTTAAACCTTCAGAACTGTGAGCTAAAGAAACCTCTTTTCTTTATAAAGTTACCCAGATTCAGGTATTCATGTGATAGTAATGTCAAATGGACTGTGAAAAGCTAATACCTTGGTAGTAACATTGAACCTGAAGTTTACTATGTCACCAAGCATGTCACTTAAGCTTTCTAAGCTTCAGCTTCCATAGCTAATGAAAATAATAACTCATTTGCTGCCTGTGGGATCAGTATATAAATCAAATTAGTCAATGTATGGGATGTTACAAAGTGGCTTATCAATGATCCTATTAAAAATAAACTTTGGAGCTGGAAAGATGGATCAGTGGTTGCTGTTCATGCAGAAGATCTGATTTCAATTCCAGTACCCATACCAGGAGTCTCACAACCACCTCTGACCCTCTTCTGGCCTCTGAGAGCACCTGCACGTATGTACACACACCCACATATGGACACCCCCCATACACACACATAATTAAAAATAAATCCTTAAAAATAAACCTCCAACTTTGACCACAAAAAACGATGTAGATTCAACCAACCCAGGACTGGGTTTTGTTTCGGGTCTTCAGTCAGAGAGACGTGGGGATGCTTTCAGAATGGGAACCAGTGAACTTGGTACACAAATGACGGCAAGTACAGTCCTTCTAAGGACTGCCACCTGAATGCCATTCCATCCCTGGCACAGCCTGGATACAGGTAGGTCCTTTCAAGTGTCTTCACTACTATTTTACTTCCTTAAAGCCACACACATAGCAAACATTTCACCTGATTAAAAGAAGGGATGCTTATGAACTTTGTGCTCTCCCTCTGTTATGGAGACACTGTCCTGGCCACATGCTCCTGTGCTCCCCAGGTCTATGGCTGCTGCTGTCTGAAAAAGGCTTATTACATCTCTCTCTCTCTCTCTCTCTCTCTCTCTCTCTCTCTCTCTCTCTGTGTGTGTGTGTGTGTGTGTGTGTGTGTGTGTGTATGTGTGTGTTGTCTAAATGAAGTCTTGGATGAACTAAAATGTCTTTTACTTGAATTGGTCAAATTAGGAAATACTTGTTTTTTAATCTGTATTTACGAACAGTGTGTACAGTGTGTGTGTTGTGTGTGGGGGGTAGGTGTGGGTGTACAACAGCATTCGTATATTTATGTGGAGGTCTGATGACAGCCTTAGGTTTCAGTTGTCACATTTGTTGTTTCATGCAGGCTGTGTACATTGCTTTTCTGCTGTGTATCCAGGCTGGCCCGCCCACAGCTTCTGGGGATTGTCTTGTTGGCTTCCCATCTCCTTGCAGGAGTGCTGGCTTTACAGCTGTTTGAGCTCCATGTCGGCTTTGTTGACATGGCTTCTGGAGATTTGACTCAGGTCCTTGCACTTCTGTGGGAAGTGCTTTTACTCACTGAGCTGTCCCCAGCCTTCCAGCATCACTCTTTGCTTTGGATTGCAACTTGCTGCACAGACCTGGCTGGCCTTTAACTCATGGCTTCCCTTTGCCTCTGCTTTTTTTTTTTCTTTTTACTGATTTTGAGTGTTTTTCTTATGTGTATGTTTGTTTACCGTGTGCATACCTGGTGCCTATAGATGCTAAAAGAGGATGTTTGATCCCCTGGAACTGAAGTTATAGCCCATTGTAGCTACTATGTAGGTGATGGGAGCCAAACCCAGGTCCTTTGGAAGAGCAGCCCTAACTGCTGAACCATCTGTCCAGCTGCTGCCTCTGTCTTCTGAGTGCCGAGTTAATAGACAAGGTCACTATGCCCAACTTAAAGCATACTTCTTAACTTATCTATTAGCTTTAAATGGCTTTCCTATTTCTCCCCTACTCTTGCCTGCCCCATTTCTCCTAGGATACTTACATTGTGCTGTTTTTTTGAAATAAGATCTCAATTTCTATAGTCCAAGCTGGCCTTGAATTTGTGATCCTCCTGCCTCAGCCTCTCAAGTGACATGATTGCATATGCATGTTACTATCCCTGGCTTGCTTAAAAGCTATTTTTAAAAATTGAGTTAGTATTGCTTTGTGTGCATGGTTTGTGTGTGCATGCATGTATATATGAGTGTAGACATGAGGGTCATGGAGTATAAGTGGAGAGCAGACAACAGGTTTCTGGAACTTTCTTCCACCTTGTTGAGTCAGGCTTTGACTCCTTCTGCCGCTGAGCTCCATGTTTTGGGCACGATGGCCCATGAGCTTCTCCCCATCTCTCATGTCACCGCAGGAGTGCTGGGTTACAGACACCTGCCCACATCAGACTTTTTTTTAAAAATGGCTTCTGAGGATCTGAAATCAGGCCATCAGGCTTCTGCAGCGGGTGGCATTACCATCTTGCTGGGCTCTGTTTAATTGTATGTAACTGTTGCATTCGGCTGACCCATTAGAGCTGCATCGTTGTTCCACTGCCACAGATAGCCATTGCCCCAGTTTCCCTGACACTCACCAGTAATGCAGCAGTGAGCGATACCAGTGTCTAAATGGCCATGCAAGACACTTGTGCATGGCAAATGGTCTTTCAATTTTATCTTGTAGAAGCTCTGTCGAGCAGCCCAGGGATTCTGATCTAATCCAACCTGGATCATGGCCCTCCAAGCCTAGAATAACACAACTTTGAAAGATATACATTGAGCCCTTATTCTGGGACAGGGGACATGATATTTGCCTCTCACAGCTACCTTGTGAAGGGCATAGTTGAAAGATGGCTAAAGTGTGGAAGTTCTAGGATCTCAGGCCACAATCCTTTAACGTGTCAATCCTGTCTTATGTATAATTTCCACATGCTGGAGCTGTTGAGATGGCTCAGTGGGTACAGGAATTTGCTGCTATCTTTCTATCTATCTATCTATCTATCTATCTATCTATCTATCTATCTATCTATCTATCAATCATCTATCTATCATCTATCATCTTTATCTATCATCTATCTATCTATCAATCATCTATCATCTATCATCTCTATCTATCTATCATCTATCTATCTATCATCTATCTATCATCTATCTACCTATCACCTATCTATCTGTCTATCACCTATCATCTATCTAATCTGCATCAGCAATGGACCCAAGGTCCTAACACATACTATGCATGGCATCTAGCACTGAGCTCTGCTCCTAGCCTCAGATCACAGGTTACCTTTTCTATATGTGAATACTCATGTCACCACCACTCAAATCAACATATAGACTTTTTTTTACTCCCAGAAGGGTCTTTTCCAGTCAATGTTCTTCCATTTTTCACTTCCCAGAGGAATCATTATTGACACTCCTATTACTGTAGGTTCAATTTTGCCTCGTTTTAGACTTCATCTAATTTGAAACACACAGTACTCACTCACTCTTTGAGTGTATTCTCTCTCTCTGTCTCTGTCTCTCTCTGTCTCTCTGTCTCTCTGTCTCTCTCTCTCTCTGTGTGTGTGTGTGTGTGTGTGTGTGTGTGTGTGTGTGTGTGTGTAGATCAAAGATCAACCTCAGGTGTTGTTCCTTGGGTGCCATCCATCTTGTTTTTTAGACAGTCTCTCACTGTTCTGGAGCTCAGCAAGTAGGCTAGGCTGCCTGGTGAGTGAGTTCGGGGATCCTGCTGGAAACCTCTCTCTCTCTCCATGGCGAGCACGTGCCACCCCACCCAGCTTTTTAACATCAGTTCTAGGGATTGTACCCAGGCCCCCATACTTTTGCCATAGCACTTTACTGACATGACTATTACCCCAGCCCCATTCTTACTCTTTTGTGCTTGGCAGTTCCACGTGGGATGGACGTGGGATCCTCCTACTTAGGTCGTGTGCCGTATTCTCTCACACTCCACACTGTGAATGCCCATTCTTGGGATAGACCAGGGGTTGGGTGACGTGGTGGGTAACCACTCGGCCGAATGAGGAGAAACCGCCTTCCTGCTGATTGGTTTTGAGTTAATCTTATTTTCTCCAAGAGCCATGGCCTTGCTAGAGGATAGTCTATCTAATCTGCATCAGCAATGGACCCAAGGTCCTAACACATACTATGCATGGCATCTAGCACTGAGCTCTGCTCCTAGCCTCAGATCACACGTTACCTTTTCTATATGTCACAGAATAGGTACATCAGGGTACCCAGGACTTCTCGGGGTTCATGATCTTGGGTGGGACTGTCAAGGGCAAGCTTCTAGAGACCTTTGACTCCTGAAATGAGATCAGGCTAGATCAGAGCAATAAGGTGGTAGACCACCCAGCATTTGTTTGGGAGGCAGTCTCCCCCTTGGGCCATGGTACACCAGAGTTTTTGCTCTGTAATGAATTGTTTTGAAATCTCCACAAAAATGGAGCAACCTCATCCGTGTACCTCTCCACAGTCCCTAAACTCTCAGCTCCCACAGGTCATACATTCAGAATCACAAGGGGGCAGTTTGGCCTCAAAAGCCATCTGTAAAGCTAACAAACAGATCATGAGGCAATTTGAGGCCAGGCTGTTTTAGGTTAAACCCAGCAACAGTTTGGCTGTGGGCTAGAGAGTTGGCCAGGCTGGGCGTGGGTCTGGCGATCCATGCACAAAGCCTGGGGAAGTTTTATGGGCCCTTGGTGGGCTCTCACTGCTGTTACAAGGAACATGCCCAACAAAGGGGCCTTCAAAGACCAGAAGTTTTATGATCTTCAACAGCAAGCCGGGACCTGTTCTCAGGCTCTGGCTCCTGGGAGGAGCCAAGAGCAAGTGTGATTTATGGCAGCCAGACACCTCCCGCCTATGAACTTCTCTGGGTCCAGCCCACATCTGGTGGTCTTGGGGAGCAGCTGGGGGTGGCATTTTACAACCTCGACGATGATTGAAAGCCTGAAAAACAGGCCTGATGGGTAAGCTTTAAAAGGCCAGAACTGCTGAGCTTGGAGAAGTTAAGATGAACACCTGTGTTCAAGTATACACGGGCCTAAACCCAAAGCCAATGTGCTCATCAAGGCCTGTGTCGCAGTGTCGCAGAAAAGACGGGGTAGGGCTGGGTGGGGCATGGGGGTAGAGTCACAGGTAAGGAAGTGTGTTTTCCATTCCAGCAGAAAAGACTGAGGGTTGAAAGTAAAAAGCCAAGTGTACATGGAAGCTGGGGGAATTGACTCTGCAGGGATATGTGGCTGGGGAATCTAACTCTTCAGGGTATGTGGCAGGCCAGTCCTCTGGAGTTTCAGAGGCTGAAAGTGCCTGATGTTCAGGACGACTCTAGATAACTTCTCAGTTCTGCATTCATACCTTAGCATAGGAGCACCCAGAAGCAGAATCCCCAAAATGAGGGTCGTGTGCAAATGCTCCCTTGGGAAGGGAAACCCTCCCGGAAACACAGGGATGACTTGGGGAAGTGAGACAGGGCTTTCGAGGATGCCAGTAAAGGGCTGGCTAAGCTGTAGGCTAGTCCTGTGGGTGAATGGAACCTGGTCCCACTGGGGCCTTCTGCCGGAGACAGTGTGAACAAAGCACAGTTGTTCTTGCAGATGAGCAAGGAACCTGCAGTAAGGTGTCCCTTGGGATCCACTGGGGGCTAGCCTCATGACACCTATGGATAGCAAACTCTGCAAGTGCTGGAGTCTCCTGAGGAAAAAGGTGTGGCATTTGCAAAGAGCCTCTGCACACCCTCTGGTGCCCTTTGGATCAGCTCTAGCTGATTTGTGGTAAGAAACACACCGTAAATGTCATGCAAACTGTCGCGATGCTATACCATGGGAGATACTGACAAGAAAAAAGTCTGTACATGTTCAATGCTGACACTGTTTGTGTGTGTTATACATGTGTGTGTTTTCATGTGTATACACACATGTATGGGTGTTCTACTTTAACCTCTGTTGCTGATCAAAAGCAGCTTAGGGGAGGAAAGGATTTATTTGGCTTACATTTCTAGGTCACAGTCTCATTATTGAGAGAAGTCAGGACAGGAACTCAAGTAGGGATTTACAGGCAGAAACCATGAAGGAATGCTGCTTGTTGGTTTGTTTACAGAGCCGTGCTCAGCTAGCTTTACATAGCTCAGGCTTGCCTATTCATGGAATGGTGCTGCTCACAGTAGGCACCAAATGGATCCTTCTACATCAATTAACAATAAAGGCATCACCCCCAACCCCAGACAGGTTCAAAGGCCAGACTGATCTAAGCAACCCCTCAATTGAGACCCCCTTCTTATGTGACTCTAGGTTGTGTCAAGGCAATGGTTACACTACTAGGACAATGGGTGTACAATGCATGTGTGTACATTCATGTTGAAGAGAGAGATTGATGTCAGCTGCCTTCCTCTATTGCTTGCCACCTTATTTATTTATTTATTTATTTATTTATTTATTTATTTATAGACAGGGTCACATTGCTGAAACTGGAGCTCACCAATTTAGCTAGATTGGCTGGTCAGCAAGCTCCCAGAATTCCCCTGTCTCTGACTTGTTTCTTAGCACTGGCGATACAGATGTGTTACTGCATTTCTCTCTCTCTCTCTCTCTCTCTCTCTCTCTCTCTCTCTCTCTGTATACATGTGCATATATGCACGAGTGTCTGTCTGTCTGTCTGCCCGCCTGCCTGCCTGTATGCCCTGGAACTTACTATGTAGACCAGGATGGCCTTGAATCCACAAAGATCCTTCTGACTCTCCCTCCCTAATACTGGTCTGCCCCACCATGCCCACTTGGCATGCTTTTGCTTTAATGTAGTGCTGGAGACCTGAACTCTGGTTTTCGAACTTGTCCAGCAAGAACTTTTCCTACTGAACTGTCTCTTCAGCCCCTAGTGCTAACATTTTTCTCAAAGAATATTTTCAGGGCTGGAGAGATGGCTCAGTGTTTAAGAGCATAGTGCTCTTGCAGAGGATATGAGTTCAATTCCCAGCACCCACATAAGGCTGCCTGCAACACTAGCTCCAGGGAATTCAATGCCCCTCTCTGTTTTCTTCCATGAACACATTTACTCACATGTATATAGCCATACATAGATACATACACATGTATGTAACTAAAACTCAGTCTTTGAAAAATATTTTCAATAGGCCATTGGCTGCATCACATGTATGTGGAACCTACAGGTAAGGAGGGACAATTGTGTTTGCCCATCATTGGTACCTCTCACAGGCTGAAACTCATTCTGCCCCCAAAGAGCCCTATGGTAGCAGCATTAGAAAGGAGACTCCCCAGACATGTCAAGGTTTGTTGTCAATCTTTATATCAAGGCCACAATACTGACCTGGGGGTCTCCTGTCAGAATGGGAAGTACACAGGTAACTCAGGGAGTTCTAGCTCAGTTCTGACTGATAGTGCCTCTGCTGGGTTCACAAACCTACCCACCGTTTATGTCAATGGTCCCTGAATATCTAATTGGAATGGATGTACATCACCACTAGAAGTCCCATTCATACTAGTCTCTTGGCCTATGGAGTAAGACCAAGTACCCCCTTACATACCAAGCTGAGATAGGGCTGACCTTTAGCAGAGCAACCTGAGGGGGTGGCAAAGATCAGGGCTACCCTCCTTGATATGAAGAATGTAGGATCTGTGTCCCCATCCCGTCTACTTTATTAACTAATATTGTTCCTAGAAGCCCTGAGTGGGTCCTGATGAATGAGAACTTAATCAAGCAGCTCCTTACTTAGGGTCTCTTTGTGTGCAGTGCCATCTTTGTTCTCTAGCACATGGCCTGCAGTCACGTGTATTAGTTATTTGTTTCACTGTTGCAATAAAATATCTGAAGAAAACCACTTAAAGAAGGGAGGGTGAAATGGAAACTTCCAGTTCTTTGGAAAGTTAGTTGTGCCAAATGATGTTTTGCTGGGACACACAGGTGAAAGGGTGTCTTGCTAAAGCAAACACCTGAAAGACTGTTTTCCTGAAGCAGACACAGGTGAAAGGATGTTTGGATACAGCAGACCCGTGAAAGGATGTGTGGTGAAAGAGTATAAATATGACCCCACAGACAGTGGGAGACCAGCACTGAACCTTGGTTTGGTTTCTTCCACCTTGCTATTCCTTGCTAAAAACACACATATGTTGGTTCACCTTACATAGTGTTGAGCTCAACTTGTGACAATACCACTATTGAGAGACACTTGCCCAAGAACTGCTCCCAAGGTTCCTTTGGCAGCTTTCTCACCCCAGGCCAGTTGGTGAGCCTGGTGGTTTCTTCAGGATTGAACTACAGCTGCCTGGTGTCTGAAAGGACTGGACTGTAGCTGCTGGTTCGTGCCTGGTGTCTGCCTGCCTAGAGGACTGGTCTGCAGCTGCTGAATTGTATTTGGTGTTGCTATGGGATTGAACTGCTGCCAGAAAGATCCAGTTTGCCCCCAAATAACCATTGCTGAACAGGTCCACTTCCCCCATATCCTGATAACTTTTCTCTTTCACTACCTCTGCTGGGTGGTGAGCTAGAGGAGAGGTTGAACTCTTATTAAAAGTAGGTTGCAAAAAATTTATGCCTACAGAAGGGTTTGCTGAACGTGGTATCACAGGCCTTTAATTCAGCACCCAAACACATTTTCTTCATTGTCAGTGTCTTGGGCTGTGTTATCAAGCTCCATAGAGCACTTAAATGGTTCCGTTTTAAAGAATATTCAGGAAGATTATGAGATGACACCAATAGGGTTCATCAAGAACAAGAATGACAGTTAAGATTCAGGACGGCTGACTCAGGTCAAGCTGAATCCCCACGTCTGGTCTAAGGCGTATGCTACCATTAACATGATGCATTCCTGGATAGTTCTGAATCAGCACAAAATTATCAACTTTCTTAGAGCATTATGAGAAAAAAGTTTTAGATTATTTGAAGACAACACTGCCCTGTCACAATGTCATGAGGTTAGGCACACCTGGTCTACAAGATTACCCATGTCTACCATTGTAGTCCTGCCTGAGTGCAAACCATTAGAGACTGTAAACGTTATCCTTGTTGCATGCAGAGTGTGGTGATTAATCTCGATTGTCATCTTGATCGGATGTAGAATCACTGTAGATACAAACTTCTCGACATGCCTGTGAAGGACTAACTGGATTATGTTTATTGAGGTGGGAAGACTTCTACACACATACACAGTCACGCACATGCCATATGTTCACACAGATACAAATAAATACATCAAATATTTTTTAAACATTTACTTCCTATAGTGGGAGAGGATGAAGAATTAGAAGGAAGTATAGCACATATGATCAAAAATGTTATAATGGAGCCCAATGCGTTTTGTATGCTAACCTAAAACATTAATTAAAAAACAGAAATTTGCTTCTCATTATTTTTCATGTCAATCATGGGGAGCAAAGGCAGAGGGGCCACGGCAGCTGTATTAAGAGACAGAGTCAGTGTCAGGCCTGGAAGTTATAGGCTGTCTTAGGGTTTCTATTGTTGCAATGACACACCACGACCAAAAGCAAGTGGGGGGGGGGAGGGTTTGTTTCACTTGCATTTCCTGGTAACAGTTCGTCACTGTGAAGTCAGGACAGGAACTTGAACAGGGCAAGAACCTGGAGGCAGGACAACCTGCTTTCTTGTAGGATCCAGGACCATCAGCCCATGGGTGGCACCGCCCACAATGCACTAGACGCCCCCCCATGCGCCCCAGATCACTAGTTAAACATATGTTCTACAGGCTTGCCTGTGGCCTGATTTTATGGAGGCATTGTCTCCATCGAGGTTTCTTCTTTCCACATGACTCGAACTTGTGTCAAGTTGACAGAATAACTAGCCAGGATACAGGCCTAACTTCTCTGTCCTGGAAACTTTGCAGGCAGGCCCACCTACATAACTGATGGGACCCAGTACAAAATGAAGATGTTGGGGGCGAGGTGGGGGGACTTTGGCCATGAAGCAAGAAAAAAAATGCTACTAAAGCGACTAAACTATAAAGCCTTTTTTAAAAAAATAAATAGAGGTGACAGTGTCACATGAATTACAGCCTGAACTTACAAATTGCATAACAAAGTATTTTGGTATCATGATTTTATGTAATGTGATAAATAATACTTCATTAATATGATCTCGCAATTGATCGTAACATTTGTTTGGCTCACTTTTCTGCAAATTCATTTATTAGATCATCAAACTTTATCCTTTGAGCGACTTCATTTTCCATCAACATAAACTGAAAACGACATCAGTCACTTTGGGCAAATGTGAGACTGCAGGAAACTGGTCATTTTTAATTTTGAAAAGGCTCTTTCTGCTGACGCAACTGCAAGTGGAGCCGTTAACAGTATTTTTTAGGCTGTGACACTACGATACGTTTCTGATAAATTATTTCAAAATACAGATTCCAATACATCTAGAGTTGGTGAGCCTCATGTAGTAATTTTCCTATTGGGAGAAAAAAAATCAACTCTTTCTACAATCAGTTTTGGGAAGGTCTAAACTTAATTTTAAATGCAAATTTGTACAGTGGCATTTTAATATTTTCTCTAACATTTCCTGTAACTTGTGACTGTCCTAGAAGAGATTGAAAATGGATGCATGATTTGCCCATAACCTAAAATGACTGTTTATGCTCTGTTACTGTGTGCTCAATTATAAAGAAAGTTATTTTTGAGATTATCTTCTTTGTTAATAATTGGTTTCGCTGATGCTTACTAAGAAAATCATGTTCTTTCCTTTCAAAGTTGGTGATCATTAAATTTAATTCCTGCTTCTAAGCCTGTGTATATATTTGTCAGGCAATATTGCAGGGGTCTTCAAAACCCAAGATTCCAAATTCTAAGCTCTGGGCTGTGTGTGTGTGTGTGTGTGTGTGTGTGTGTGTGTGTGTGTGTGTGTGTGGTGTATCTGAGTGAGTGTGGGTATACCACCAGGCCCCACGCCTGTACTTTGAAATGTGGGTTCTGGGAATTGAAGACTGGGCCTCATGCTTTCAAGGTAGGCATTTACCAAGTGGACTATGCCCCAGTTTGACCTCTTTTGGAAACCCACTTCACTCCTGTCTGATCTACTTGATTGCAGCAGCTGCCTATGCGTGTTGATTGGTTAGTAAGTTTCAGACAGTGCTCCTGGGGAACCAGTGGCTGGCCCTGTCATAGTGTTAACTCTTCTACTGGAAGGTTAGTGTTTGGACAGATGCTTTAGGGATGAGGTCTGGGACTGACTGTCAAGCTAGTTTCTTACTGTGAGACCTAGCATTTCTCCCTGCCAACTTTGGCCTCTCTCTTGCTACCTACGGAAGAAATGACTTCTGTCATTACCACCAGCACTGTAAGCCTGGGACTTCCCTTACACTCTGGACTGGCAAGGTGACACCTGTGCCTCCTAGTTCTGACCTATTAGCTTTCTATCATCGAGAGAGTCCGGCCTGATGGTACATGGTTGTAATCCCAGCTACCTGGGAGGCTGAGGCATGCAGACTGCAAGTTCAAGGCTGGGTCACTGTTTCACAGATTTCAACCCATGATTACTTGGTTATTTGTTTTGGGCCCATGGCAGCTCAGCACACCATGGTGGCAGCACATGCTGCAGGAGCTTGTGGATTGGTCAGTAGTGGGAAGTACACCCCAATAGGAAGTGGATTAGAAGGGACTGGCCTGGGGTCCCATCGTTCCCTGCTAGGGCAGACTCCACAATGACCTGATTTCTTCCAGCTTGGTCTTGCTTACTAAAGTTTCCACTAACTCTCCATTAGTGACACAGGACTGCTGATCAAGCCTTTAACATATGATCTCTGTGGGGAACAGATCCAAGGAATACCTCTCCCCAGTGCAATTACTAGGGCTCTACTCTGTCCTGCACTTGCTGTCCCTTGGCGTATCGATACAGCTCACACACACGCTCCATGGTCTCAAGAGATGTCATGTAGGCAACCCAATGCTCTAGTTTCATCCCTGTTGCTATGATAAAATACATTGACAGAAAGCAACTTAGAAGGGAAAGGGGGTTATTTCCGCTGTATTTCCAGGTTATAGTCCCCCACTGTAGGGAAATCGAGGTAGAAACTTCAAACAGCTGGTCACATTATACCCACAGTCAGAAGCAGAAATACACCCCTGCACACTCCCTTACCTGCTCAATTTCTCCACTCCACAGTTCAGAACCTTCTGCCTAGGGAATGGTGTGGACCACAGTGGACTGGCCTTTCCGTATCAATTGACTTAAGACATACCCCATAGACAAGCCTGAAGGCCAACCTTGTCTAGGCACTTCCTCAAATAAGGCTTCCTTCCTCTGCAATTGCAGGTTCTGTCAAGTTGACAGTTAAAGCTAGCCAGCATTCTTTGGCTTAGAGAAAACACATTCAATAATTCCCAGCTGGAGACGGCAGACCATGAAATCAAGTGTGGGACTGTGAGAGCAGGCACTATGCTACCTACAGCATACTTGACAAGCTCTCGAGGCTCACCCTATGGGCGGTTCACAGTTGCACATCCCAAGAAGGCCACTGGTGAGCTGGCAGAGCTGCTCGTGCCCAGCACAGCCCGATGACAAGGCTTCTGTTCAGTAGATACTTGGGAGGTGAGCCCAGGAAACCCAACGAAGAAGTGGGAAAGTAATCTGGGAAGTGGATGCAGGCTTGTAAATTAGTGCATTATCCCTATAAAACTACCCGCAAATCAGGGTGTAATTCTGCAGTCTCCTCAACAGACACTTGAAGGACACTCTCCAGAATCAGAATTGTAGCTTCACTCAGAAGCCATGCAGCCAGGGTCATTATCCTTTGAGGAGCCCTTGTCCTTCCGGAAACCACCTGCAGATGATATCTGGTACGGTGCTTGTAGAGCTGAATCCCCACTAGCTCCAGGGTCCAGGAGGGTCCATCAGCCTCATGCCTCTTCCCTCACCTCACCCACCCACCCAGACTGTGTGAGCCTTTCCATTCATCCTGAGCTCTGTAATTACTGCTTAATTTCCTCCTTCCATTAGCATTGAAAATGCCTCCAACGACTTGATTTTCTTGCTTTATTTATACGACACAAAAGACGCTAGAAGCAAATTATGCCTGCCTCCATATATCTCTACCTGTTTATCTCAGTGTTTACAGAGTGCCTGCCATGGTGGTATCTGGACACTTAGACGGCCCCATTAGATCAAATTCATGATGGAAGAGAGACCACCACCGCCATCACCACCGCCGCCACCACCACCACCACCACCCTCTCCTCCTCTTCCCACTCTTACCCCCCTCCTCTGTATAAGCCTCTTGGGTAACACACAGAGGGTCAGGGGAAGCAAGAACTGCCAGCCTTAGGCCTTTTGTTCTCCAGCCCTGAGAGAGAGAGAGAGAGAGAGGAATGATTTTTGGCAAAGAAACAGATCCCCTCCTGGAGGGAGGCATGGGGAGCTTGCAAACTAATTTGGAAGATCTATCAGAGGGTGGATTTCAATATGTTGGGCATTTAACATTTAAAATGATTTCAGTTTCATTGCTCTCCAAATAGCAGATTGAGCCCATTTTTCACAAATATGGCTTCACACACTGAACAGCTTCCACCAGAAGATGCTGGATGCTCAACTCCGTCTTTCTTGGTCTGGAGCTACTAAGGACTCCAAGTTCAAACGCTGCTGAGCATCTCTTTGTGGTCTTGCCTAAAAGTCTGCTTAAGACCCCAACTCCCTTGGGCCTGATTATAGGAAGCGAGATATCTGGCCTCTTCCTGGTGCTCCCTGACCTTTCACCCTGCCCTGCCTCTTCCTTGTAGTTCTGGATATTGATCCCAGGGTTTACAAGGGTTCTACCTTGGCTCCATATTTCCTTTTTATTTGCTTTTTACCTTTTATTTCAAGGTCTTAATAATCTACCTAGGCCACTAATGAACTTGCAACCCTTCTGCTTCAGCCTGAGATGACAGACCTGAGCCACCACACTTGGCTGCCCATGTAAGGTTTTGATGAGCCCCAGCTTCTGTCTTCCATTTCTGGACTCCTTGTGTTTGTGACTGGGCCTTGCCTCTCAGACACCTGTGACTGCAAAGCACCCCTCCCTTAACTGCAGTTGGGAGCCTGTCCTGCACATGCCAAGCCCTGGCCCTCAGGATTCCCTGACTGGGGGTTTTATTGTCTCTGAAGGAGAATCCAGAAACTGACAGGTGAGAAAATACAAGGAAGGAGTCTTGGAAAATTACAAAGACACTGGGTTTAACTATGTCATTTATTGAGTGTGTGTGTGCGGTGCGTGTGTGTGCGAAAGTGATTGGAGTGAACCCAGTCTTTGTGTTTAAGTGTTCTACTACTGAACTACGTCTTCATTGCTATTCTTAAGTGAGAGGAAAACCCCTGGCTGCGGACTGTAGCCTGGAACTGTGAGCTGAAATAAACTCTTCCCCATTTAAGTCGCTTTTGTAGAGTATTTCATCACAACAACAAGAAACATGTACCTCCAGTACATAGCAAATTCAAGGCCAGTTGTGGTGGGGTTTTATTCCTAACTTGACACAGGCTAGAGTCATCTGGGAAGAGGGAACATGAATTGAGCCATTGCCTTCACCAACTTGGCCCATGGGCAAGCCTATTAAGGCATTTTCCTGATTAATGATTTATGTGAGAGGGCCCAGCCCCCTGTGGGCAGTGGCACCCCTGGGCAGGTGGTCTGGGTTGAATAAGAAAGGCAGTTGAGAGCATTGTTCCTCCAGAGTTTCTTTGGTGCCTGCCTCCAGGCTTGAGCTATCAAACACAGACTGTGATGGGGACATGTAGGCTAAATAAACCCTTTCTTCCCCAAGTTACTTTTAATCATGGTATTTATTACCACAATAGGAAGCAAACTGGGACACAGTGTAAATTAAAAGATACCTTGTCAGGGGTTGGGGATTTAGCTCAGTGGTAGAGCGCTTGCCTAGGAAGCACAAGGCCCTGGGTTCGGTCCCCAGCTCCGAAAAAAAAAAGAACCAAAAAAAAAAAAAAAGATACCTTGTCTAACTAAACCAAAGCAGACAGACAAACCACCACCAAACATCAACCAAGAAAACTCCAACAACATTCAGGTTAACTGGAGGCTGCTCTCTTCTTCTTCTTCTTCTTCTTCTTCTTCTTCTTCTTCTTCTTCTTCTTCTTCTTCTTCTTCTTCTTCTTCTTCCTCTTCCTCTTCCTCTTCCTCTTCCTCTTCCTCTTCTTCTTCTTCCTCCTTCTTCTTCCTCCTCTTCTTCTTCCTTCTTCTTCTCCTCCTCCTCCTTCCTTCTCCTCTTCCTCCTCCTCCTCTTCTTCCTCCTCTTCCTCTTCCTCCTCCTCCTCCTTCCCCTCCTCCTTTTAGCACTCATCTCTGCCACCACACTGTCTGTGTAGCTATCCCTCCAAGAGGCTAGCTTTGAGAGTGCAAAGCCAGAATTGAGGGCGAGTCTCCAAAGGGGTCCCCACTAGTCAGACATAGGAAGTTTACATGTGCCTGCTCTTTCCTGGGGCTTTTTGAATCTCGTCCTGTCTCTCCCTCTGCTCTTATGAGTTATTTCCCACAATCACTTTCTGTCATTCCTGCGAGTCCCCAGTGGTACTACTTCCTTCACATAGCCCTTGCTGATTCTAGGCTTCTCTCTCTCTCTCTCTCTCTCTCTCTCTCTCTCTCTCTCTCTCTCTCTCCATATATATATATATATTCATGTATATGCTCACATACATACATGTGGCATAGCTCTCATGAGGAAATCATCTACTGTGTGAGTCTAGGGCATAGAACTCAGATTGTCAGGCTTGGTGGCAAGCAACTTTACCAGTTGAACCATCTCAAGGGTTCCGAGATCTAAAGATCAAAGGCAAGCACCCCTTGTGTGGTTTATGAATCCCATTGCTTCTAGGGGCCAGATCTGAGACCCAGCCAGTAGCAGGGAGGTGAGCATAACCAGAAAAGGAGGTGGGGAAGAAAAGGAATAGTTGCGTAGTACTTCTAGGATATTCTAGTCCTCCATGAATGTGGACTGGACCTGTTCCAGTTGAGGCAGGATTTCTAGGGCTCTAGGGCTCCCAGACTTTGGTTTCCATTCTAAGTGACTCTAAGACAAGGAGAGGGATTTCTAACACAGGAAGTGGAGCATGCACCAGGGCATGGCGAGTTAGAGCTGTGAAAATAGCAACTATTACTACTGCTGCTGCTGCCATGGCAACGTGTGCTCTCCTTACTACTTAGCCTTCACACCAAGGAAAGTGTGGAGAGACTTCAGTTCCCAGGGCTTGAGAACCATGACACCAAAAACTACCTTGATTCTATTCTGGGTAGTAGTTCAAGAATCTCCCTTTGACTATTATTTGGCTGTTGTTTTCGGATTCTAGAGGAACAGACCCTATAGAATGGTTCTGTTATCATATTAAAAGAGCATTTATTGCATTGGCATTCACAATACAGCCTGGCTCATGCAACAGTGGCTCTTTGTACATTGGAGAGCCCGGGACCCTGGTAGCAGCATAGTCCACAAACCTGGATATGTCAGCAGTCCTGATTCAGTACTGAAGGGACGGAGGATTCCTGTAGAGTTCCTGATCTTCAGTCCACAGGGGAAAGCCAAAGAAGTTGGGTCCTGGTGTTAGTGAAGTATGGCGGTGGCAGTGGCAGTATAGTAAACTTGCTAGTAAGATGTGACTATCACACAGGCCTACTGCAAAAGCTTTTCCCTCAGATCTCTTTATATCTGGAGACCTCCTTACCTCTGGCCCATCATCAGAAGCTGTCACCCACATTTAGGGCGAGTCTTCTTGCTGGAATTAACCTTATCAAGAAAACCCTTCACAATCATACCCAAAGGATGTGTCCTAACTACTATCAGTCAGGTTGAGAATGAAGATTAAACGTCACAACTGTCCATGTTACTGAGAGCTCTCTAAGGACCAGCATTCTCTTTACCATAGAATTAGGGTTGGGAGGTTGAAAATATAGCTCGGCGCTAGAGTGTTTGCTTAGCATGAATGTGTGTGGCCCTGGATCTTAATCCCCAGCGACACATGAAGATATATTTTAAAATGTCTATATCTATCTATCCATATCTATCTATCCAGTTCACAGTTGTAAGTCCAGCTGTATGGGATCCAACAACTCTGGTTTCCACATGCACTCACTCACTCGCTCACTCACTCACACAACTACACATAATAAAAAGTCATACAAATAAATCTTAAAAAGGCATTGTGTGACAGGTGTGACCTTTAACGCCAGCACATTGGAAACAGAGGGATGCTGATCTCTGGGAATTCAAGGCCAGCCTGGTCTATGTGGTGTGCTCTTGACCAGGCAGGGCTACATAGTAAGAAACTGTCTTAAAAGAAAAAATGAGCATCCACAGACTAAGTCGCATCACATTTGACCTTCTGTTCCAACAGGTGGAGCACAGAGACTAGCTTATAGCAAATATTCAGGCAGAGATGGCTGTGCCTACTCACCCGATGCTACCTCCTGTCCACACATGAGCACCATAGCAACCATCGCTACCCTCGTTTAACAAAGTGAGGAGCTGGGGCCTAGGGAGGCCAGGGCCTTGCCTGAAGGTCCTCAGCTAGTACATAGCTGAATGTTCAGAACCCGAGCTTCCTGCTGCTACTATAGCAAATTGACTACAAGCAGCATAAACTTATTCTCTTCCAGGTCTGGAGGTCAGGTATCTGTGGCTAAAATCAGGACGATGGCAGAGCTGGCCCTTTCTGGATGCTCCAAAGGAATCCAGTCATTTCTTCCAGCTCCTGCAGGCTTCTGCTATTGCTTTCTTCCTGCTGCAGCAACATCTCAGCTTCTGCCTCTGTAGTTCTCTGATCTACCCTGACTCTGTCTCCCTCTCACAAGGACTTCTGAAATGACACAGGACCCGTTTCACTAAGCTAGGATCTTCTCAGCTCAAGGTCTTCACCACAACTCAAATCTCTTTTTGCCATTTATGGTTAACACTCATGGTTACAGAAAGTTAGGACATGACGTGGATGTGCTGGTGTGTGCCTATGATACCAGCACATGGGAAGCAGGGCTAGGTGGATCACAAGTGTCAGGCTAACCTGGGTTACAGTGTGAGACCCTATCTCTAAAAATCAAAACAGGACAAAAAGCCCTTAGGATGTGGATATATTAAAAGACTATTGTTTAGGGTACCATGGCCTCTCTGAAGGTGATGTGGAGACACGCCTTTCGACTACACTCTCTCAAAACCAGATAAGGACTTGGGTGCACATGTTGCCAGAAAACCCCAGTTGGGTATTGGGGATACACAACAGGGAAGGGAGAAAAACCCTGCAAGGGCACATCAAAATGTCAGGTACTTTTGTGGCACTGGAGTTCTCTTGCTCTGCATCAGGATAATTGTTTACTTGTGCGATGCTGTGTTAGCATCCAGGGCTGCTGGAATGGTGAGTCACCCACTGGGTACCTCACAGTCCTGGGAGATAGAAGGCTAAAATTAGGATGCTGGCAGGGCTCTGAGGGAAATTCTGTTCTAGGCACCTATCCCTGTTTCTAGTGACCAGCAGAAGTGCTAGGAGTTCCGTGTCTCCCATCTCTGCCTCTGTTTTGGTGTCACATCCTCTGTGAATCTTTTCCCATCACCTTTGTTTCTGAGATATATTCTCACTATGTAGTCCAGGCTGAACTCAAACTCACAATCTTCCTGTCTCCACATCCTGAGTTCCTGGATTACAGGTATATGTTACCAAGGTCTAGTTGCCTCCTCCTCTTCAAAGCACATTTGCTTTTAGACTTGGGGCCAACTTGAGTAAGTCTGGGTAATTTCATCTTTTAAAGTCCTGGTTCATGTCTGTAAAGTGTGTGTGTGTGTGTGTGTGTGTGTGTGTGTGTGTGTGTGTGTGTGTGTACAGGTGCACCTGTGTGTATTGTGTAACAGCCAGAAGATAACCCTGTGTGTCATTTACCAGGAGCTTCCTACCTTGTTCTCTGAGGTAAGTTCTCTTACTGGAACCTTTGGTTTACCAATTAACCTTTGCCATCTGGCCAGTGAGCTCCAAGAATTCATCTGTCTCTGCCTCCTCATTGCTGGGATTAAACATGCTTGCCATCACACTCAGATATTGTTTTAACATGGGGCTGAGAATCACGGTCAGGCTCTCAGGCTTGCACATTAAATACTTAACCATCTCAGCCATCTCCCCAACCCCTGCCAAGACCACTTTTTCAATAACGGTGACTTCACAAGCTGTGGAGTCTACAGATGCAACATTAAAGTGTCCATCTTCAAAGAAGGTCAGCTTTTAGCTTGGGAACTGCACTGCAGCCACAAACAGAGGCAGGGCTAAGGCACAGGCACGAGCCATCCTTCTGAGAGGCTTAGGATCTGACTCACAGAGCTAGGTGACAGGGAGTCTTCCTGCATAGCAAGATTTCCACCCCCTCAAAGGCCCCTGGCCTTTCCTTAGTCCCAGAATAGATGAATCAGCAGGAAAAAGTCTTGTCATTGCAGGAAGCTGAAGAGATATGGGGGCACTCACATTTTGTTGCCCCTCCTCCACCAACCCATCAGGAGATTGGCTTCAAAAGAGCTTGGCAATGAGGCTGTCCATCTTTCTGAGCAGGCCAGGTGGAAAGATGGGTGGGAGTGCAGCTGGGGGTGTGAGGAGAAGTAATTAGTTTGATGAATCTTCTTTTTAAGTTGTTCTCTACATGGGTTTTTCGTGGTGTTATAGACTCAGCCATGCATTCCCTGAATTTTATGAATCCTTAAACATGGTCCATTTGTCAAAATAGAGAAGTGAGTGCAATCAACTGTAGTCACAAGCCCTAGGTGTTCCTGATGTAGGACAAGGATGCACAATGATGCCCCCAGGTCACAGAGGAGTCTGAAGAGTCACGATGGGGTTCAAGTCTTCTTGCTGCCTGCTTCATGGGGCATGCTGGGACACTGTCGTATTCAATACATGCCTTTCAAAAGCCGTTCAGTGTGCCTGCTGGGTCCTTGGATCCAAGGCTGGAAGAGTTCTGCACTCATGCAAAGATGTAGCTTGAAGCTTGTCTTCCCTCTGGGAAGATTGTGTCAGCAGGTTGTCCTCGATGGGCAGGGTGACCATGCTGAAGAGATGGCTCAGTTGCTAATATGCTTGCTGCACAAGCATGATGGTGGATCCCCAGCACTCACCTAAAAAGATGAGTATGCAAGTGCACGCCTGCGATTCCACTGCTGGGAAGGTGGGGTGAGGAGGAGTCTTAGGAGCTCCTGACCAGCCAGCCTAGTCACTCAATGAGTCTCCAGTTCAATTGAGAAACCCTGCTGCAAAAATAGAAGGCGGAGAGCAACCAAGGAAGACACCCATCGACTTCTGGCCTAGGTATGCATGCACACTCATGGCCTTTATATGCATATACAGGCCCTAACGTGAACACACACACACACACACACACACACACACACACACACACACACACACAGAGAGAGAGAGACAGAGAGAGACAGAGACAGAGACAGACAGAGAGACAGAGACAGAGAGAGAAACAGAGAGAGACAGACAGACAGAGACAGAGAGACAGAGAGAGACAGAGACAGAGAGACAGAGAGAGAGAGAGAGAGAGAGAGAGAGAGAGAGAGAGAGAGAGAGAGTGTCTATACATCAGTATTTGCTTGCTATTCTTGGAACTTTGCAGGAGCCAAGCTGGGACACATTGGCACTATCACTATGGCCAAAAATCAACAGGAGAACTTTCTGGATGACCATGAGCTAGGGGCTGGGAACAGGCAGTTGTATGGTTTGGATCCAGTTTGTCCCTCACAGGCTCATGTGCTGGAGTTTAGGCTTCAGCATGACAGGGTTGAGGTGGTAGAACTTCTAAGATGTGGAATCTCTTAAAATATAATTCTTAGGGCTTTACCCTTAGATGGGATTAATGCTGTTCTCTTGGTGTGAGCTCGTTCTCATGAGGATAGTTTGTCATGAAGGAAGACCATTGTTTTTCAGGCTGGGGCAACTCCAGTCATTGACCCATTGTGCCAGTGAAATAAACCCAGGTTTCTGTTCTTGTCATGCTTTTAGTTGTTTCTTTTGATGGGAAGGAGCTTGCAACCCCATATGTACAACAATGCCAACCAACCAGAGCTTCCAGGGACTAAACCACTACCAAAAGACTATACATGGACTGACCCAGGTCTCCAGCTGCATACATAGCAGAGGATAGCCTTGTTGGAGCACCAGGGGAAGGGGAAGCCCTTGGTCCTGCCAAGGTTGGACCCCCAGTGCAGGGGAATGTTGGGGGGGCAGTAAGGAGGATGGATGGGGGGAATACCTGTATGGGGGAGGTGGAGGGGATGGGGGCTTATGGACAGGAAACCAGGAAAGGGAATAACATTTGAAATGTAAGTAAAGAAACATATCTAATAAAAAAGTTAAAGACAAGAAAAGAAGACGATATTTTACTGGAAAAAAAAAGAAAGGGACTCAAAATACTCTCATCTTCCTGTTTGTAATTGGAGGTCAGTCTCCGGAGTGCCGTTTGTTTTGATGGATGGGAAGCCTGTGAGGGGCTGAGTTGAATGCAACATGTAGAACAGAGTCTCTGCCTTGGGTATTGGATCTGCGCCCAGGCTGAGCTGCTGAGTCTGATCCCTCAGGTGACCTGGCTTGGCACATTCTAGATTCTGTCTCCTCACAGCCACCTGGAAAACACAGGGGTTCCCCATTGCAGTAGTCCAATAGATGTAATGCTGTGACAATTGGGTCAGGCCAACACAGCCTATTCCAGCCTCACATAATGTGAAATGCTAGGATTAATGTCCTAAAAACAACGATGTTCTCTCTCTCTCTCCTCTCTCTTTCCCTCATGTCTGTACATATATGTGTGTGGGTATATGTGTTCAGAGGCCACATGAAGATGGTGGCTTCTACCACTCTCTGCTTGTTCCCTCGAGATAGGGTCTCTCACTGAAACTGGGTCCTCAGCTAGGCCTCAGCAATTCCCATGCATCACCCTTTCCTTCTTTCCCCTCAGGGATTGTGCAGTCATTCCCAGTTCTTTTTTATTAATTTGAAGTTCTGACTTATTATTGATGCTTGTATGTGTGTGCGTATGAGCACATGCATGGAGGTCAGGGGACTACTAGCAGCATGAAGTCCTCCCCTTCCAGGGGTGGAACTCGACTATCAGGTTTTCACATCAAGCACTTTTGCCCACTGAGCCATCTCCCAGCCCCACTCCAAGCTTTTTATGTGAGTGCTGTGGTTGCATACTCAAGTCCTCATGCTTGTCTGACAAGCTGCCTCCCCAGTCCAGCAATGGCTCCATTTAACTCAACGAAAGTCTACCTTATCTATCTGATCCTTGGCTGTTCATGGAATTCCTAGGGTCCAGAATATCCATTTCTCGGTGAAAGCCAAAACAGAAACAAAGGGAAGAAGCTCAGAGCAAATCTGAGCTACCCATTGGATGAAGTGTGCCTCAGTGCCCAGTCACGTTTGTCTGTAGTAAGACCACAGCTAGAGTCCAGGCACAGGGGCAAAGCATTGCCTTTGACCATGTCTGATGGGCAGACACATTCATCACCAAGTGCCCCACATAAGGACATAGAACACTGTATACACTATTTGTTCTCCTGTCACAATTGTGACCACAACCACTAGTCACTGTCACTGCCTAGACCCAGAAGACAGAAGATCACACAAAGCCACCCCAGGAAAAGACCCAAATTCAAAGGATGGTTCCCACCTTGTGGGCATCATTTGGCACCACCATTGAAATTGAAAACTTCTAAATCAAACTTCACTAAGTTGGAGATTATGTGTATAATACACAGAGGTGTGTGTGTGTGTGTGTGTGTGTGTGTGTGTGTGTGTGTGTGTGTGTGTGTGTGTGTGTGTGTTTCAGTGAGAGAGACAGAGTAGGAGAAAGAGCCCATCCATTCAGGGTTGGTGTATTTTGGACTCTAGTCCAAAGCCTAAGAACTAGATGTAAGTTTAGAGTATGTATCCTGGAGTTATTGAGACTTTCAAGTTTCTCTCCAGTTGCTAGCAGTGTCTTTCTTGATCCCTCCTTCCCCCTGCCTACCCCCATTTTCTGCCTTGCCAATGACCAGAAAAGGGAGGCTGTCTTAGTTACAGTTTCTTTCTTTCTTTCTTTCTTTCTTTCTTTCTTTCTTTCTTTCTTTCTTTCTTTCTTTCTTTCTTTCCTTCCTTCCTTCCTTCCTTCCTTCCTTCCTTTCCTTTCTTTCTTTCTTTCTTTCTTTCCTTCTTTCTTTCTTTCTTTCTTTCTTTCTTTCTTTCTTTCTTTTTTTCTTTCTTTCTTTCTTTCTTTCTTTCTTTCTTTCTTTCTTTCTTTTTTTTTTCCGGAGCTGGGGACCGAACCCAGGGCCTTGCGCTTGCTAGGCAGGCACTCTACCACTGAGCTAAATCCCCAACCCCTTAGTTACAGTTTCTATTACTATGATAAAACACCATGCAACATCTCTCTGAACATTAATCAAGCACCAAGGTGTGGGATGACTAAATGGTCACATTCAGGGAGAGGTAAGCCACACTTGCATGAGTAGTGGTTAAGGAGTCAGAGTCTACCTTATAGGTTCCCCTGACTCTGGAGCCTGCAGACTTCCCTAGGAAACCAATGGAGTGCTGGTCCACAAGAGAAGTCATCAATCAAGAGCCTAAGGAGCTGGGAACTAATGACATGGATGATGTGCCCCTTGAGGGGGAGGATTTTTAAAAAAATTGTTGGCTCTTTATGAATGTTCCATTATACACCCCAACCCCACTCATCACCCTGTCTCCTTGCATTTTCTCTGCACCCTTGCAGCCTTCACCCCAACAGAGGGAAAACCATTTCATAGAAGCTGTACTGTGCCACAGTGTATCCCCCAGTTCACACAACTTTACTTGCAAATGCTCATTGCAATGAGCTATTGGTCTAGTCTGAGGCCTCTGGCTTCTGCTACACTTTCAATACTGGATCCTCACTGGGCCTCCTCTCGGATATCCTGTTGTTGCCCTGTGTCACTGAGGTTCTCTGGTTTTGAATCCATACATGCACTCCAGCAGTTCATTGATGGGATAGATGTTGGGGTGGGCCAATTCAAAGCCCTGGATCTGGGCTGGAAATGTTTCAGAGATGGTCAGCCTGCCAGCTCTTGCTCTAGCTGGTCTATCCAATGCTGTCACCAGCAAGGGACAGAGCCAGCTCTTCGGCTCTCACGCCACCACAGCCAGCTCTACTGTGCTGTCCAGGCGAGGGGGGAAAGCCGGTTTTCCTCTCATGAGCCTGGGGCCAGCTCTCCAGCTTGCCATAGGTACTGAGGGACAAGGGAGGAAAGGAGGACATCTTTCCCATGTCAGCACCATTACACAGCAGACAAGAGGCAGGGCCGGCTCTCCAATGCCAGGGCCAGCTCACTCTCAATTCACACATCCAGGGACAGCTCTACTGTGTGATCCAGGTGAGGTGCAGAGCCTGTCTCCCGAGTGCTGCCACAGGTGAGGGGCAGAGACAGCTCTCAGGCCTGGCGTAGGTCGAAAAGGGTGAGGGTTGAGGAGGGCACCTCTCCCTCACCTATGTCACCACATGGCAGACAAGTTGTGGGGCCAGCTCTCCCACACTCACACCCTTGGGGCTGGCTCACCCATGTCCCCACCATCAGAGTCAGCTCTACTGTGCTGCCCAGGTGAGGTGCAAGGTCCAGTCTGAGGTGTGAGGACCTCCATAACTCTCAGAGTTGTCCAGAAGACGGTCTCAGCTGTCATCCCTCAGTTATGGTTCACCTTGTATTTTGAGCCAGTCTCTCAGTGGCCTGAGGTCACCAAGTAGACTAAGCTGGCTGGCCAGACACAGCCATGAGAACTTTCACCCCAGCCAGTAACTGTTCTTTTATTGCCTGATTCCCCATGCCTCGTCTCTCTTTATACATCTTAATTTCCTAGGATCCCCTTTCAAATACTGTTTGTGTGCTTTTCATGTTCTTATTTCTGGGGCTACTTTGGGTAAGGAAGTGGGGGAAACTCAGGTATTCAGAGCACCTCTTATATAACATATGAGTCAGGACAAAAATCTCCAGGCCCAGGGGATGCCCCAGTCCCCATGTCTTGTCCCCTCCCCCAGGACTCTCCTTTGGGTGGCAGCTGGCCCAGTAAAAGCCTATTTCAGTTCCAAAAGAACTTTTGTTCTGCCTGGAGCTGAATGGCTAAGATCAATACTGGATGAGTGTCAGCAAGACACTTGTAGTGACAGATCCCAAGCCGCATCCACCAATATAGCCTTTTGTGTAATAAAGGACGTTTTGAGTTCCAACTTTCTGACATCTATGTCAATTCCTCAATTGCTTGGAGAGGGAGTGAAAGGAGTGTTATTTATTGACTCTCCTAAAATCCTGATGTTTATCAGTATATCCCCAGAACCTAAATGTGCCAGGGACAGTAATAGGGGTTCTTTCATATTTGTTAAATGGAGAGAAACGTGACAGCAAAATTCAAACCCATGTCTGTCTTCCTCCAAGGCCATAGAATTTTTCTAAGCGTTTTGTAGGAGAGGAGACTGAAGAGAGACTGGGTCAAGGCTGTTCCAGGAGAGGTAGTAGGGCCCTTGGGTGCCTGGCTTTGCTCCCCTTCTGCAAAGAGAATACTCTGTCTGCTGAGCCTGGGGACAAGGTGAAAGTCAGAGAATTCTTCCCTGGGGAAGTTGAGGCATGGTTGGGGATACACAGACCAGCCTATGTTCTACTACCAGCCTCTAACCACAGCACTGTGTGTTTTCACTGAGCGGCTCTACCTGCCTCTTGGGAGTGATGGGAAGATTAATACCAGTTTAGCAAATTATAGCTTCCTTACCACCTCCCACTCCTGGGAGATATGGAGCTGGAGAAATGGAAAATACAAACAAACTCAAATTTGACGTTCATGCTCGGTCATAGTGTGGACAGCTGGGCTCAATGCCATGAAATGCAGAAGCTCAGCAAAGCGAGGGGAGGCTTTGCTGTATGGCCACCAAGGAGAAGGCCACCCTTGAGCAAACACAGGAAAAATAGGATGGGACAGGAATGTTCTGGGAAGATAGCAAGGAGCGTCTTGTGGCATAGGCATGTTCCCTAAAAGCTGGAGGAAGAAAAAAGAAGCGTACTGTCTTGGTAAAAGCCGGGTACTCTCCCAGGCTGTTTCTGCTGTCCTCATAGTCCCCATTCAGGCCAGGAATGTCCTCAGCTGCTGATGTGTAGGGAAAGAGCCAAAAGAGAGGTTGAAGGACAAGTTTGAAGGGAAAGAAAGTGCAGGGACACACATTGTCTTGCATACATGCCTTCCAGGCTCCTTGTTCTAGTGTGTACCAGCAGAGTCAGCTACTGTCATTTGGAGGATATCTACATGAGGGCTGTCACCTGAGGGGCCTCTGTCAGAGGCAGACAGGACCTTGAAGATGGCTCTGCTGTCTCCAATATCCTGAAGTACAAGGCTCTGTGGTACATTCTGCAGTCTCTCAGAGGTGCCCAGTGGGGCTCAGCTCCAGTAGTCCCCAGTGGGGTAACCTTGCTACAATTCCATTTGGCCTTCCCTTCTCTGTTGTCTCCTTCACCCTACTTCAGTTCCCTCAAATAAATCTAAACTGGTCCCAGGGGCTACTTCTGACGGAGCTTAAACTAGGTCAGAACTGGAAGGAAGGGAGAGTGTGGAAAGTGCCTGGAGCAAAGTTTGGAACCAGCCTCCTG
This sequence comes from Rattus norvegicus, assembly GCF_021556685.1. Lineage (NCBI taxonomy): Eukaryota > Metazoa > Chordata > Mammalia > Rodentia > Muridae > Rattus > Rattus norvegicus. The sequence continues at coordinate 16,800,838 of NC_141554.1, forward strand.
GCTAAGCTGGTTGAAGAGAAAGTCAGGAGGAGGAAGAGGAGGGGGAGGAAGAAAAGAAGGGGAAAGAAAGGAGGAGGAAGTCTCTCTTGGGTCTACCAAACTTCCATCATCTTTTTCTTTTCTTTCTAAACTTCTAGTTCCACCCTTTCTCCCTAGTGACCCCTGTCTGTTTTACCAGAACAGCAACAATGTGCTAACAGAACCTGATTGTCTTTGAGAGAAAAGATTTCCTGATGACAAGCCTCTGGGCGGGGTCCAGCTAACTCTTGGCAGCCCAGCCTCTGGCTTCCTGGCACAAACAGCCCTGGGTTAGACAGGAGATAGGGTGGTTATCCATCGGCTGGAGACAGCCTTCTTTATGGCTCAGGCCCTCTCTTGTGCCTTCCACTGTCCTCCCACAGACATGGTTTGAGATCTGGAATCCTTAAGATTCCTCGTGCAAGAGAGGCTTGTCCTGGACGTGTGGTCCTGCGCAGTCTTGAGGACACACAAGTGATCATTGACAAAGCAGGCTGTAGTTGGTTCAGAGGGCTGTATTTCCTGATCCAGTCTCATGTGACAGTCCTGTGCCCCGGCTCCCTGGGGGAACGAATGGAAAATTCTGAATATTGCCTGCTGAAGACTATGGCAAAAAGAGGCCCATATTTCATGGCTTGGTTTCTCTTGCTCTAATTCTCTCACTCTCTCAAATTTTTATTAGCAGATATTAATTATACATAATCATGAGCTTATTAAGACATCTTCATACATGTCTATAATCTATTTTGATCATATTAATCCCCCCAATCCCTCTCTCATGCCCTCATCCCTTCCCACTCATTCCTTTCCTTGTCCTGACTGTCCTATTTTACTTTTATGCCTTTTTTTTTTGAGTGACCTGTGAAGTTTCACTAGGATTACTGACAGAAACATGGATGAGGGGTTACTCATAGGACCCTGGATAAGGGGTTGTTTTTAGGAACATGGGCACCTTACCAATGGCTACATCACTGAAAAAAGTATTTCTCCATCCCTCCCCCAGCATCTGTTAACATCGTCAAGGAGAAGGTGTGACCTTTTAGGCCCCACCCCACTCCTTGACAGACAGGGCCCTCCCAACTCCATAACAGACTATTGCTAGGCCCCTCCCTATTCCATGGCAGACTGTTGACAGACCCAGTCTTGTGCAGGTCTTGTTCAGGTAGTCACAGCTGCTTAGAGTTCAAGAGCACAACAACCATCTCACGGCTGGAAGAGTGTTCTACAACACCCCACCCCTTCTTCTAGCTTTGACATTCTTCCACCTTCTCTTCGTGTGACTCTTTTTTTTCCAAACATACATGAGCATTTTGCCTGCATGCATAGGTATGAATGAATGCTTGGTGCCATAGATCCCCTGGGAACTGGAGTTACTAACAGTTTTGACCTACCACATGGGTGCTGGGAATTAAACCCAGGTCTTCTAGGAACAGCCAGTGCCCTTAATCTCTGAGTCATCTCTCCAGTTCCCTTATTCTTTTTAAATTCAGTGGCATTCAGGGAGAACCATACTGTGATAGAGGGAACATAGAAAAGCCCATGCAGCTGAGAGGAGGTTGATTGTCATGCTAGGCTTCATTCATAGTATTCTAGAGAGTCCTTACTTGGTCTTTGGACCAAAGCCTAGGACACAAGAAATATAGAGAGATAGAACCCGAGAAGGAACATGTTGGGTGGAGTCCTTTGTAGTGAGACAAGCAGAATAGACATAAATCAGGAGGGAGAGTAGGCATGGAGAGGCCAGTGGCTGTTGGGTGTTTGCAAATCCTCTCAGGAATTTATGTTACATGAGGAAACTGAATCATTTCAGCAGGGTTGGGGGATGAAAAAGCTTGGCCTACACTCTGGGTCTTTTGGCTTCTGAGTCATTCCTGGATTTTGGCATAAGAGCTCCACTCAGCCCCTCTAGGTGTTGGAAGGGCCAGGCAACAAGCTTTGTGCCTATTGGCTCCAAGTCACTTTGGGTCTCAGAAGCTATATGCTCAAATCAAAGGGAAGCAGGAGGGGCTGCTCTAGGCCTTCCTCTGCCAAGTCAGTCTGTGCAGAGGGCTCTGTGGCTTATCAGACAGCTAAGCCAGAGCAGGCCAAAATGTGCTGGTCCCACTAGTGAGTTCCACAGACTTGAAGTAGCTATTTCTGAGGGATCTGCCTATTCTTCTTTGGAATCCAGCCCCTTTCATTCTCCCATCTCCAGGTTCCAGAAATATCTTCATCTGTTCTGTGTGAACCTGATCCTATGGAGCCAAGTCAAGGGGATGATGCTTCTTTACTTCTGGGTGGTTTTTGGGAAATGAGGTACTCTGGTCCTGAAGAGCTGAAAATAACTGTCTTAGGTTTCATGGATCAGGAACTGAGACAGGGTTTGGCCACATAGTTCTTCTTAAAGCATGGAGAAAGGTCTTGGTGCTACTGGCTGGTGGAGAAAGTTCTGGAGGATTTGCTCATACATCTAGAGGCCAGGCAAGGAGCACAGCTGGCAAGCCAGGTTTGTCCACTACCATCTTCCAGAATGGTCTTTCCAGCATCCAGACTTCAATAGCAAGTGACCCAACAGCAGGAAGAAGCTGCCTGACCTCATGTCTTAGTCAGAGTTTCTATTCCTGCACAAAACATCATGGCCAAGAAGCAAGTTGGGGAGGAAAGAGTTTATTCAGCTTACACTTCCACATTGCTGTTCATCACCAAAGGATGATGGAACTCAAGCAGGTCAGGAAGCAGGAGCTGGTGCAGAGGCCATGGAGGGATGTTACTTACTGGCTTGCTTCCCCTGGCTTGCTCAGCTTGCTCTCTTATAGAACCCAAGACCACCAGCCCAGAAATGGTACCATCCACAATGGGCTGGGTCCTCCCACCTTTATCACTAGTTGAGAAAATGTCTTACAGTTGGGTCTCATGGAGGCATTTCCTCAAGGGAAGCTCCTTTTTCTGTGTTAACTCCAGTTTGTATCAAGTTGACACACGGAACCAGCCGGTACACCTTGCACGAGCCAGTTTTAGAGGGAAGCAAGGAGGCACTTTTGTCATCCTTATGGGACTGAAGGAGAACCAAGCCTGCTTTCTTGATTTAAGAGGAGAGGACCAAGACCCCACCAGTCACTGGAAGGAATGTCAAAACACTGAGGAAAGGGCTTGAGTTGGTGAAGTGCTCGCCATACAAGCATGAAGACCTCAGTTTGATCCACAGTACCCACATAAAAAGGTGAGAATGAAGGTGAAGGGTGTATAATCCTAGTACCAGGGAGGCAGAGAAAGGCAGATTTCCCCAGAACCTACTGGGTAGCCAGCCTCACCTCACCATCAATCCTCTAGCCCAGGGAGAGAACCTACCTCCAAAAGTAAGGAGGATGATACCTGAGGTTGACTTCTGGCCTACACACACATCCAGATTTCTGAGTGCACTCACACATGTACACATATGCATGCACACACAAAGACACACACACACACACACACACACACACACACACACACAGAGAGAGAGAGAGAGAGAGAGAGAGAGAGAGAGAGAGAGAGAGAGAGAGAGTTATGTTTCCAAAGCATCAGAACTAGGTGGGGAGAGGAGGATGTAGCTCTGTGGTGGAGCACAAAGTCCTACGCTCAATCCCCAACACCAAATCAGTAAATAAGACATTTTCTAGTAGTGGCCCAGCTGTCCAAGTTTGCTCCCACCACCTTCTTTCCATCCTTCTCCTCTGTGGGCATCAGTGCTCTCACCAGAAAGCCAATGTTCATTTTCTGTCTGGAATTAGACCTGAAACACTTACTTACAAAATATAAAAATTGTCAGGTCTTCACACCTTACTCCTCTGGGAAATATTCACTCAAAAAAAATGGCAACCTCAGAATGGTGGCATTAATAAACAAAGGATTGTGTCACTCATGGTGGGATCCAGGTATTTACTGCTGGTCAGTCAGTGATACACTTTTCCTGTCAAGGGACTTTCCTGCTGTAGACAGCTGGGGCTTCCAGTTACCCTGGACCCATAAACACTGTACTATGGCTGCTGGGGCCTAAAAGCATCTTAGATAACAGGTTATGCACATTGCCCCTCCCCACAGCTGACATCACTGAAAATCAGTCCCCAAAGGGGTGCAGAAAATGGGGGGACATTTCTAGGTTGTTTTGGTGGCCATCTAAGAGAGGCACACAGATTTACTGCTGGGCCATCTGTGGGAGAGATAAAAGAGAGCATATTCACAGAACTCAAGTTTGTTTGAAATTTAAAATACTTATGTAGTATTGACACCCTTGAAGCACTCTGGGTTCTCTTCCTCTTTATTCTATTTCTCGGCACTCATAAAAACCAGTCTGTTAGAAACAGAAGAGGGGAGAATTAGGATGTCAGCCTGCTCTAGAGTAATGCTCATTTCTAGCAAGAGGAAAAAAGCCTACGAGCCTGTCTCACGCTCTAAGCCAGCACTTGATTGTCTTGCAAGCTGGTTTGCAGGATGGCGTGGGAAGAAGGTAGGGAGCCTGTCTTTTAAGATTTGTTTATTTTGGGCACAAGATTGTTTTGCCTGCGTGTGTGTGTGAGGCAAGAAGAGGATGTCCAATCCTCTGGAACTGGAATTATAAATAGTCACGAGTCACCATGCAGGTGATGGGAATCAAATTTGGGCCCTCTGCAAAAGCAGCAAGTACTCCTAACCACTGAGCCATCTTTCCAAACCTATATTTTAGTTCTATGGATAAATGCTAGACATTTTCATACATGTTTCTTTTAATGTGCCTTCCATTTCTGACTCCAACATTTTCTTCTTTTCTCTTCTCTTCCCTTCTCCCCTCTTCCTTGGTTTGATAGGTTTTCCCCCGAGGAACTTGGGCTGACCTGGAACCCTTTTTTTATTTTCTTTTTGAGATCATAATATAATAACTTCATTTTCCCTTCACCATTCTCTCTCTACATCCTCCCATATTTTGTTCATTGCTCTTTCAAATTCATTGGCCTGGGATTCTTGACTCTCCTGCCTCCACTTCCTAAGTACCAGGATTACAGCTATGGGCCACCGTTTCCATTTGTCACTCAATAGTTTTAAAACAAAGTTTGTGGTATGTAGTATCAGGGGGCCTTGTGGAGAGACACCTGGAAGGTTCTGAAGGGAGATACACAAGGTGTTGAAAGTGACTTTAAGAATATGCCTGTCTCTGTATGATGCACAGCCACTCCTGACAAGGAGAGGTTAAGCAACGAGTCCAAAGACAGGATCCAGGTCCAGTGCCTGTCAGTCTGCTAATGCCTCTTTGTGACCTGCCCATGCTTTTGGTCCACAGTTCCAGGATAAATTCAGATCAAATTCAGACCTAGGCCTCTGTCACATAGAGAAGGGGCCTTGCTTTGGTTTGAATTGAATCATCTGCTGCATGCTAACGTTTTTTCGATGCTTAGTCTCTAGCTGGTGGCTATGCTTGGGGAGAACATGGAACCTGTAGGAGATGGGGCTTGTTTGTCAGAGGTACGTCACTGGGAATGAGGCCATTGGGGGTCACATCATGGCATTGGTTTTGGATTCTATCTCTTTCCTTAGATCACTGTCTTGTGAACATTACCCACCACAAGTTCTCACTGCCATGGACTGAGCATACACTAATGCCTTCTTTACCAAGAAAGACTGAGTGAGATCCCCTAAAACTGTGAGCCCAAATAAAACCTTCCTTCCCTTTACTCATATCTGCCAAAGTCACTGAAACAGCAGCTCAGTTGACAGAGTGCTTGCCTAACATGCAAGCATGGTCCCCAGGACTGCATCAAGCTGGGTATACCTGTAATTTCAGAAGTGGTGATGGGGACAAGTAGGAGAAAGTTCAAGGTCCTCCTCAACTACATATCAAGTTCAAAGCTAGGGTGGGTGTGATGGTTTGTATAGGCTCTGCCCAAGGAGTAGCACTATTGGAAAGTATGGCCTTGTTGGAGTAGGTGTGTCATTGTGGATGTGGGCTTAAGACCCTCACCCTAGCTGCCTGAAATTCAGTATTCTGCTATCATCCTTCAGATGAAGATGTAGAACTCTCAGCTCCTCCTGCACCATGCCTGCCTGGATGCTGCCATGTTCCTGCCTTGATGATAATGGACTGAACCTCTGAACCTGTAAGTCAGCCCCAATTAAATGTTGTCCTTTATAAGACTTGCCTTAGTCATGGTGTCTGCTCACAGCAGTAAAACCCTAAGACAGTGGGCTACTTCATTCAGACTTGTCTTTAAGAACAAAATACAGGGCGTTGGGGATTTAGTTCAGTGATAGAGCGCTTGCCTAGCAAGCGCAAGGCCCTGGGTTCAGTCCCCAGCTCCTAAAAAAAGAAAAGAAAAAATAAAAAGAACAAAATACAGCAATAACTCACCCTACACCCAAATCCCTCCACACAAAGTAGTCCTGCTGCCTGGTGTGCTGTTGAGGAAGGAGGAAGTAAAAAAAGGAAGCTTGGAAAGTCTGACCAAGTATGGTTCCTTGAGAAACAAAGACAAAAGCTCCGTTAGGAAATTGGCCTCAACAGAACACTGCAGGGAGCCCTTTCCCATCTCTAGGACATCTGGACTCAGAACCTCCAGCACCCCTCTTCCTACAACACATGCTTTTAGGAATGTGTGTCTACCCTCCCACAGGCTGCAGGTTCCCTCCACCTGTTTTCACTGAGAACAGTGCTCGTGTTTAGCTGAGAGGAATTTCCTGGCCTTTGCACATAACCCAAGGAGTGCGGAAGTGGAGGCCCTGCCTGGCTGTGTTGTGAGGAGCCATGAGCATCTCACACCCACCCCCACACCCTACTCCCACGGCTTTCTGCCTTTTTATCTATGAGCTAACGATTTAGATTATTTCATCAAGGTCCTATGGCACCTGACAGCTCACGACTGTGTGAATCAGAAAGGTGAGTCAGCAAAAGCTCTGAAACCCAGAGAGAAAGGCTGCGGAGCATAAGAGCGTGGAGGGAAGTGACGAGCCTAGCCAAACTATCCAAAAACAGGATGGGTAGATGGCATGGGCTTTTGAAACTGCCAGAAGCATTGCGCCTCCCACCATACCCTGACCTGCTAAGACTGTGAGTTAAGATTCTTTGAACGGAGACACATCTCCCATTGCACACTCATTTCTACCCAGAGAGATTTGGATGCAACTCTCCTTACAACAGAGAATCATCTCATGGACTTACATTCACACTGACATGTAAAGAATTGACATGAGATTGGGTTCATGGATATGGGCCCAAGTAAGAAGCATGAAGACAGACAGCTATGAAAGTCTAATATGCTGTTTCTGGAAGGGATCCATATGGGTGAGGTTTCTGGTTGAGAGCCAGAGAGGTCTCCTGTCAAGTTGAGGGGTTGGGGAAACGCCCCAAGCATCAGATCTCCTACATCTACATTGTACCCACATAAGCAGCCAGAAAGACAAGGCTGTTGTCTCAAGGGAGAAGACATATGCTCGTGCGTCCTGGACTGAGGCAGAAGGACTTGGAGAGGGAGTCATGGCCTCTGAGCTGACAGACTCTGTGTTGTCGTCGTCACAGAGCCCTCTAGACACCTTGGGCTTCCAGTGTCCTCCCATTGATGGGAAACAGTAGCTCATGTTCTTACCCACTGTCCCTGCACGTGACACTTCACATGATTTAGTAAAGAAGGCTGGACATTTGTTTCTTGATTTATGATAATGCTATAGTTATCATGAGCACATCACTGGGGTGGATGAAGATGCATCAGCCTAGAGGCTTGGGGAACCCTGGCTCTGACTGCTATTATGTGAGGTTCTGAGCCACAAGGACCAGTACTAGGAGGGTAGTAATCCAGCTAAGAGTTGGGGAGGTATGGGTTGCTAGCACTGACCTCCAGGGGCTGGGAACAGTGGGTGATCTGCGGAGTCTACAGCCATGCCCAATTAGTATATGCCCCAAACCTGTGGCTGGACCATTTGAGCATCAACCTGCAAGTCTTCATGTAGGCAAGTCACTGGAACTACCCTTTCTGTTTTCTGACTATGAGGGTAGAAGCTCTCCCTGCTGCTGTGAGCCCTGCTGTGACCACATGATCGCTTGCAGCAGGGGGCCTCTCTCCTTCAGGCTTGCTGGCTGAGCATCAACACTCCAGTTGTTTCCACAGGCTCTGCCTGTCTCCCTTGCCCCTTCTCTCTGTCTCCTGCTCTTGTCCTTTGCCACACTGAATGTCCTTTTGCAACACTAATTTGGCCTAGGCTTACCCGGCCAGGGGCAGCGGAGGCTAGTTTCCAGGCAACCTGACCCTGGCAGGAGCGCATTATCTACTGGGCAAGAATCTGTAGTCTGAGGCTGTCAATGGATGTGAGCCTTTAGCCAAACTCAGCCAGAGCCAGGCTGGGGAATACACAGGCTAGAGGTAAGCTCCCAAGCCCCCAAGCATCCAGTGAGAACAGGCGACTGAGGTCTAATGAGGGTAAGAGAAGTACAGTGGCCCAGGTATGACAGGCTAAGACTCTAAAGGTCTGCATCCAATGACCTTCCTGTCCCTTTGAAATTGGCTAGGGAATAAAACCACCAGCACAAATGCAGGGGCACCTGCAAAAACCTGTGCCCAAGATGGAGAGCTTGTCTTGAAGACCATGAGGGCATTCTCTGTGACCTGGGCTCAAGGTAGAAGGGACCAGACCTGGCCTGACCTACCAGTAGCATTGTGGTCTGCATCTGCCAGTTCCTTCTAGGAGATGTCATGTGTATGAGGGCCATTAAGTGGGCCTGCAAAAGGAGCAAGTGACATTCTGTAACCAGGTGGCAGAAGAATGCCACACAGGTACTGTTAACATAAATGTACATTGAATAAAAGAAAGCCCAGTTCGGGGGCAGTTATGCAGGTAAGAGCCTTCGAAGCAGGAAGTTGATACCACCCCTAGGCTGAAGGCATGCACAGAGAAGCTGGCTTCTGCCGTTAAGAGAAAGCACTGGGCAGAAAGGACCACTCAAAGGAACAGCAGCCTTCAGAAGCATGGCAAAGGTGAGACAGGGTGGCAGGTACAGAGGGAGTGGAGGATTAACTCTCTGCCCCCAGATCCCCTGAGGTGAAAAGACAAAATGGTGCATCCAGGTGACTTTTTGTCACTGCTTCTGGGATACCGAAGGTCCACGGATGCAGAAAGCACATCTAGAGAGGTCAAGAACTGCCCGCTGAGGCAGAGCATCCCAGCCTATGCTCCAGAAATGGAGGACTGAGGAGCAAGGAGAGGCTAGAGGGGCCAACCATGCCCTCTTGGCCTGAATGTGGCACCACATGGCGTGCGTGCATGCGTGTGTGTGTGTGTGTGTGTGTGTGTGTGTGTGTGTGTGTGTGTATGGGTGTTCTGCTCTGAGTAAGCCATGTTGCTCTCTCCTTCCTGAATAGAATAGCTACTGGCCAAGTCTGGGAAAGCTGAGCTTCTCCCCTGGATCCTGTTAAGCTCTTATTGTTCTAGATAATTCCAATGTATCCCTCAGACCCCTTCTGGGATCTGACTACATTCCCTCCTCCATGGCTGGAATAAATGCTCTCTTGGTTTTGCTTCTAAAGTGCCCTGCCCATGCTTGTCCATATTGTTTATTATGCTGATGGCACCATATGAGAGTTCCAGGAAGGAGTTCCTTGAGGGCCCAGTTGGGCCAGAGCTGCACCCGGGATGGGCTTTGTAGACACAGTGAGTCTTTAATAAAGATTCCTGGGAGAAGTGTTGTCTGGAGTTTGACCATCCCTCCTTGACAGGATGATAAAGATTTTGATGTTCAGAACAGGGGTTATGATGCAGTGACTTGAAGCAGGTAGCACCTGAGTTTCCATGAGGCAGAATTTCCTAGCCTAGTCTACGTGGCTCTGCCCGCTGAAGGAATGAGCAATTCCTCCCTGGAAATATAATTTCAACGGCACAGTGAGTGGTAAGAGCAGCAAGAGGCGACCTCCAGCCTCCTATTTATGAAAACAATAGCTCAAGTTTATGGTAGTAGCAGTAACCATACCCACTTCCCTTCCTGCCACCCTTCTACCACATGCATTTGTGTCACACACACACACACACACACACACACACACACACGCACACACACGAGAGCACGCACACATGTATTTGAGAAGCATGTAGGCGCACCATTACTACTACCACAGCATACATATAAACTTATGGCAATGCATATAGAAAAGTGCATGCTAAAACAGACACATGAGCTTGGAGACACTTGTATACATACAAGTGCATGGACACGGATGAGCTTCTGCACACCCCTGCATCTCCATGACTACACAGGGCCTGGTTTGAGCAAAGGATGGAGGCTAACGACAAGCTGCCCTCTGGGAAGTGATCTCACTGGTACTGGAAGGAAGCATCTCGATCACATCCCAGCTCTTCCCAGCCCTTTATTGGACTCCACAGGGTAATGAGGGTGGCAGAGGCTCTGCCTGGCTCTATGCTCCTGGGTTGACAAGGTGGCAGCGCTCTTTGGCAGAAGTGAGCTGGGATGCTGGCCACAGAATAATTTAAAGTAAAAATAAAGGCTTGGTTCCATGGTAGCAATAATGAAGGTTTCCTGGAAACCCAGCGAACTGTGTCTGCTTCCGAGACTCAGACCCCAGCTGCAGCTTCGGCCCTGGGACTCACAAGCTATGTCCTGGCTGCTTTACTTCCTATTAACCCATGGAAAAGGAGTCATGCACAGAGGTTCACCCCCACTCCTGATAGTTCAAGTAGGAAGGGATCAAATCCCTAGAAACTGGTGCTGTCTGAGCTGTGGGAAGGTGTACTAGTCTCCCAAGGCTTTGAGTGACCATGCATAGGGCAACTTAAAGCAATGGAAATCAATTCTTTCATGGTGCTACAGGTCAGGTGCCACACGCAAGGGGCTAGCAGGCCATGCTTCCTCTGGAGGCTCTAGGAGCAAGTCCTTCTGTCTGAGTTTCATTTCTTTTGCTGTGATAAAATACCCTGACAAAGTAACTCAGAGGAGGAATTGTGAGGGGAGGGGAGCTCACAGGTTGCAGTCCACCATAGCAGGGAAATCAAGGCAGAACCTTGAGGCAGCTAGTCACATCACATCCACAGTCGAGAGCAGAATGCCTACTGCTCAGCTCACTTTCTCTATTCTTATGAAGCCTAGAACCCAAACCCAGAGAATGGCCGTGGGAGGAGTCTTCCCACATCATTTAACATAATCAAGAAGACTCCTCGTCTTCTTTTAGCTTCTGGTGGCTGTCACCTTGCCTGTGGCTATATGACTCCAGAACCTCCATATCTTCTCTCTGTGTTTACCTCTTCTGTTGCATGGGCTTGGGAAGTGTATATCAGTCAGATTTTTGCAATTTCAGCCACCAAACACCTGAGTCAACATCACAGGGGAGGAGCAAGGTTTCAGAGGGTTCCGTTCATCATGGTGGGGAGGGTGAGGCGGAGCAGTGCAGGGTGCATCGTGACAACCAGGAAACAGAGAGAAGGGGTGCCAGCACTGGGCTGGTTTTGTGGAATGCTATCCTCTAGACATGATCATTGTACTTTTGAACTCTAAGCAGCTATGATTATCATCTTGAGACCTGCATAAAACTGAGCATTACCATTTCATCATGGAACTAATACATGAGAGAGTTGCCCCTCTCTGAATACACACACACACACACGCACGCACACACACACACGCACACACACACACACATATATATATATGTATATATATATATATATATATATATATATATATATATATATATATCCAATTAATAGTTGCTTGGGGGAGGAAGACTTTCCTTCTGTGTCCTCCAGGAGAAGTTATGCAGCAGCTGGCTCTTATCTTTTATTCTATCCTGGCCTCCAGCCTAGGGGATGGTGCCAACCACACTCAGAATAGATCTTCCCCCTCAGTTAATCTTTTCAGGAAATACTCTCATAGAAGCAGACCTATGGCTTTTTCTGGGGAGACAGGAGCCAAGTCTATTCATCCTAGATAGGGAACCAACAGCAGACCAAAGAAATGATTCCAACCAAGTCTAGCTAGCTGAATTTAGTTGGAGTTACTAGCTACCTTACACAGGTGGCTATACCATGGATAGAAGTCTTTCTCCCCATCAACTATTAACTGGTTATGTATACTCAGAGAGGGGCAGACCCAGAGCTGTGCATTACTAATCACCCAGGTGCTTCTCCATCTAATCAAGCGGATACCTATAGCCAGCCGTCACAAGGCTGGAGAGATGGCTCAGTGGGTAAAAGTGCTTCTTGCATTTTCAGAGGCCCAGAGTTCAGTTATGAGAATCTACCTTGGGTGAGCTTCCCATAACTCCAACTCTTGGGGATTCTAATGCCCTCTTCTGGTGCACTCGGATACTATACACACACACACACACACACACACACACACACACACACACTCACACACACAGCACAACTGAACAATCTAAGGTGCTCATTTAGTATCTTTAACTTAATTACATAGACTTAAAGTTCAAGCCAACTGCTTTGAGGCAATCCTGAGCTCTGAGCTTCTTTGCAGATGCTGTTATGAACTCATAGGTGGAGAAAGCCATCCTTTTGTTTTGTTTTGTTTTGTTTTGTTTTTGAGAAAGCCATCCTTAACAAGTGACCTTCTGACATAGTTTATTGAGGACACTACGGTCTTGAGAAATTCCTTGAACAGTTTCTTACATATTAAATAGACACATGTGAGTGAAGAGACTTCCTTCATGGCCACCTTGTTCTACATTGTCAGAGCTTAACATGACTGATTCCATTTTGATATGAATGTCTTTTACCTCATATGTCACAATTTGCTTATCTATTCATTTACCAGTGGATATCTATGTGGCTTCTATGTCTTAGCTATTCCGAATGTCACAGCTATGGGCATGGGTGTATAAATATGTCTTTGAGATCCTGCTTTCAATTTCTTCAGGTAGACATTCAGAACAGAACTGCTAGATCATTACTTATTGTTATTATTATTATTATTATTATTATTATTACATGCTCATGAGTACATGGTGTGTGTATATATACTGGTAGTTTGGACAAGAATGGCTCCTATAGGCTCATGTATTTGGAGCTTAGTCACCAAGGAGGGCTACTATTTGAAAAGATTAGGAGATTTAAGAGGTGTGGACTTATTGGAGGAAGTGTGCCACTGCGGGTAGGCTTTGAGGTTTCAAAAGCCCATACCAGTCAGGGCCCAGTCTTTCTCTCTCTGCTTACAGAACAGGATATAGTTCTCAGTTAGTTCACCAGTTCCTGCCTGCCTGCAAACATGTTCTCTGTCATGATGATGATGATGATGGTGGTGGTGGACTCATTTCTAAACCCCTAAGCCAGCTTCAATTAAATATTTCCTTTAGAAGAATTGCCATGGGCATGGTGTCTCTTCCCAGCACTAGAACAGTGACTAAGACAGAAGTTGGTTTCAGGAGCGGGATATTGCTGTGACAGGCTTGACTGTGCTATTTGTTGTAGGATTGCAGAAGACTTTGGAACTCTGGACTAGAAAAGTGGTTGAATGCTTTTACTGGAGCTTACTGAGCCATCTTAGAAAGAGCATGATCAAGAGTGCTAAGAGCGATAGAAATTATGACAGCCTGAATCAGGAGATTCAGAGGGGGAGACTATTATCAAGTGGCCTAAAGACTGTTCTTGTGATATTTGGCAAAGAATGTAGCTGATTTTTGCACATCTAAAAAATTAGCTGGAGGCTAAATGAAAGACTTTTGGATTGATGGCATTAGCAGAGGAGATTTTAAGACAGTCTAGTATAGACTCTGTCCTGTGGTTATTAGTGTTCACTCCTGTGTAGATCTATAATGAAAAAGGAGCAAGCTGAGCAAGGAAAAGTTAAAACTGTATAGGTTAGAGGAGAAAAGGAACACAAGGAAGTGTAATGGAGCCAAAGTCCAGTACTCAAGGAGATAAACACATTGAAAACATGGTGCTAAATGGAATAAATGGAGTGATGACCTCAGGGCAAAACTCCACCCAGCTAAGCTTCTAATTTATGAAAAGGAATTAAAAAGAAGCTTATACAGCAAGGGAACCATCAACAACAGAAAGCTGACAAAGATGTGATTGAAAGAGGGGGCTATCTATGTTCCAGACCCAGCAAACATGATAGTTTTGGCAGCTTTGGTCATGTGGTTCTGGCTTTAGTGTCAAGGGTACAAGAAAGGATTTGTGAAATTTCCCTCTATGGCTAAGTAAAGTCAATGAGGCCAGGGTGTGTGTCAGGTCTTTTCCTGCATGGAGGCCTAGAGAGGCCATTTCATAAAACTGTAAAGTTGAAGCCTAGATTGTGTTGGAGACCCCCAAGGTGTTGGAGATGCCAGGATCATGTGATACCTGTCAAGGAGAGCTGCAGACGGGATATAGAACAAATCCTAGAGAGAGACTTTGAACTTTGGACTTTTAAACCATGTTGAAACTGATTTACTATGGGGACTTTTGAATTTGGACTAAATGTATTTTGGATTATGATATGGTTATAAGACTATGGGGACCAGGGAATCAAATGTGGTGGTTCGAATAGGGTTGGTCCCCATTGGATTATATATTTGAATGCTTAGTCATCAGAGAGTGGAACTATTTGAGAAGGATCAGGAGTGTGGCCTTGTTGGAGTAGGTATGGCCTTGGAGGAAATGTGTCACTGGGACTGGGTTTTGAAGTTTCAAAAGTCCAAGCTAAACCTAGTCTTTCTCTTTCTCTTCTTTTTGCCTATAGATACAAAACTCTCAGCTACTTCCCCAGTACCCTGTCTGACTGTGTGTTGCCATGTTCCTGGCCATGATGATAATGGACTAAACCTCTGAAACTGTATCTAATCCCCAATTAAATGCTTTCTTTCATAAGAGTTGCATTGGTCATGGTGTCTCTTCACAGCAATAGAACACTGATATGTAGATACTGAGAAAAAGAACTCAAGCTTGTTTGATGAGCCTGTCCTGGTGTGGGATGAGTACTCACCTTGATGGACCCATCTTCCTCCAATCACTTTGACCATAGTCCTCCGTGGACCAGCACAGGCTTTTGCAAGAAAGTCATATTTGAAGTAATTGGTTTGTTGAGGTCACTGAGAGGAGCATCTTTCTTTCCCCAGCTATATTTCCAGCATGGCTGGTGGGCCTGGGCCTGAGCCTTCCAATTTTGAAGATGTGTTATAAGTCTGTACGAATATGATAGGATGGGGGACAAGGAATGTCTGGTGCTTGCATTTCACCTACACAGAAACAAAAAGTCAAGAAAATACTCACTCCTTAGAAGTGTTCATCAGTCTTTTTTTCCAGAAGCATTTAGGGAGGACATGTGTGTGGGCTTTCTGTCACTGACACCCATCCTTGATGACAAAGGGAAGACAACAAGTCATAAAGAGATTAAAACAGACAGATGGGAGGGAAGGCTCAGAGGGCAGAATTCTCTCTACTCTCTGCACCTTGAGGCAAGATCTAGTAGACAGTAAGTAGGTAGCACATGACTTGGAGAGGAGAACAAAGAAGCATTTTGATGCTTTTAAATTTTGTTTTTCAAGCAGGCTGCTGATTGGGTAAACAATATAAGAGTTTGTGAGTGGGCAGAGATACCAAATTACAGAAACCACTCTTTGTGCCTTCCATGGATCTGCTCCCAGCCTCCTCAACATCTCCCACCCCAAAATTAATTTCTTCCCCACAATCAGCCCAAAGGAAGAGCCTGAAGATCTCAGCAGTGTGTACTCTCAAAACAAGTTGTTTTTCATAGGAAAATTGAGGACTTGTGCTTGGAAAAACAACTCCCCGGGGGCACAGAAGTGGCAGGGGAGTGGGTGCACGTGGAGTGATGCATGAGGGGGCTCCGCTGGAAGCCAGCATCCCTGGGGCAAAGTTCTGCAGCTGTGGTGGATGTGTGTGAGCACACAAGAGAGCCCTTCTCAAATGAATAAGAACCTTTGGTGAGAGCCCCATATCTATGGCCCTCTTCAGGTATGCCACCAGCACCTTGCTGCAGCCAGTATCTTCCAGCGTGAATAACCTATGAAGGCTGGCCTTTTAGACTGCTCTGGTCACCTCCAAATGGAACCCTCCAACTTTGCTATCACAGTTAGAGTTGTTCCCTCGAGCTTTTTAAATTTTAAGAATTATTTTTCTTTTATTTATTCATTTATTTTTGAGCCAGGATCTGGTTATGTAGCCCAAGCAGATTTTGAACTCTTAGTCCTCCTACATTAGGCCTCCCAAATGCTGGAATTACAAGTGTGTGTCATGGCTCCCTGCTTTGCTCCTGCTCTGCTTAGCTTTAACTGTCAACTGGACATAGCCTGCAGTCACCTAACAAAGGAGTTTCAACTGAGGGATTGTCCAGATCAGACTGGTCTGTGTGCAAGCCTTGGGGTGGGGGATTGTCTGAGTTGTTTTAATTGATGTAAGAGGGCCCATTTCATATGGGCAGCTCCACCCTTAAGTCCTCAAATAAATGAAGAAGCTAACTAAGAGTAAACCTGAAGGCAGTGTTCTTCCATGGTTTTTGCTTCAAGCTCCTGCCCTGACTCCCTTCAATGATGAACTGTAACCTGTATGATAAACTCTTTTCTCCCCATGTTGCTTTTGGTCAGAGTGTTTTCAAGAATGAAACTAGAAGAGTCCCTGCCACACTTGTCCATATGCAGAAAGAGATACACCTACATGGTCCTGTGGTTCTGAGTGCCACCAAAACACAAAGTAACCTTACTGGCTATGTTAATTAGGGAATATTCTGACAATGGAATGATTAATGGTGCTAGAGAAAGATCAGTGAGCCATACTGCTGACTGAAAAAAGTGGGCGAAGAATGAGCACCCTGTGACTGTACTGTCCCTGTCCTTGTTGGGATTTCCCAGAAGCAAATCATGAGACAAGACCAAATGCAAGTCATCATTTGGATGATGACCCAGAAGTGCATTTAGGTCTGAGGAAGTGATTCAGGGAAGGGAGGGAAGCCAATGCTGGCTATATAAATGAGCGCTTTTCTACTGTGGACCATGGGGGCTCAATGCCATTGAAACTTTCAGAGAAGCTGCCAGAATTGTGCCTTTAAGGTGGCAAGCTGGGTTATTTGTCTACCACCACCTATTCTTCAATGGCTAAGGATCATCAATTTCTAGACATTTCCATCTAGCTAAAGGCCAAATGAACAATACCCCACAAAGAGAGTTACTGGGAAAGACTTTGAGTAAAATGTATGCAAATACCTCTAGAGCTGGGTGAGGATAAGAATGGAGTGCCTCTCCTCACCGGCTGTGGTCCTATTAGCATATCTAAAAATTCTTCAAGAAATATGGGTTGGAGAGATGGGTCAGTGGGTCTAGTACTCCAAAACTTAAATAAAGCTGGATATGTGGGTATGCATCTGTAACCCCAGCACTGAGGGGCTGGGGGGATAGAGACAGGCTTTGTGGCCAGGTAGTTGTGCCAAAACAGTGAGCTTCAAGTCCACTGAGAGATCCTGTATCAAAAAATTAGGTAGATGGCTTGGGAGATGCTTAAGAGTGTATATTAGTCAGGGTTCTCTAGAGGAACAGAACTGATAAAGTAAATCTATCTAGCACACACACACACACACACACACACACACACACACACAATTTATTGGGGTAGCTTACAGGCGGTGGACTAGCTAATCCAACAATAACTGGCTATGAATGGAAAGTCTAATAATCCAGTAGTAGTTCAGTCCACAAGGCAGGATTGTCCCAGCTGGTCTTCAGTATACACCGAATCCCGAAGAAGTAGGCTCTAATGCCAGTGAAGAAATGGACTTGCTGGTGATAGCAAGGGCAAGCAGGCAAAAGGCAAAAGCTTCCTTCTTCATGTCCTTTATACAGGCTGTCATAAAGCTGTGGTCCAGACTGAGCTGTATCTTCTCACCTCAGAGGATCCATATTCAATGTGGGTCTTCCCAAGGTTGTCCACTCTCTCCATACCTATTCAATATAGCTAGAAGTCTTAGCTAGAGCAATAAGGCAACTGAAGGAAATCAAGGGGGATACAGGCTGGAAAGGAAGTTAATGTATCTTCATTTGCATATGAGAAACGTAAAAATTAACTCCCACCACACACACTTTGATCTACCATGGTGTCCTACCTGCAAGGTGTGCTAGTGTAATAGTTACACAAAGCTTGTAAAGGTAATCAACTAATATCTGGTTTGACTTAAGGTCCACTCCATGAGATAAAACCCATACCTGATACTGCTCAGGTGACCAAGAACCCAAGACTACATAGTACAGGGACGTTGGATAAAAATTTTAATATTTAATATTAAGAGAATTTAGCAATAAAATGACTACTAGTGATATTCTGCTATACTTATAGATCAGTGACCTGTTCAGCCATCATCAGAGAACCTTCCTTCTGTAGCAAATAAGAACAAATTCAGAGACCCACAATCAGACAAAACTTGAGAGTGACAGACCTTCAAACACTCAGCCCTAAATGGGACCCTTCCACAAAATCCCTCCCCTCAGGGCTCCAGTAACCTTGCAAAGAGGAGACAGAAAGAGTATAGAGCCAGAGGGAATGAAAGACACCAAGGAATCAATGCCTTCTAGACACAACAGGGCTGATGGATATACGAACTGACAGAGACTGGGGCAGCACACATAGGGCCTACATGGGTCTGCACTAGATGGGGTCCTAGAGCTGAAAGGAGAAATGGACACATGCTCCCATACCTTGCTCAGAAGCAATCTCCAATTGATAATGACTTTCAAAGGAAAATGCAGTTTCCTCCAAGGGAGTCTCACTGGGAAATGAACTACTGTTAAGGGTCGGCTGCGTGCCCAGCCGTACATGGCCAGCAAGAAGTGAATGCAACACCTTTGGAAGTTCCTTGTTTCATGAGGTTGTATCAGGATTTTTGTTTTTAATCTTAATTTTCGTTTTTATTTATTTTCTTTTACTTATATATTTTTCTCTCTGTTAACCCTATAGGTTCTTTGGGTGTATATTGTGGCTTCCAGTTTAGTGTTTTTATGGGGTTCCTAAGTGTGAAGTCAGATCTGTTTCTGGTGACTTTTCTTGGGCTCTTTTCCTTCTATTTGCTTTGTCCTATTCTGATGTTAATTTCTGAATGTCTCTTATTATATATTCTTTATTACTATTCTTAGAAGCCTGTTAGTTTTCTAATGAGACAGAAAGGGGGTGGATCTGGATCAGAGGGGGATGTTGGGGAGAAACTTGGAGGAGTGGAGGAAGGAGAACTGCAATCAAGATATATTGTGTGAGGAAAAAAATCTATTTTTAATAAAAGGGAAAAATTAAAAAGTAGGTCTTCCCACTTCAAATGATTTAATTAAGAAAAAAAAAATCCCTCACAGGTGTGCCTAGCCGCTTGGGTTTTAGTTAATTCCAGACATAGTCAAGCTGACAACCGAGAATAGCCAAGGCATTCAGCACAAGCCTGGTGACCTGAGTTTGCTCTCTGGTACCCATGTAAAGGTAGAAGGAGAAACAGACTCCACAAAGTTGTCCTTTGACCTCCACACTCATGCTGTGGCACCCATATGCCTCCTACCCACTCTCATATGCACTGACACCCACAATAATACTAAAAGCAATAGCATAAACTAGGGCAGGTAGGAACAGAGGAAGGCACCCAGTACCGACCTCTGGCTTCCACATAGAGATACATATGTTGTGGAGTTCTAGACCATGAAGAAAAGACCCCCCTCCTCCCAGACTCAATTCAGATTATAATTAGCCAAGTTTATTAGAACTGCTAGCACGGTTACAGCTCTATCAGATATGTCCCACCAAGAGGCCTGTGAAGAAAGGCTTTTTAAAGGCCAAACCCACAGTAAGTCCTTGAATATTTGCCTTAGCAAGCTACAGAAGCTAAAAAGAAAACCCAACCAAACCAAACCAAACAAACAGCAGTTAGTCATATCATAACAGAGCACATGATCACAGATACACATTTTTGGGGGGGGGGGTGGGTTCAGGGTTCCTGGGAACTTAATTTTTCAGGGACTTGAATCAGAGCCAAATGCTTATTTAGCACCAAGAAGGATGCCTAGCATAAAATGGAGTTCCTTGATAACACATGTGTGTGCTTTCTCTCCCTCTCCCTCCACCTCCCTCCCCCTCCTACTCCCCCTCCCCTCCCACTCTTTCTCTTTCATGCATCCCAACCCTGGTTGTATCAGCACTGCAAAGCAAAACAGTATGCAGACATGATCAATATGTTTGGGAAAGTCTTAGGGATATGGGCTGAGAGGACTGGGGCATAGTGTGGAAATGTGTGTTTCACCGTGAACCCTTCTGCCTCACTTATATTGGAAAAAAAATACTGTATCCGTAGTCCAGCATGTGCACACCTGTAATCTCAGTACTCAGATGACTGAGTCAGGAGGATCACTGAAAGGCCAGCCTGGTCTACATAGTGAGTGCCTGTCCAGTTGGGGCTAGATAGGGAGACCCTGGCAAAACCAATAAAGCATTCTTGGAAGAGGAGGCAGATGGGCTTTAGTCTTCTTCCGGCCACCTGCAACTCCACTTCCTGCATAGAAACAGGCAGAGTCTGCTTTACAGGGAGCTACTCACTCCAGCGGATGTATGCAGGCATAGTGGGTGAGCAGAGCCTCAAAGGTGGAATATCTTTCTTTCCTTGTCCCCACCCCATCCCCCCAAAAAAAGTCTGGGTCCAACTCTAAACTCCTAGTACCTTGAAAAATGATTTTATTTGAAGATAGAATCTTTATGGAAATCATCAAGCTAATATAATGCTACTAAGGGCTCCCCGGTCCAATAAAGCTGGGGTCCTTGTGTTGAGGTTTGCTCGTTTGCTATGTATTGTAATGCTAAATACTGGCCTATACGATTTAGTTGCCTCAAGGATGATGGAATCTTTACATAAACCAAGTGATGCTATGTAACCTTGTTCCTAAATTTAAAGCTATTGGTTGAACAAAGATGTCTACAGCCTATAGTTAAGCAGAAGAGAGGTGGGCAGAGTTCCAGGCTTGGGGTCTGAGGCAGGACCACAAAGGGGAAGAGAGAGAAGGTGGAGAGAGGAGAAGATGTCGTGGGGTAAGGGATCATGAGACCTGGCTATGAGGGCTGGCTAGCTGGAGAAAAAGCTGCCCAGGCAGAACATGTGTACTAATAGTGCCACTCCCTGGGCCAAGTGCACTCAAACTCACCATGGTGAGTCATATTACGGGGTTATTGGCAGGGAAGTAGACATAATAGCATAGAGGGTAGGTTATCTGCCCAGCTCTGGTGCTGATTAAGACTTATTGTAAATATAAAAGTTTTGTGTCTTTTATCTGGGAACTGAACAATCAAAGGCAGAGTAGAACCTGTATATTGATGTTAAATATTTACCACAGTATCTTTGTAGAAAGGGATCATTTGTCTACTGAGACAGATTTGTGTGAGAGATAGAGTACAAAGATGAGAGAAGGGAGATGCATCTATAAGCCAGTGAATACTAGAGATGGTCAGGAAAATGAGCAGAAGCTGGGAGAAGGTAGGAAACAGAGTTTCCTCCCCGAAAAGGAACCCACTCTGCTGCACCTTCAAGACCAGGAAACTCAATCTCTGGTGACAAAAATCAGTCAGTAAGTCACCATTTTTTCTAGTTTCTGCAACCACAGATTGCTTGAACCTGACCTTAAACTTTATATAAGTTAAATAGCATCCCGAGTACTTCTGTGTTTGTCTTTTTTCCCTCCATATTAGCATATGCAGAAGTTCTATATTGTATTTAAAGGCACTCTGCCCTTTGTGTGTATATGTGTATATTTGTATGTGTACATGTTCTTATGTATGTGCTTGTAGAGGCCAGAGGTTGACATTGGGTGTCTTCAATTATTCTCCACCTTATTTGGGAACAAGGTCTCTCATGGCGTCTGGGCCTCATCGGTTTGGCTAGATTTGCTGTGCCTGCTTTTTTCCACAGGTGCTGGGATTAGAACTCTCATCTTCATGCTTACCATTAAGCATGAAGCACCCTACCCATTTAGCAATCTTCTCAATTCAGTCTGTCCTTTTGTGCCTGTGTGTAGCATAACTACAGCACAACTCACTTACCTGTTCTATTCTTATGATCAGGGGACGGTCATATCAAAGTTGGGTTAATGTGTGTAGTACTGTGCTAGTGTTTGAGACCAAGTCTCACTCTATGTCCTCAGCTGGCCTATAACCCTTCTGTCTTAACCTCCTGAGAGCTAGGTTTACAAGTGTAGACTGATATGCTCTGCCGTGAATAGTGCCATAAAGAAGAGTACTTCTCCCGTTTGGGAAGGAGCACACGTGTGCTTGGCTGTGGGTATTTTTATCTAGGAGTGAGATTCCTTGGGTGGGTCACAGAGCTAGCCTCTGCTCTGGTTCACTTGTTACAGCATTGGTCATACATCCATCAGTGGCCTGTGCAGTTCCACTTACTCAACAAATTTATTAGAAGTTAGTGTCCTCATTCACACCTTATTGCACCTCAGGAGGGGCAGTGATACCCACAATGCACTAGCTGGATGCTCAGTTGCTGAGCAACCTTTCCTATGTGTTCAGACACCTTTGGATTGCACTTATTTCCTCCTTCCCTTCTCTTGCTTTTTTCCCCTTAAAGACCTTGCTATTCTTCTTTAAAAGCCAGTGGTCCAAACACCCAGAGAGAGAGGCCTCCCTGGAGGCCAGCATCCCCCTTGCCTGTGCTCTCTTATCATCTGGAAGGACCTCGAATGTCACCAGCAGAACACAGATGCCCCCCAGCAGGGTGGCTGCAGGTGTGTAAGGAATGCAGGTTCTGTGCAGTGGCCTTGCCTAGTGTGCCTGCCTTGCAGAATTCTTTTCCATTACATAAGACTGCATAAAATGCAAACTAACAAAAGCATTGAGAGTAAGTAATGGGGGAAATCCATCACGTCCTTGTCACTGGAAGACGCCTGTATCTGATGGCTGCCAGCAGACTCATCCAGGTAGAAAAGGCAAGATCTGCAGGCTATACGCAGCTTCCTGGACCCCAGCCTGGCCACATACTCAATAATTGGCCTATCAATTAAGCTGGGGGTGGGATGGGGTAATGAATAAAAAGGAGGGAGAGAGACATGCAGTAGAGCACTAATGGCTTGTCTTGTCACTAGCTCTCCTCCATTAACCTTCTCCTAGGCTCATTTCAAAAACACTTAGTGTGTCCATCCATGAAATGGGCCTAACTGAAGCGAAGGGCACTCATTTCATACTTTGCAGAAATGATGAAGATAAATTTCCTCAAAAACCACAATGCTTACTGCTGACACAGAAAGAAGAGTGCAGAACCCAACAGCCTCAGGCAGAGTTAGGAGTGAGCTGAGTCAAGCATGAAGGAACCTGGGATTTTGGTGGGGGATGGGAGGGCAAGAGAGATGCTTTTCCAGATCCCCTAGTCTGCTAAAAGAACCTAAACCCAGTTCACAACAGCTTTAAGAGAGGAGGCTCCATCACTGACTCAGAGGCAAGTATTTCCTTTCTAATCCAACTATATTATATTAGCTACTTTTCTCATTGCTCTGACCAAATACCCCACAAGAAGCAACTTAAGGGAAGAAGGTTTGTTTGGCTTGTAGTTTAAGGGGATACAATCCATCATTGTGGGGAAGGCATGGCACCAGGAACTCAATGGTGCCGGTTACACTGAATCCACAACCAGGAAGCAAAGAGTGAACAGGATATGGGACTGGACTACAAGATCCATCCCTGGCGACCCATGTCTTCCAACAATGCTCTACTTCCTAAAGATTACACAACCCTCCAAAGCAATGCCACCAGCTGGAAACCAATTGTTCAAACACAGAACATTACAAGAGACGATGTTTTGGGAACCCACACCCAAAACAAAATTGTTTCAGGGATGGAGGTAGCATCTCGTGATCCAGTGTTGACTGATGAGCTAAGTCCAATGGAGGGTGTCATAGCACTTAATGAACACAATCTTGGAAACATTCATGATATTCAGCATGTACGCTTGGCTCTGTGGCAACTCTCAAGTATAAAAGGAGGCTCATCGTGTCCAATACAGAGGTCAATGCTAGCAGCAAACCACTGAACTGAGAACAGGACCCCTTTGAGGGGAATTAGAAGAAGGATTGAAAGAGCTGAAGGGGCTTGCAATCCCATAAAAACAACAATGCCAACCAACCAGAACTCCCAGGGACTAAACCACTACCAAAAGACTATACATGAACTGACCCAGGGCTCCAACTGTATATGTAGCAGAGAATAGCCTTGTTGGGGCACCAGGGGAAGGGGAAGCCCTTGGTCCTGCCACGGTTGGACCCCCAGTGCAGGGGAATATGGGGGAGCAGTAAGGGTGATGTATGGGGGAACACCCGTATGGGGGAGGGGAGGGGATGGAGGCTTATGGACAGGAAACCAGGGAAGGGAATAACTTTTGAAATGTAAGTAGGGGTTGGGGATTTAGCTCAGTGGTAGAGTGCTTGGATAGCAAGCGCAAGGCCCTGGGTTTGGTCCCCAGCTCTGGGAAAAAAAAAAAGAAATGTAAGTAAAGAAATATATCTGGGGCTGGAGAGATGGCTCAGAGGTTAAGAGCACTGACTGCTCTTCTAGAGGTTGCTGAGTTCAATTCCCAGCAACCACATGGTGGCTCATAATCATCTAAAATAAAAATCTGGCGCCCTCTTCTGGTATATAGGTATACATGCAGGCAGCATGCTATATACATAATAAATCAATCTTTAAAAAAAGAAATATATCTAATAAAACATTTTTTTAAAAAGGAGGCTCATGACTTCAGAGGCCTTGGGGGAGGTCAATGCACCAGAGATGGATGGATATGCTGAAGAAGCTGCTCACTTCATTGAAGACAGAAAACAGAGAAAGAGGAAGGGCTAATATTCCAAAGCATGACTCAATGACCTAACTTCTTCTTTCCACTATAGGTCCCACTATTTCCTGGTGCTTGGTGACCAATCATTAGCATTGGCCTTTGGGGACTACTTAAGATTCAAAACTCAAAGAGCAGGCCTGATCGTGTGTAGCTGGAGGCTTTTCTTATTGGTCACCTCTCTGTTGTACCTGATGGTGAATGTTTTGAGTACCACTTGGGGTTCAAAAGAACTGTTCTTTGACACCAGAGGTTTGGGTCTGCAGGTGATGTCGGGAACTGCAGTAGCCTTTTGGGGAACAGGTAGAGGCTGAAACTAATACAACCACTGAGGAAAACAGTCAATAGAATCACAGGGGTGTCGGCTGGAAGTAACCAGCTCCGGATCCTTCCTGTGTTGGAGTTTCTAGTTATATAATAGGAAACCCTTAGCATTTGAATGTACGGGTTTCTGTTACTTGTAACAAAAGTGTCATAAAGATGTTACCACCTAGGGGGTTGGATCAGGTTCATTTTTTTCAGCCAGTTAAAGAATTAAAAGACCAGAAAGGTCTTAGGCCAAATAAGTGGCAACAGAGAAAGTTTCAGACAGGGCAGATAGACTCAGCTGGCAAAGAAACACGTTTATTAGGGCTGAGGAAACATACATACAGCAAGTCACACCTAGAGAGACGCTCCATGGAGCCCAAGCAGGAACTTGGGAGCAGAAAGTCCAGAGCTGATGCTTTTAAGGGTATTTGAAGGATCTTCTTTGCTTAATTTAGACTTGGTCAGTTTGAACAGACAGGGATGCTAATAGGCCCAGAACTTTGGAGTAAACCTGTCCCAATTCAGCCTTGAATTTGTTGGATGGTTTATGAGCAGAGGGGCCTTGCTGGTGGGAGAAAAAAAGCCTCCCAGGTCTTTGTTGTAAGATATTTCAGGCCTTTTGTTTCAGGTTAGGAGGATGAGGAAAAACCATCTTAGGAGCTTGCCATTTTATTATCTAACTGTGACCCTTCTTCTTATTTGTCTGCCTATCAGGATCTGTCTGACCCCACTCCCTCAAGGAAGCCATCTACAGTAGAGTGTGGTACCAGAATAGTTGAAGACCCCCTGGCAGAGACCAGCTGGATCCTTAAGGCCAGCCTATCTCAACATCTGACAACCCATCCGTGAGCTCAAGTGCATGAGACTATGGCCATGGATTGCAGAGTCTCAGGCTGTGTTTACTCCTAGCCTGAGACATCTTGGGGCACATGGGTAAAGCTAAGGATCTGTCAAGAAAAGACCACTGAGTTGGGCCTAGTAGTGCAGGCCCAGCTGCTTGGGCTGCTGAAGCAGGAAAACCACAAGTGGAAGGCCTACCTAGAATATAGAATGAGTTCAAGGATAGCCTGGACTCTCAAAATAAAAAGTTAAACGACAGCTGGAGGTGGATGAAGCTCAGGAAGTAGAGCTAGGAAGTGGACTAGGCCCTGGGCTTGGTTCCACAGCATGAGTGATCACTGGACTGATGGAATCCCCCCATTCTCACTCATGTGAGAATGTCTCCTTCCCCATGAATCACAAGAGTCATGACAGACACTCTTCTGCAGGGGAATATTCGCATGTACAGGAAGTCAGCTGGCCTCTAGGTCACGCTGGTAGGGAATAGCAGAGAAGGCTTGAGTACAGGCCTCCTACTCATGCTCTTTCTGCTTCCCCCAAAGCTAATGGCCGTGGTGTAGAGGGAGAAGACATGTAGTCTGATCTGGTGTGGAGGCCAAGGAACTCCTGTGTTTCTTAAGCTTCAGAAGACATCAGAGGGAATCTCTTAGACTCATCTCTTATTTCAGAAGAGGCTTCCTTTCTCTTATTCCCAGAGGTGGCAAACCTCATCCAGTTCCAGTCATGTAATCAGTAGCTTCGCTCAGCATTTTAACCCCACCTTCATAATTCTCTGAGAGCAACCCCACCCTGATGATTTCTAGCTTCTAGCCCTGCTGACACCCACACCATTAAAATGGCAAACAGTTGTCCTTATGATTTAAGGAAATGAGAAAACCGGTCCCTCTGGATAAACTTCATGCAGCACAAGTTAAAAGGGAAGCAAGCGATAATGCTTGTTGTCATATCCCTGATACAAGAACATCTCTCACAATTCCCATCTGTTCACCTTCAGAGTGGGGTAGGTCGCCTCCTTGCAATCTGGGTGGGACCTGGGGCCTCTTTGGCCAATAGGATAGGGCAGACATAACATCATAGAGCTCTTAATTCCTGTTGGAACATTTGTGTTAGGAGGTACCATTCAGGAAGCCCAGCTCATTGGCTAGAGTAGCATGATGAGGTCCTGATATGACAGGAGGTAGCAGAGCCAGCTTGGCATACCTTTTTGGACCCTCCAGACCAGCCAGCCTGCCATGCAGGCCTCTAAGCAATCCCTGAATTCTGGCCCAATTTGATTAAAAACAAAACAAAAACAAAAACAAAACACAAAAGCCAAGAGTTGGGGACATGGCTTAGTTAACAAAATGCTTGCCTTGCAAGAACAAGAACCCGAGTGCTTTAACCCCCAGAAGTCATGTTTTGAAACAAACAAACAGAAGCCAAGTGTAGTGTCCATTGCATGCAATCCCAGTGCTGGGGAGGCCTGGAACTCACTGGCTAGTCAGTTTCCTGTGTAGCGAGTACCAGGCCGGTGAGAGACCCCTTTCTTAAAGGAGGAGCTTATGAAGAACTGACACCTGAGGTTGTCCTTTGGCCACTGCACACACATGAACATAGCCCCCCCGCCCAGATCTGAAACTTGAGTGCCTATATCATACTAGAAATCTGGTCATATGAGTTATACACATTTTGTCTTATGCACAAAATTATTTAAAATATTACATAAGCTCGCCTTCAGGTTATGTGTATAGATACATGAAGCATAAATAAGTTTTAAGATTACACTTGGGTCTTTTCCCCAAGATGCCTCATTAGGCATATGTAAATATCTCCCAATCTGAAATCTGAAGCTCTTCTGGCCCCCAGCATCCATGGTAAGAGGGCTCCCACCTGTTATAAAACAGCTGATGCCTGACACCACTGCACTTGAAGGTGGGGTTTACTGGGTAGCAACAAAGAAAGTGATAGGCATTGAAAACTGAATGAGAGAGAGAGAGAGAGAGAGAGAGAGAGAGAGAGAGAGAGAGAGAGTGCGAGAGAAGAAAGGAAGAACAGGAAGTCAGGAAGAGGAGCAAGAGGGGGGAAGAAGAAAGGTCAGCTACACATCAACAACTGAGGTAGCTTTGGAGTGCAGGACAGCCAGAGATGAAGCCACGTGACAAGCCATAGCTATAGGCATTTCCAGGACTCTCGCTCAACCTCAGGAGCTTCTGCAGTTTCAACATCTGCACTAACCTCATTGTGTCTCTATGCCTTAGAGCTCCAGAGAGCCCAAAAAGATGCAAAGCAAAGTGAGTGCCAGTCGGAAGACGTGTGCTTCAGGAGTGCACTTGAGTGCATGAGTCTGGAGGGTGGGCGCCTGCGCAATTCACTAAATTGTCTCAGCTCACACCTGCAGATGAAATACCACTCTCCAGAAAAGGTTTTTTTTTTTTTTTTGTTTGCTTTGATTTTTGGTTTGGTTTGGTTTGGTTTGGTTTTTCCAGACAGGGTTTCTCTGTGTAGCCCTGGCTGTCCTGGAACTCACTCTCTAACCCAGGCTGGCCTCGAACTCAGAGATCCACCTACCTGTGTCACCTTGGGATTGGAATTAAAGGCATGTGCCCCCATTGCCCAGCTTAGAAAAGGTATGTTCATCACAGGTTCCCTCACAGCAGTGATAGCAGCACCTCTGGAAAGTTGAAGGGCACATCTGGACGGATTCAAGGGTCTTGTGTTGGAAACAAATATTGTTAGTGAGAAACTTGCAAAGTGAAAGTAACTTGCCAAGGCTCTGTATAAAAGCAGTGAGCTGGGCCAGGCAGTGGCAACACACGCCTTTAATCCCAGCTCTCAGGAGGCAGAGGCAGGTGCATTTCTGAGTTCGAGGCCAGCCTGGTCTACAGGGTGAGCTTTAGGACAGCCAGTGATACACAGAGAAATCCTGTCTCAAAGCGCACCCCTCAAAAGGGGGTTAGATGTACAACCCAAAGCAGGCTAGCACATTTTATTCTAACAAAGGTGCTGTGTTTTCCCCCATTGGCTGGCATCTATCCCTGTCTTTCATGAGTGGCTAGTTTGAAAGAGTTAGTGTAAAGGAAATGAAGAAAAGAAAGAAAGGGAGGGGAGTCAGCAGCTCCAGGCCACGAAGTTCTAGGAATGCAGCTGGGTCTTTGTGTAAACAAAAGTTTTACAAAGTGGGGGAAATTTATGGATCATTGGCCTTCTGTGGACTGGTCATCTTTAACAGAAAAAAAATAAAACCAAACAGGCAGGAAGTAGTTGTTGCTATTCTATCACCTCATAGTCTTATGACAGCATTCAAAGGCAGGGAAGAGGTAGGCAGGCGACAGTGGGACTAGTGTCCATAAGCATTTCTCTTACTACACAGAGAAAAAGAATGTTTAAAGTTCCCCACCATGATCTCTGTTAGGTTATATTGTCCAGGACAGGGACATCTCTAAACCAAATCATGAGCCAACCATAAGGGACACTGTGTCTCACACAGGTGGCACATTATAGAGTTGCCTAAGTGTCAGCTCCCAAAGAACCCAGGGACAAACCTCATTCAGTACTGTGGCTCTCTGCAGTACTTCTCATCCTGCCCCCTGCCCTAAACCTCCTGGGGGGGGGGGGGGCGGCAGGCTTCTGATTCTTTTCCTGCACCCTGATCCCTATATAATTTAGTCATTTTGGTCATGTACTCTTGGCATTCTTAGCTCCTGGCTGGCGCTACTCCTGGAGCTGTCTTTGTTGTGTTTTATAAAAAGATAGGAGAGGCCAGGGATCTGTTTGGTGGAAGCACGGTATAGTGTGCGGGAAGAGGGTGCTTCCAAGGGCCCAGGCTGAGGCATCCCTTCTCCCTGAGGGACCAGCCACACTATGGTATAGTATAGAATAGAGTTTATTTGGGGCATGGGGAGGAGAGTGGAGGGGGTAGTGGAGACAGAGAAAGGGAGGGAGGGGAGAGAGAGAGAGAGAGAGAGAGAGAGAGAGAGAGAGAGAGAGAGAGAGAGAGGAGAGAGAGGAGAGAGAGGAGAGAGAGGAGAGAGGAGAGAGGAGAGAGGAGAGAGGAGAGAGGAGAGGAGAGAGGAGAGAAGAGAGAAGAGAGAAGAGAGAAGAGAGAAGAGAGAAGAGAGAAGAGAGAAGAGAGAAGAGAGAAGAGAGAAGAGAGAAGAGAGAAGAGAGGCCGGCCATGAGCATGTCAGTGGTGGGGAGAGTGGAATGAGGAGAGAGGGGGAGCAGGAGCAAAAGGACAGAGCAAGAAGGCAAGAGAGCAAGAGAGAGAGGAGGGGCAAGCAGCCCCTTTTATAGTGAGTCAGGCACACCTGGCTGTTGCCAGGTAACTGTGGGGCGGAGCCTAAACTAAATGCTAACGCTCTTGGTCCCTTGTTCTCTTTTTTCTCTCTCCTTTTGCTCTCTCATGCCAGCCTCTGCCGCCCCATGGACTGGTTCAGCCTGCTGGCCGTGTTCAGTCTGGACCCTTCCAGATGCCTCTGGCTGTGCTCTCCCTTTTGTCTCCCATAAAAACCCTTTCCTCACCTATACGGAGGAGCGATCAGGTCCTCATTTTTATTCACTAAAAGCCATCATTTACACTGACTATTCTCTGAAGCCTGGCTCTAAGGAGAGATTTAATCCAAGTTGTTTTAGCAATGTGTGCCCCAGCTTGTCCAGTATCCAAAAGGAGAAAGAAATAGAAGGGAAAGGAAGAGTTACAATTTTCTGAATCAGAAAGCACGGTAAAGGCTCACTCCGTATGTGAGTACAGGAGGAGGAATTTCTGGGAGTTATAAATATATTATCCCATTAAGGGGGTAATTATTCCTCCCCTCTCCTCAGCATGTCTTCTTTAGGTGAATCAGCTTTCAAGAGCAATGATGGGGAGGGGGTGCTCCTGGCCAGCTGATTGACAGGTGACTCTAGATTAACTCTTAAGGGAGGAGGCCAGAGTGTGTAATGTTCTAATCGTTGGAGCAGGTTGGATTGTGGAGTCTACAACCAGGGCCATACGTATTTCATTCTTTTGACAAGGAGTCCTGAAGTGGAACAAAGCTGATGTTTCTCTAGTGTAACCAAGGAAATGGGAGAGGGGAAGCTTCCAGAATTGTGGAGAAGGGGTTCGTCCTTGACAGCCTCTGAGGCTACTGTTCTTATTTAGCTAACTAGAATTCCTCCCTCAAGGTTTACTACTGAGCTGCAGAGGTGGCTCAGTGGTTAACAGCACTGACTGCTCTTCCAGAGGTCCTGAGTTCAAATCCCAGCAAACACATGGTGACTCACACCCATCCAATGTTCTCTTCTGGCATGCAGGCACACCTGGAGACAGAACAGTACATAATAAATAAATAAGTTTTTAAAAAAGATTTTGAGAGGGGGTGGGTGGGCTTAATTTGCAGACTAGATATAACCCACTTCCACCATGAAAACTCAAGAGTCCAGCCCCAAAGCTGGACCAGGAGAGAACTTGACTGGAGTCTCAGCTACACACTCACATGTAGCTTCCACACAGAGGTGTTTGTTATGAAATATAATGTGGCAGAGTGGGTAACCTGGAGGTCCCATGCTAAGGTATTCCCCCTGAGAAAATAACAAGTCTGGTATAAAAGGAGGTTTATTTGGGGGAAGGGAGTGAAGGCCTGGTAAGGGGCAGAGGCAGACAGATGGGAGCAGAGTCATGAGGGCAGAGAAGGGGGAGACAGGGCGGAGAAGGACAGAAAGGGGAAGGGAGAGAAACCAGTCAGGAATACATGAGAACCCGGGGTGGGGGGTGAGGAGCCGGGGAGAACTGGGGTGGTGTGCAAGCCAGGCCACCTGTACCTGGCCAAAGCAGGCAGGTAATGGTGGCGGGTGATGATGTCAGTGTTGCTGGGTCCCTGGGAGGAGCCTAGTGGAATCACTGGTAAACTAAAAGTGCTTATTTAGGAGAAGAGACAGACTAAAGCCGAGCTCTCTTCCAGCATTCCTGGTTTATAGCCAGGACAAAATCAAGGACAATTTTGCTTCTGGCCAATGACAAGAATGGAACCACTGCCTTTAGGGGAGGGGTCCCTGCCCTAAATGGTCTCATCAGTTTCTAGCTCCCGTTTTTGTCATTAAGGGTACACTGCACATCTGAGAAACATGGCAGCAGCCAAGGGCACTGGTGTAGGGAGACAGGAGTTTACAGCTGATTGTGCTTTTACAGAAGACCACAGCTTAGGCCCAGTTTGGTGGTGCAAAACTATTAGGTTCTTTTTGGTAAATCTCTGTTGCCTCCATCATTGTAAGTCCCCTGTCTGCACTGGGCCACCAGGTTGGGGTGACAGGAAGTCTTCAGGCCAGCTCTGAGCAAGCTGTGCAGAGCAGTCAAATAACTTGTTCTGTCAATTCAGTGACATTCCCTGCTCTGTGCTTTTAAGAACTCCAGCTCAGGGGGAAGTTTGCCTAAGGCAAATGCAGCAGGATTCCTGGAGCCAGTTGTTCTAACCTTCTAGTTTGACTGGAGGGAGGCAGGCTTCCCAAATCAGCAGCTGGGCGAGCGGGACTCAGGTGTCAGGGCTAGAGCACCACTCCTGTGGGGGCAGTCATGGGGGTGCCAGTATCCCCCAATCACGTGACCTGTCAGCCAGCGTGTGACTGGATTTTTAATCTAGCCACCTCTCTCTAATCTCTAGAGTCTGAGTCTAAGAGCTCATGACCAGGGCCCCTCTGACAAGCACACAACCTGAGGCGCACACTAACGCGCAGTCCTGGTGACCCCAGACTGTGGTCTCCTGAAAGGCCAGGTGCTCACTCCTAAATCCATGTTCCCAGTGAGATCTGTCACTCCCTTCCAAAGTTAACAAACAGCCCTGCCCCAGACATTTAAGTCATAGATCATAGAATGACTGCACCCTTTCTGCCCCAGCTGATGTGCATAAAGCAGACAAATAGCCTATGACCTGTTAGCCCCCGCTACAAGGGAGAGTCCAACCACCTGGTTGGAGTGGGGACCATACTTGGGTTCAGACAGCTCTTTACAGATGGGCAAAGTATTTGACAGAATGATAGCGCGGGGCAGAGCCAGGTCTTCTGGGGGTGGACTGCCTTTGCGGCTTTCAGAGTCGCTGTGCAGATCCATCAGGAAGAAGGTCGGGAGGAGGGGCGGGGAGGGGGAGGGGAAAGCTTGAGGAACCACAACTGTGGGAAGGCTGGGAGACAACGATGGGGATGAGCTGCAGCTGGCCTTGAGGCCACGCTGGCTTGTGCGGGCATCCTGCTCTGTGGGGGCAGGGCCACTGTGGGGGAGGAAGGCTCCATAATGTTTCAGGAAAACTGCTTGCCTTGGGTTGGGCCAGCCTCCGGGTACTGGCTCAGACTATGCTACAGTCACTCACTCCTCTCCCAGGCCCCCAGAGGTTCTCCTAGCCCAGTGCCCTGTGGCCTGCTAGGGCCAGCGCAAGCATCAGTAGGCTTTGCATGGGGTTTTCTTCCCTGGTCCCTTCCAGCTGCCCTCATCTACCGCCATAGCCTTTGTGGCTGACTGGAAGAGCACCCACTATAGCACGGTCAGTGTCTCTTCTCCATCTCAGCCTCTGCCTCCTTGGGACCCTGGGACACTACTACCGTGCAGTTACTGGGATGGCTCAGGCCACCCACTAAATATTTGCTATGCTAGACAGATTGAGCAAATCAAACTGCAGCTGAACCCTGGACCACCCCCAAAACCCCAGGGGCCAAAGAAGGGCAGCACCAGTGTTAGTGGCCCATACTGTCCAGGTATTTTCCCTCCTCACTGCTTCTCTTCCTGCTCCAGTAAATGGAAGCCATTCATCAGACCTAGATTGTTGGTCATGTTTAGTCTCGAAACTTCCATTTCCCTCAGCAGTTTCCCACATCCTGTAGGTGGGCCTGCTTACAACTAGAAGCAGTGAAGAGAACCCGAGAGAGGAATGGGAACAGGGAGCAGGGAGGAATAGGGCAGCCCTACCTCTCCACAGAATGCCCCCTCTGATATGAAAAAAATGTGACAGGCGACCCTCCAGACAGCTCCCTCCCCCTCAGAAAGTGTTAATCCATCTCATAGAGAGAGTTGGGCCTCCCTACAGGCCATTTCCCTGGGCTTCCCCGGCTGGGGATCAGGGCTATTGTTAATAAGTAATGACAGTCTGGCTCCTCCACGGATTCCCCTGGGCTTTTGTGTCAGAACCATCTTCCCTCGCTGCCACTGGAGCTGACAGGCTCCAGCTCCAGCAGGCTGCTGTGAACACAGGCCAGCCTCCACCAGGATGGCCCACGTCATCGCCTCTGGCCCCATGGGTAGTCATCAGTCCCTCCTCCCATCACAGGTGAAGATGACATCAGCCCCGAGGGAACCTGGTAGCCTCTATCAGCAAGCGAGGGGCCTTGCCCTGGTGAGCCCGTAGAACCGTCAAGGCCTAAGACTGGGCTGAAGCTCTGGCTCATTGCTCTGCTTTGGGAGGGGGGTCAGCTCAGAAGGGCTGTTGCTGTTGGTGAAGCTTTTAAGATGCCCCGGAAATCAGGAAAAAAAAAAAGGTAAAAAGTTCTTTTCCTAGTCTGACTTGGGTAACACATTTAGCCTGGTACATTTACCTAGAAAGGGTTCGCAAATGAAAGCATTCTGGAACCGGCAGGAGAAAAAAGAAAATGATCATCTACCCTGACTTTGCTGGGTCCTGTTTTAAAATACAGTGAAGTACCCCCTGGCCCTGGTGGTATTGGGGTGGGGAGAGACCAGGAGCTTGGAAATCCTGTAAAAGCCGTGGTTAGGGGCATGGCTGTGTTCCAGATTTGTTAGCATTTGCTAGCATGAGTTATTTATAGCATCCAAGAAGCAAGAGCCAACCAGGTAAGAGGGTTAGGGAATGAGATCCAGGGTCCAAAGCATCACGAACCTAGAAAATGTGAGCCCTGGCTAGCCCAAGCCCTCCTTCAGCTCTTCTCCCCACTGTGTGAGGTTGGTGCTGACAGTGTATTCTTTGCAGCATTTAGTATAATTCATCGGAAGCATCCCAAGTGTCCATCATCTCAGTCAGAGAATAGTCAGGGGACCTCAGCAGTAGATTATTTGCCTACCATCTCAAGACCCTAGATTCTGTCCCCAGACTGGAAAAGGGAAAAAGAGTTTAGTAATCAAGGGACTAGTGTGTTGTGTTGGGGAATATTATACAGCAAATAAAAAGGCATGCCCAGGTGTACTGATATTTACCATTTACAAAGATGTGTTAGGATTTAAAAAGTGACAGAACCATTGATCCTGTGCAGTCTCATTTATGTAAAACAAGGTTAATGCTCACAGCTATTTGGGTGGAATATGGACATAGGTAGATATAAACAAACAGGGGGGTGGGAGTGTTTTCAGAAGCACACCCAAGAAGTGGCAGTTCAGACCTCCAAGGAGGGTCCCAAGGTGAGGCCCTCCTGGATACAGGGGAAGGAGTAGAGTTGGGCATGCCAAGAGTTGATTGGAAGTAGCAGCCATGCAAGGAGATGGAATGGGAGACATTGGGTATCCATGCAGCTGTTCTGACCCCAGGTAGAACTTGGAGCAGAAGAGTGGCCATCTAGAAGAAGGGCATAAATGACCTGTACCAAGTAGCACTGTCTCTTCCAGCCATTGCCTAGGAACTGACCACCCTTGGAGTGGCCCCAAAAGATGTTTTTCCTTAAGGAAGTTGTGAGAGCTTAGCCCCATGTCAGCCACTGGACACTTGGGTCTTGACTAGTTAAAAAGAAGGGAGATGACAGGCAAGATTATAGGGTGGGGTGGAAGAAGTGTCCATGAAAAGTTAGTGCAGAATACCCAGACACCAAGTCCTCAAAGTTAGTGCAGAATACCCAGACACCAAGTCCTCAAAGTTAGTGCAGAATACCCAGACACCAAGTCCTCAAAGTTAGTGCAGAATACCCAGACACCAAGTCCTCAGCACTCAGATTTATTAGGAAGGGGCGAGCAGGGGGCTGGGGAGCAAAGATGGAGAGCAAACAGCAGGCAGTTTTCACAGAAGCGGGTGTTTAGATAGCAAATGGGAAGTCTATGTTAGGGTAAGTAGAAAAGTTCTGATTGGACAGGTTAGCCAGTGTAGCTAAAGAATGAACTTTGATTGCTAGACCTTGGTGTTTTGTCTTAGGAATCAGTGGCCAAATTAGTGGACCTTACTGCTAGCTTTATTAATGTTATTAATCTAAGGGTTTAGCAAGGAAGAGGGAAGGAGAAAGGACAAGGCTTGTCTGCAATACTTAGGCCTTCCTCGTTCTAATTCCTGCACAGAATATATGCTGCCTCTGTGGCCCCTCCCCCTTCTTAGCCAGGGTCCCTTTGTACTCTCAGCAGTCGCTGCTGGGTAGCAACTTGAGAGTGACTTCTCCCTCCCCTTCTGTCTTCTCCTCACCACTCTCACAAGTTTTGCTCCCCTTGGAGAAGGAGTTTAGGTCCTTCCCAGACTCAATGTATGGCATGTGACAATAATGCTGGGGACAGAAACAGAAGCTTTAGGTCTTCCTAGAGGAGAATGAAAGTCACTTTGAGGCAGCATTCTGCTCTTCAGGAAGGAGGGAATTCAAGCCAGGAGCATGAGTGTACCAGAGGAGGAGAGCACACCTCAGGTTAAGGTAAGCTTCTTATGTGCATGGACACCTGATCTGAGCCTTGAAGGATAGGGAAAGACAGGATGTTCTGGTAAAAGAGAACCATATGTATAAAGACAGGGAAATAGAATACTCAATGTCTATGTGGATTCTACCTAATTCAAACATCTAGAGGTCGGGCTGCTTTCCAAAGTCCCAGTCAATATTTCCAGTAAAGTCTCATGCCAAGTAGTTTCTCTTCATCTGGTCATGTGGCCTCCCAGGGATGTTGTATTCACCTCCCAAACAAACAATGATTCCCCTGCCACTCCATGATGGTTTCAAAATGTCTGCCTGACTCTAGCTCTCACACTCCCATCCCATCCCAAACAAATACAGGAACAAGTCCTTCCAACAGGAACTGAGGAGGACGCAGAACAAGTCCCAGTCACACTCCCCCTACCCCCTGCCTACTGCCCTCTTCCAGGCCCAGCCAATATCTTTTGACTCCTCCTTGGCTCTAGTTGGTTTCTGTGCCTCTCTCTAGACCAATCACTGAAGCTGGTAGGGCTTCTAGGTCCTGGAAGGGAGATGATTTCAGTTTGTAGTTGATGCCAGTTGGACTATGAAAACTAAGCTTGAGACCCTACAAGTTACTGAGCTGAGAAGCAGTTGAGAAACAAAAGCTTTCAGAAGCCTCAGTAGAGGAAAAAAAACCAGGACAACATAGCGATCCACACTCCCCCCTCCACCCCCCCTACCCTTTAATTACCCATGCTGGCATGTGCAGCATAAATTAAGAGCTCGTTAATGCTGTAATGCGGAAAACAATTTCATGCATCTTAAATATTGCTCTTGTACTTTAATTCCACATTAAGTGGTCCCCTGAAATTTTTAAATTTACAAAGTCACTGCTGTGCTACATGAAAAAGGTGCTAATTAAGTGTTAATCAGTAGCCAGATAACCTTCCGCGAACTCTACCCAAGGTCTCCAAAATGACCCATAGCCAGAGAAGGCAACGTGACGGCCACAGAATAGAGCACAGCCCAGACACCACATCCCAGCCAATTAAGGCAGATTTAGCTATTGTACAGTTCTAATTAAGTGACACCCACTATGGTGGACACGAGGCTAATAATAACACTAGGCTTTAATGCCGGCAGTGCCTCAGCACTTCAAAACACGGGGGAAACGGGCTGATTAACAAGTGTGCTTTGCTTTCTTGACAGACGGAGAGGCTTTGGGGTGAATTTACTAAAAACGTGCACAAGGGTAGAAGGAGCAGAGACATAAAGAGACACAGTTCCTCCCTGTAGGGGAGTCACCATTGCTTCTAGACCATTTCTACTGTGGATCTCTGCTGGTCCACCATGAGCAAGGTGTAGGAACCGAAAGGAATTCTTCAGAATCCTTGAAAGGAACTTGAGACTGGAGACAGTTCATGAACAGATCAAGTTTGAGTTTCTACCAGGAGTAGCTCAGTAAGGGCCATCCACAGTAGGGCAGTACAACAGTAGTCTGTACTGGGGACATTCTTGTCTGTGTTTACAAGTGACTCCAGAAGAACACAGTAGGGGAAGGGCTTAGCAGCTGTTAACATTTCTAGATTTTTCTTCCTCCTGGTTCTGTGCTTGGGACAATACCCCGCATTGCTGCTAGTCCTGTCACTTCAGTTCCTAGAAATCCTATGTCCTTCTTAAAGGCTTCTGCCCCTCAGCCAGGTCTTTCCCCTGAGAGGCACTGCTTCAACTCTGCAACTGGGTAAGGGCATGCCACTGGGCACCATAGCTGACAGAGCTTTGGTGTAAGGGCTGATGCTCCATGACTCTGGAAATCTAGTGTACATCCACAGAATAGACGATCGTGACGTGTTTACTAAATTCCATTTTAGACTGGAGAGATGGCTCAGCAGTTCTGAGCACTTGCTGCTCTCACAGAGGTCTTGGTTCAGTTCTCAGTACCCATGTGGGGCAAGTCACTCTCTATAACTCCAGCCCCAGCAAATCCAACACGCTCTACTCGTCTCCAAGGGTACTTGTGCACACTTGTTCATGCACACATCCACAGACAGAAATAGACAGAAATAAAAATGAAGTAGTTGGACGTGGTGGCCAGGAGAGGCAGGTAGAAAACTCCATATTA
This sequence comes from Rattus norvegicus, assembly GCF_021556685.1. Lineage (NCBI taxonomy): Eukaryota > Metazoa > Chordata > Mammalia > Rodentia > Muridae > Rattus > Rattus norvegicus. The sequence continues at coordinate 16,839,423 of NC_141554.1, forward strand.
CAAGTTCCATGATAGCCAGAACGACATGATAAAACCCTGTACAAACAAAGAGGGGAGGAGAAAAGAAAAAGAAAAACGGAAATGAAAAGAAGGAAGTCTTTTAAAACAGTATTGTGTAAACAGAAATTGTGTAAAATTGACCATTTCAGCCATGGTGACATTGAGCAACAACTAGCACCAGTCTGCCTTTGAATATTTACATTTTTATTTATATTCTTTCTCCCTTTCCCTCTCCCTCCCCCTCCCCTCTCCTCCTTCCCCTCCCCCCTCTCTCTCTCTCTCTGTGTGTGTGTGTGTGTGTGTGTGTGTGTGTGTGTGTGTACACCCCAGTAAACCACAGGATGCTTATGGAGGTCAGAAGATGACTTGCAGGACCGAATTTTCTCGTCAACCCAAGGTGAATCCTAGGGATCAAACTCATGTTCTCTGGCTTGTCTGCAAGCACTGTTACCCACTGCACCATCTCACTGGTCCTAGAGAGTACTTTTTCTTTCACAAACAGAAATTGCTCCCTTTAAACAAGCCCTTTACTCTATCCCATTAGCCCATTTTCTATATACTTCAACTTGTCTGTCTACTGTAAGTACCTCCCAAGAGAGGAATCGCGCTGCCCTGGCCCTTTGTGACTGGTTAATTTCACATAGTGTACAGTCTCCCAAAACACTTTGTGAGGTACAGAGATGGCTTAGCAGTTAAGAGCACTGACTGCTCTTGCAGAGGACCTGGGTTCAGTGCCCAGAGGCAGCTCTTTAACTTCAGCTCCAAGGGACCCAACGCCCTCTGAGGGCACCTGAACATATGTGGTACACTAAGACAAGCAGGCAGGCATAGTGAAGAAGTCTTTGAAAAACAAACAAAACATGCTTCGTTGTGTCAGAATTTTCTCCCTTTTAAAGTGGATTCTGTCAAAACAACAACAACAGCAGCAACAACAAACCGAAGATCATTGCTTAGATTTTTGAGCAAAGATTGGCCTGCCAGTTCTTCCTGTCTGAGCTGGAGGCCGAGGAGGAAAGGGTGTGACTGTTACCAGAAGTGGCAGCAGGCAACAAAGAGAGGATCTTTCATTTCATGGAAATCTTCCCTTTCTTGCCCCTGCTTGCTCAGAAGCCTTCCTAAATTTGCTCCGCAGTTTAGTTTCTTGAACATGTGACTTCCAAATGTGAGGCTGAGGTAGCGAGCACAAGTGATGGTAGAAATGGCCTCGAAATCCAAGCAGCGCTCCATCAACGCTCGCTTGCTCACTCACTCGCTCTCTCAATGGGTGACCGTGAGCCTAACCTCTCTGAGCATGGCCTACAAAATTGGAATGAGTTAAATCATAATAGCATGCACCTGTTGTAACAGTTGTTTTGGAAGCTGATGGCAGGAGGATTGCTTGAGCTCGGGAATCCAAGGCTGGTCTGAGTAGGATCCCGTGGGGAGTAGGGAGATGCTGGAGTGGGACAGACACAGAATCTCAACTATTAAAGAGGCTGAGGCAGGAGGCTTGAAAATTCAAGGCCTGCCTGGGCAGCTTAGTAAGATCCTGTCTCAATAGTAAAATGGTACCACTAGAAAAGGGGAAAGTAAATCAAAGGCCAGTGGTACAGTGAGCCTCACGAGGCTGCTGAGGACTCTAATGAGGTGGTACACTTTAACAAGCTAGTAAATGCTTGAGCCTGCTCTTACGTGGAAGAAGAAAGAACAGTCCAGTATTCACACTTCCTGTCAAGAATAGCTACAGAACTACCCTACCTGTGCTTTTGTGGGGCATTTCTGGATCTTCCCTCCTTTATCTCTTCTACCTCCCTCCAACCTAAGGAGAAGTTCATGATTCAGCCAGTTTCAAGGAATGCCACCACACTTCCAAAGGAACAAAGGTTCCAAGTGTTGCTTGAAGTGGCACTTGTGCTCTGGGGCTGGGCAAAAGATCAAGTGGCTTTCCCCAGAGCAGCCCATGGAGTACAACAATGCCACCTCCATTCACTCCCCTCCTCTCCCTTAACCCCAGGAAGCTGCCCCTGAACTGATCAAAAGGGACCCTAGCTAGCTTGTTCCCATTGAACTGAAATGTCTGCCTGGGCTATCTGGTCCTTGCACAGAAAGACCACATTCTGTATGAGGCCTCCTCTCTGACTCGACTGTGTCCCTTTCTAAGGTGGTATCTTGTTTGGTTTTAAATGTCAACTTGCCACAACCTAGAATTACCTGGGAAGAGGGTCTCATTTGAGGAATCCTCTTCAATCAGGTTGGCCTGTGACCATGTCTGCAGGGGATTGTCTTGATTGTGGGAAGACCGAATCACTGTAGGTGGCTCTATTCCCTGGACAGGTAGTCATGGACTGTGTAAATGAGAAAGGCTAGCTGAGCATAAGCAGCCTAGCCAATAGCATGGGCATATTCAGTTTCTGTCTGCTCTTGACTGTGGATGCTATGTGATTGATTACGTGAGTGAGTTTCTGCAGTGACGTCCCTGAAAAGATGCACTGTAAGTCAAACAAACTCTTTTCTCCCTAATTTAAATATAATTGTATATAATTACTACATATAATTGTGTATTTATATGGGTATGTGTGTGCCCCTGCTACATACATAGATGTACTACATTTATGCAGGTACCCAAGGAGGCCAGAAGAGGGCATCAGATCCCCTGGAATTGGAGCTATAGACAGTGAAGAACCACCTGATGTGGGTGCTGAGAACTATACCACAGGTCCTCTGTAAGAGTAGCAAGTGTTAACTGCTGAACCTTCATCAGAGGCAGAGCAGACAGACACCCTGTGCTCTTAGGCTTCCCAGACTCTATAGCCATGAGTAACAAAACCCTCTATTCTTTGTAAATTATCTAGCCTATGGTATTTTATGGTGACAACAGAAAACAGACTGGGAGCCTACGTAATGCAACCACCACATGGTATGTGAGGGTCATTCCGAGCAGGACAAATGTCCAAGTACTGCCTCACAGTTCTTGCCTGTCCTTTTGTCTTCTCCTTTGAATCTTTACTTGAAGGAAACACGTGAGTCAGGCTACAACCAATAAAATATATTTGAACCCTGGGAAAACATCATCTGATAGGTCCTCATGAACTCTTCAGGCAGTATCCCTGTGCATGCCTGAATTAGAGGGGGAGACTAGGGGGATCCATCTGGAAAAGCTGTCTCTATGTGGGAGTGTACTACTCTACCTCTCCTAGCCTCCCTGTGAGTCCTTTGCTGGTCACCATTAAAACAGAACTTGACCTCCTCTGCCTGCCTGTTTTTGTCCCAGCAAAGCCATTGGATTTCTGTCAAGTTGTATGAATAGCTACATTAAAGGCCATGGAGAACTCAAGCCCACATGAAATGCATCTAGATTTGGGGTCTTTGGGACAAGAGAAGGGAAAGACTGTAAGAACCAGAGGTGGTGGAGAACTTCAAGGAAACTGCCTTCCAGACACAACAGGGTAGCAGCACATATGAACTCACATTGTTGGTTACAGCATGCACAAGATCACGACAAGCTCAAGCCAGACAAAAATCTGAGCATGGAGCTGGATGATGGGGAAAACGACATGAAATTCCACTGCTGACTGAGCAGCTACTAGCATTCAGTTGTTGCTGGGAGACGGAGAGTCTTTTCTTTAATCATGTGACCCCTGGTTGATCAACCACACTCCAGGGCAGAGCCCAATTCCAATGTTGGACAATACAAACCAGGCTAGAGTTTGTGAGGGGACTCAAAGGTAAGCAAGTGGGAAGAAGAAGGTGGGTGGATTTGAAAGATTGGGATATAAGAGTATGGATATGATAAAAATTTATTCTATGTGTGCCAGATAGATGGCACATCAATTAAGAGCACTTGCTGTTCTTCCAGAGGACCCAAGTTCAACTCCTAGCCCCCACATCAGATAGCTCGCAACTGTCTATAATTCCAATTCCAGGGAAATCCCACACTTCTGACTTCTATAGACATTAACATTCATTTCCCCAAGCCCCACCCCACATACTCAGATTTAAAAAAGTTATTGTGTGAAATTCTCAAACAAGTAACGAAACATTATTTGTACAAAGTACTGAGAGAAGAAGTTAAGGAAGGTGGGGTTTCTCTTGGCTCACAACTCGAGGCACTACCTCATGGCAGGGAGGCATGGCTGCAGGGACAGGAGGCAGCTGGCCACAATGAATCCACAACTGGGATACAGAGAGGGGTGCCTGCTTCTTCTCCTCAGTATGCTTTCCCTCTTCTCCCTTTTTATTCAGTCAGAACCCAAGTCTCATGGGATGGTGCTCCAAGTTTGAAGTGGGTTTTTCTTTCCTCAGTTAATCCTTTCTGGAAATCCTCATACAGATGTTGGAGGTTTATATTCAAGGTGACTTGAAATCCAGTCCAGTTGAGACTAGAAATAGAGCTGCCCAAGCTCTTTTCAAACCAAACAAAAACAAAAACAAAAACAAAAACAAAAACAAAAACAAAAACACTACTTGGATTCCTTCTTCCAAAAGGCTCCTTCCTGGCCTCTACCTGAAGACCCAAGAGCCTCTCCCTGGTAACAGATGATTGGATAAGGGGTGGGCACCTGACTCTACCGGACCAATCATATTCTCCACGAGGAATTTGAAGTCAGGATCTTGGTCTTTCTTTGTTTTTGTGGCCATTCCACTTGGGTTCTGTCTTTTAAGAGCCCAGCACCGGTGAAGTGTCATGAATTTAGCTTGAAGTTGAACATCTAGATGTCAACTCATGAGACTGTGCCCCAGTCCTACAGCATCAAAGGGACCTTGTTTTTACCACACACATTATAAGAATCCAGAATGGAGGAAGTGTGGTTCTGGGACATTTGGCTCTGGTAGCTTCTTAGCTACCTGAACTAAGAGAAGGTCTTGTGCTATGTGAAATTCTGGATACTGTGGAGGCAGATGTGACCTGGCCATTTCCCACTGTCTACACAGAGTGGTCAGAAAGACAGACAGGAAAGAGGTGAGTTGAGAGGTCAGCAGGGATCAGGTCCCTTAGCATAGTACCAAGGCCCTCTTGCATCTTTAGACGTTGCAGTTACTGCCAGAGGGAAAGTGTTCTTTCTGTCTTTGGTCTCTGAGACAGCCTTTTCGGGGATATGCACAAGGTACCACCTCAAGTGGTGTAGTTAGCTCACACCCCCAGAAGGGAAGGTTAGCCATGTTTTATAGATACCCTGTGATAAGCTTTCAGTCTCCACCTGGCTTCTTTTTGTCCTTTTGAGTTAACCTGTTCTCAAGCCACTGCACAGATCTGATGGCTTTCCTAAGCCTTTGTGATGGTTTGTATATGCTTGGCTCAGGGAGTGGCACTAGTAGGGGGTGTGGCCTTGTTGGAGTAGGTGTGTCACTGTGGGGATGGACTTTAAGAACCTCATCCTAGCTGCCTGGAAGCCAGTATTATGCTAGCAGCCTTCAGATGAAGATGTAGACCTCTGAGAGATTCCTCCACATGCCTGTCTGGACGCTGCCATGCTCCTGCTATGATGACAATGGACTGAACCTCTGAACTGTAAGCCAGCCCCAATTCAATGTTGTCCTTATAAGAGTTGCCTTGGTCATGGTGTCTCTTCACAGGAGTAAAACAAAACCCTAACAAAGACACTCTTCTTGGCTTCTGGTTGTCCCAGGTAGCTGAATAGTTCTTCCTCCCTCACAGGCAGCCATGTAGTTCTGGGGACTCCCCTCCTCTCCTGCTTCTCTCTGTGCTTTTTGACTTCTTGTCAACCTTTCCTAGCTTTGTAAGTTTTACTCTGGAAACCTTTTTGGCATCTTTGTTCTTCCAGCCAGCCCCTAAACACGTCCTTTCATCTCTGGCCCCCAAATTCAACATTCAACCTAGCTTTGGGTTATGCAGGTCCCTCATTCCAGTCATCTACTAGAAGCCTCAATATGGGTGCCCCAGAGTCCTCTCCATATTTCCCTTCCCAAGTCTGATTCCTCTTTCTGTTGCCTTGTTGCATTAATGAGGCCTTCCTCTATGATGCTGGAGCTGGGGAATTTTGGCAGGGAATTTTGGCTGTGCCATTTCTCTGCCAGGAAATACCCATGTGGGCCTCACTCAAATCCAAGTTTCACCTTCCTCACTTTCTCCTTGCCACTCATGTCAGCCTCTGAGAGTGCTAGCACTGAGGTGCTCCTCGCTAGACTTGGTGACACACGTGACCCAGCCTATAGACTTGGGGGAAGGCCCTTGAGGTCCATGGACCATCCATGGGGAGGCTGAACTTTTCACCTCCTCCCAGAGGTTGTTCACATGACCTTTGCTCTCCCAGAGAGATTTTGTTCCTTTATGGCCATCAGAACCCTTTTGCTGAGCAACCAAATAGATCTAGGGAGCGAGAACCTGTCAGGATGTGTCCTGCAGAAACCAGGCTGTGATGGAGCAAGAAGGCCCCACTTGGATTTCATCATTTATGAGCCCAGCAACAGTGAGGTGTCACTACCTTTAGCTTGGACATCTTAGATAGCAACCCATGCGGCCATATCCCCTCCCTGCACTGTCAAAATGACCACAATTTTCACCATGCACAGCACAAGGATCCATTCTGGAGGAAGTGTCCTCTTTAGGGGTGTGGCAGTTAAGGAAGCACAGCCACTGTAACAAGGCCCAGAGTCTTTCCACAACAGGCTATCTATTATTGACGTGAACCCCAAAGTGACTGTTTCTGAAGAACAGGACTTTCTCCTCTATGGGGAAATGAATGCAGGGACCTATGTTCCTTCTAACTTGTAGCTCTGATAGACTCATCCCTATCAAGATGTCCATTTTTTTCTCCTCCCCCACAAATGGCCCAAAAATAATCATATGGCCACATCTACTTGCAAATAGGGTTGGGAAATGGAGTCCCTCAAAGTGGCTTTAGGAAGTAACTAGTTTCTTTCCTTCTCAAGGCCTAGCTGCTGTGTAGCAATTTCCTCTCAGCTGAAACATTCCATCTGAGAAAGAGACTCCTTAAAACGGACTCAGAAAGCACGTAACCCCAGATTCAGCAAGTCCCTCCGTCCTCAAGGCTGTATAAGCAGAAAGGGGAAAGGTGAGTCTCCAGTTTTTTAAGCTCCCTCCACTTTGTGTGGACAGCTTCAGTCTTCTAGCTTTTATGAATCATCACCCACGCTGGAGTGGGCTTTCAGAGATATGGTTATCTTCAAGTAGCCTATGCTCCTATAAGTAACCCCTTACTCACATTCCTGTAAGTTACCCCAGTAAACCCATTGAGTAACCAAGTTGGACTTCGATGACGCCATTACTTTGCGCTGTTGTCAGCCTCCTATGTAGACTGAGTGATGTTTGCTCATGTCTCCTCAGGAACACTGTTACACAACACTGGTACACTGAGCATAGTGACTCATTAATCTCAAAACTTAGCATCTGTTATGACACAGAGAGATTCTAAGGCACTGGAGTGAGAGCAAGACTATCTTAATGTAAACTTTTGGTACATGCAAATAGCTTGGACCTTCAAGGGAAGATGCAGGAAACAGGTTTAGAAGGACTGGACCACCAAGAAATAATGTGTTTGAACCTCTGCGGCGGTACCTGAAATCAAGAGGTAGCTCTGGGTTATGCTGCTCTCCTGTTTTAGCCCCATCACCCAGTTTTGCTCTTAACTCTTGTTCTACGTAACACTCTAATAGAGGGCCTCCGAGCGGCCACCTGGGCCTTTGTTGACAAGAGGCAGCCACTTCTTAGCTTTGAGATGAGATCAGGTACTCCAGTCTCTGTGATGCTGTGTCCTCTTATCACTGACAGTTACTAGAGGACAGAGACAACTGGGATAAGACACAATCCAACACTCTGAGCCTTCACAATGCAAAAAGTCACCTGCAGTAGGGCAGAATGGAATAGATCCCCAAATTACACTGTAGCCATTAACAATGTGCCGTATCCAGAATACATTAAAGAGCACAACAGCCAAACAAGTGCAAGTCTGAGACAACAGTGGCTAAGGAAACAGTTTTCAAAAAATGAAGTACAGGTGACTGATAGATTAATATGAAAAGATATTCATCACCTTAGTCATCAGGGAAATTCAACTAAAGCTACTCTGAGATTCCATCTTGTCCCAGACAAAATGACTATCATCAAGAAAACAAATGGCAGGCCAGGTGTGACAATTTAACCCAAGCACTGAGGAAGCAGAAAGGGGACGATCTCTCTATGAGCTCAAGGCCAGCCTGGTTTACATGGAGAATTCCAGGCCAGCCAGGGCTACATAGTAAGATCCTGTCTGAAACGGGATGGGAGTTACAAATACCAAATGCTGCCTGCCTGCGGGAGGTGCAGACAGTTTCAGGGCTCCTATTTTAGTATGTGTCACTGTGATGGTTTGTACATTCTTGGGCCAAGGAGTGGCACTGTTAGGAGGGGTGTCCTTCTTGGAATATGAGTGTCACTGTGGGTGTGAGCTTTAAGACCCTCACCCTAGCTGCCTGGAAGGCAGTCTTCCACTAGCAGCCTTCAGGTGAAGATGTAGAACTCTCAGCTCCTCCTGCACCATGCCTGTCTGGACTCTGCCATGCTCCTGCTTTGATGATAATGGACTGGACCTCTGAACCTGTAAGCCAGCCTCAATTAAATGTTGTCCATTATACGAGTTGCCTTGGTCATGGTGTCTGTTCACAGCAGTAAAACCCGAAGACAGTCACTGATGCCAGAATGGGCTTTTCAGTGATGCAGTGTGGAGGCCTCAAAAAAAAAAAATCTAAAACTGCCCTATGACCTAGTGTGATGGTTAATATCGATTGTCCACTTGACAGATTCTATAATAATTGAAGGTAAGCCTTTTGTCAGGGACAAGTATCTCCCCAAGTGAAGTGATGATCCTGACTTGGTTAACTGAGGTGGGAAGACCCATTTAAATTGGGTGGCACCATTCCCTAGGCTGGGATCCGGGATCCTAGACTGAATAAAAAGGAGAAAATCTAGCTGAGTAGTAGCAGTCATCATTTTTTTGTCCTGAATGTAAATGCAGTGTGACCAGCTGTTTCTTCAGGTTTCTGCCATTCTCACCCCATTGCCATGATGGACTGTACCCTATAACTACACGGCAAAATAAAACTTTTGTTCCTTAAGTTACTTTTGTTATGTTTTTATATTCCAGAAAGAAGACAAGTATCTTAGATTCTCAGCCATACCACTCAAGAATAGATTCAAAGGAATCTAATTGAGCAGACCACAGAAAGCCTTACACGTCCCTGTCTATCCCTGCAGTATTCATAGTAACCAGGAGATGGGAGTAGCCTGGATGTCCATCAGCAGTGAAAAGGGGTAAAGGAAATTCGGTAGAGACTTGTCTTAGTTGCTTTTCTACTGCTGTGAAGAAACAGCATGACAAAGGTGACTTATAAAAGAAAGCATTTAATTTGGGGGCTAACAGTTCCGAAGGATAGTAAAGTCCATGGCCGTCATGACAGGGAGCAGAGCAGCAGGCAAGCAGGCATCGTGCTGGAGAAATGGCTGCAAGTTTACATGTTGAGACAACAAGCAGAAGACAAAATGGGGGTGGGGGGCAGACAGAGAAAAAGAGAGAAAGAACTAACTGAGAATAGCATGAGTTTTTTTGAAACCTCAAAGCCCTTCCCTATGACATGCCTCCTTCAACGAGGCCAGACCTCCTAATTCTTCCCAAATAGTTCCATCAAATGGGGACCAACTATTCAAATATATGAGCCTCTGGGGACCATTCTCATCCAAACCATCACACTACTTATTCAGCCATAATAGAGAATGAAATCATGACATTTGCTTGCAGGAAAGTGGATGGAATGGGAGATCATTGTATTAAGCAAAATAAGCCAGACACAAAAAGACAATCATCACATGTATTCTCTTAAACATGGAAGTTAGCTTAAAAGGAAGGCTGGGGGGTTGGGGATTTAGCTCAGTGGTAGAGCGCTTGCCTAGCAAGCACAAGGTCCTGGGTTTGGTCCCCAGCTCCCCCCCCAAAAAAGGAAGGCTGGGTGTGGTGCCTCATGTCTGTAATTTAAGCACTTGAGTCAGAAGAATTGCTGTGATTCAAGGCTAGCACACTCTACACTGTCTTAGTAAATACTCAGTCTTAGAAAAGGGAGTTAATAAGGAATAATAAGAGGTAAATATGATTAAAGTACCTTAAATGTGTGTATGAAAATGTCATAATGAAGTCTTACTATGTACAACTAATACACGGTAATAAAATATATTAAAATTGATTTAGATTGAATAAAACTAAAAACCTAGTGTCAGGCTGGGAACATGGCTCAGGTTATTAGCTGTCTTGAGAGGGGAATCATAGGTTAGCGAGAGGGTTCTTTTTATAACAGTTAAAGTGGAAGTGACTTGGTCTTATCTCATGAGCCATTTGTGTCTGAGGGTGCCTGTATCTAGATAGACGTGTGGGTATCACATTATCTTTTTAAAGACATATGTCTGTGTGTTTGTATGAGAGCCCACAGAGGCCAGAAAAGGGTATCAAATCTCCCGGAACTGGAGGTACTAGCAGGACCAAAAAAACTCCGGTCCTCTGGAAGAGGAACAAGAACTCCCAACCATGGAGCCATCTCTCCAGCCCCATTGTTTTAAGTAGTTAACTTCATCGTGAAAGCTGTCTTCTTAGAGGCAGGTCACTGGGCAAGGCACTGTGAGTCATTAGGAGTTAGGCAGCTAGAAAACATCATCGTGAGTGAGGTAACCCAATCACAAAAGAACACACATGGTGTGCACTCACTGATAAGTGGATATTAGCCCAAAAGCTCAGAATACCCAAGATATACTCCACAGACCACAGGAAGCTCAAGTAGAAGGACGACCAAAGTGTGGATATTTCAGTCCTATTTAGAAGGGGGAACAAAATACTCACAGAAGATAGAGGGAGGAAGGGATCTGGGAGAGAGAGAGGAGGGGGAGGGAAAAGGGGTGGGGATCAGGTATGGGAAGAGACAGGAGAGAAGTACAGAGGGTTAGGAAATTGAACAGAAATATGTAGTGTTGGGTGATGGGGAGCTGGGGGTAGCCACTAGAAAGTCCCAGATGCCAGGGAAGCAAGAGGGACCCAACAGGGATGACATTAGCTGAAATATCCAACAAACAGGAGAGAGAACCTGTAGAGACCACCTCCAGTAGATAGGCACGGCCCCCAGTTGAGGGATAGGGCCACCCACTGTCTTAGTTAGGGTATCATTGCTGTGAACAGACACCATGACCAAGGCAAGTCTTATAAAGGACAATATTTAATTGGGGCTGGCTTACAGGTTCAGAGGTTCAGTCCATTGTCATCAAGGCAGGAACATGGCAGCATCCAGGCAGGCATGGTGCAGGAGGAGCTGAGAGTTCTACATCTTCATCTGAAGGCTGCTAGCAGAATACTAGGCATTAAGGAGTTGGGGGGTTAGGTGGGGGAGCACCCTCATAGAAGCATGGAGAGGGGGAGGGGATAGTGGGTTTCTGGAGGGGAAACTGGGAAAGGGGTAACATTTGAAATGTAGATAAAGAAAATATCTAACAAAAGAAAAAGGAGTTAGGCAGCACGTCTTTGTATAAGACCTCATAGTCACTGGGGACACTCAGGCTCCAAATACCCATGGCTTGGTTGTTACTGAGTGGTGCCTTAACTCTTGACTCTGTCCTTTTGTGTCTTCATTAGCTTGCAGGGGTTGACAGTCCCAAGCAGATCATAGATGAGGGATGTGTAACCCAATGAGTGTGATAATCAAGGCAGGTAGGAAGTGGACATTTTAAATGCATGACCATCCTTTTAGGCTCTTACAGAAAGCCTGGCAATTTGATGCACCCAGATGAATCTGTGTCTGCTGCATGTCCTCGGGTCTATCTTCTTCTCTTCTGTTCCCTCCCCTCCTTTCCTTCTGGTCTTTCTCTCCTTGTGTTTTTGGTTGTTTTTTAAAGAAGTTTCTGGATTTTGGGTTTTCTGAGGCAGAGTCTTGCTAAGTAGCCCAAGCTGATCTCCAACCTCGGGCAATCCTCTTGCCTCTGCCACTCCAGGGCTAAGATTACAGATCTGAGCCATTGCAACAGGCTGAAATTGCTGTTGGTGGTGGTGGTGGTGGTGGTGGTGGTGTGTGTGAGTGAGTGAGTGAGTGAGTGAGTGAGTTGTGTGTGTGTGTGTGTGTGTGTGTGTGTGTGTGTGTGAGAGAGAGAGAGAGAGAGAGAGAGAGAGAGAGAGAGTACATATGTGTGCTTTGTTGTCTCCCACTGGACTATATCTCCGGTCTATATCTCCTAACTTTTAAAGAACATATTGCTGTGGTAATCTCCGTTTATGAATCTTGCTGCACTAAATACTTCACAAGAGACAACTTTCAAGGAGGAGCAGCTCATCTGATGATACAGTTAAGAAAAGACATAGCCCAGCATGGCCAGGAATACATGGAAAAAGAAGCCCAAGAAAGCTGGCTCCATGTGTCTGCAGTCAGGAAGGGGACAGACAGAAAGTGACATTGGACTAAAAACTTTAAGGCCCACTCCCAGTGACCTACTTCCTCTAGCTAGGCTCTGCTTTCCTGAAAGGGCCACCAACTGGAGATGAAGTGTTCAAACACATGTGCCTGGGGGGACATTTCATATTCAAAGCACAGCACACACCTATACCATCTCTTACTTCTACCCTGTCAATAAAATTGTGTCATAATTTATTAAGTCGACATTCAGTATTTATAATATGTTAATGTCACCTGGTCCAGGAGGATCTAAATATATGTTCTTTACAGAATAAAGTTGTGCTTTCTTTAGAATTAATATTTATCTCTTCCCCTATTTTTGTTTGTTGCCGTTCCTGCCTATGTAGTTTAGACCGACTCCAAAGAAGTGAGTGCCTCTCCTGAATGTACGCAAACAAACCCCTCAAACTTCTTGATTTTTAATTGGAGACCCTCATCCCAGAATCCTGTCTGCACCTGCTCTGGCTGTCAGAGTACCACTCTGAGCTACTGGTTGGTCCTCTGAATACTACATACTAATTTTTTGGGACCCTGAATGTCTCCTAGAGGCCCATGTGATAAAGGCTTGGTCTGGAATCTAATGTTTTAATAGGAATGTGGTACCCCGACCACTTTCTTGCCTTTCTTGCTCCCTCCCAGGCTATGATTTAAACAGCTTTGTACTAACAGTCCTATCCCCCATGATGAGTTGCCTCACTCCAGACCCAAAGCAGTAGAGCTAACTGGTCATGGACTGCATTCTCCAACACGGGGAACCAAAACTAACCTTTTCTCTTTATAAGGTGGTTTTCTCAGATATTTTGTTATAGTACTGGAAAGATTAACATCTCACTTTCTACATTCAGATCAGTTACCTACTGCTTTGTAAGAAAATCATCTTAAGACTTAGTGGCTTAAAATGGCAAGGATTACTTATTTACTCTGGCTTCAAGGCAGCACCCCTGTTTCCTGTATGGTAGCTCTGTGGGCAATAGCACATGCTATCCTGAATATAGAACCCTTCATATTCAATCTCTTCTGGAAGAGAATCCTGGATCAGATGATTTGGGAAAAAGAGACACGGTGTCTTGGCTAGGATGGGTGGCAGAGTCTTCTATGGTTTTTTTTTTTGAAGACTGTAAACAGTCTGGTTTTTTGACCCTTCTGAGACTTCTGTGCCTGGTGCCTTGTGAGCCCTCTGTTCCTCAGGGGTTCTGCTTGCTAAGTTGGCTTGTTTCTTGCCATTTGCATGCCCACAGTCACTCAGTTTCTTAGTTTCATCGCTGGTGCTGTGGTAAAACACTGACAAAAAGCAACTTAGGAAAATTATTTGACTGACAGTTCTAGGTGACAATCTATCATTGCAGGGAAGTCAAGGCAGGAACTTAAAACATCACATCTACAGCTAGGAGCAGAGAGAGAAAATAAATGCACCAATTCTTTCTTTTTTCTCCTCTAGCTTTCTCCTCTCATATGTTGTTCAGGGACCCCTGCCTAGAGAATGGTGCAACCCACAGTGGACCTGAGTCTTCCCAGATCAATTACCAATCTTGGTAATTGTCCACAGACAGGCCCACAGGCCAACCTGATCTAGGCAATTCCTCACCAAGACTCTCTGCCCAGGTGATCCTAGGTTGTACCAGGCTAACAGATCCTAGTGTTTTCTTTTCTTTCTGCTTTTTTACTGTTGTTTATTTTTTGTTTTGGGGATTGGTTGTTGTGCTGACAATGGAGCCCAGAGCTTGAAGCATGCTAGAGAAATACCCTACCATCAAGTTTCATCCTTGGTCTCAGCTTCCAGAATTTTCTAGGTGTTGGTCTGTTAAGTCAGTTACCTTTTGTCTGTTTGCTTTACGGTTGCCAAAATGTTAATGATATCTTTCACTGGCTGCATTTCCCTCTCTCACTTTTTATTTCTGCCCTAATGTATTTAGAACCAGAAAAAAAAATCCCATTACTGCCATTTTAAAGAGAGCTGTGGGACGTAAGATGGGGGCACATAAGTGCTCAATATCCCATGGCTAATTGGAAATTATCTATCCATTTTTTTCATTCAATAACTGTTGAGATGCTCCCAGCAAGAGGAACTGTGTCTCATTCCTTGGGTAGCTTTTCACAGCAAATACAAATGTGCATCAAATCCTAGACAAGAGGACAACGATGAGCCGCCTATGAAAGGGGGCAGTGAGAAAGATGCTAAACTCCTCCATTCTCCTCCAATGTGTCCTCCTTTGATGACGGCTGCTGCCCTTGCAAATGTCAGGCCAGCTCCAAACAATTCCTTGGGTCCTAGCTGTACCTTTGCTGGTAGGGCTGCTTTGGGGATCATTCAGCCTTTCTTTTAAATCTCTCTCTCCCTTTCTGATTATAAGATACAAAGAAATGGACTGCTGTGATGCCTCTATGGATAAAGGAGCTTGCTGCCAAGCCTGATGGCCTGAGTTTGATCCCCGGACTCAGAAAGAGAGAACTGACTATCACAAGTGTCCTCTGACCTTCACACACACACTGTGACATACATGCCCTGCCACAATAAGCAAACAAACAAGATACAAGGAAGTACCAACAACTTTGCAAACTGCTCTTAAAAAAATTTGCTTTGAAGTCCCTTCTGGAAGGTGTGTTTATCACGCTAGATATGAGTTGTGAGGGCACGGTGGGTGGGTTATTTAACCCAAGTGGGTGTCATTTAACCAGAGTAGGAAGGATCATGGAGACACGAACAGGCAAGAAAGGGCCACATTGACAAGCACAGGAGCAAGAAACTGGTCAGGTACTGCAGGGACCCCCAAACCACCAGATCTAAAAAATGTCCTTGCCTGAGGCCTGGAACATCGGGTCTGGTTCTCTGATCCAGTTACCTCTGGCTCCTGCCTGGAAGCTATAGCAAGGACTGACTGAAAGTGAACAGGGGAAACTGCCCCATCTTGTGGTTGTGCCAGAAGAACTGACCATCTCATCCTCTCCCCATGGATCACCCAAGTGTCTACCTTAAGTCCTTTAAGATGTCCCAGACTAGCAGCTACACAGGAGCCCTGTCTTCTCTCATTTAAGTTTCCACCGATGAAATCTATAAAACAAAACAAAACAAAACTTCTAAAACTCACTGGTGCTCTATGTCTCTGAGTTTCATTCTCTTGAATTCGTGAGGAAACTGGAAAACCATTGGCTCAAGGCGGCTTTGGTGGCTATTGAGTTTTTTAGAACCCTAGGCCCCCACGCTAAGCTTGCCTGAAAAGAGAGTGAAGTCTTTCATCAAATTCAAAGGTACCTCCAAAATTCCTAGATCAACATTAATTAACACAGCAAATGTAGGCTAGAGAGATGGCTCACACTTCTGAGTGCTGTTCTTACAGAGGACTGGAGTTCGGCTCCCAGGATCCCCAGCAGGAGGATTTCCCAGAGGAGAGTTCAGCTCCCAGAATTCCCAGCAGGAGCTTTCAAGTACCTGTAACACCAGGTTCTTTTTTGGGTCCTGCACTCACGCACACACTTCCACACAGAGAAATTCATGTATATACACATAATTAAAAACAAAATATTATAAGACCCAACAGAGGTGTTCTTGAACTTTAAATAAATAGAATCCCAGTGCCTTTACCTTTTCATGTCTTTTCTCATGGAAAATTTGACAATATTACTGAGGTCTTGGTCATTGACTCTTTTTATCACGGTGTGATTTCCCCACAGGTGAGTCCGTTCTGTGGTTCTACCTCAGGTGAGCTACCTGCCTGCTGAGGAGGGGGGCTGTGCAGTTTGAAGGCATTTACCCACAAATCTGGCAGGTTTTCCAGCAGGACCTTTAAGGAACAAGGTCCTTTCCTTGAAACCTCTCCAGATCTGACTTGGCCAAGAGAAGCAGGGCTGTCAAATGCAAACCGAAAGGGTCCATGAAGCTTGTGACTTAGGAGGTTGGAAGATCAAAGACTGCATACGGAATATTCAGATCTCCCTTGCTTACCTTGTAACCTTGACCAACTGCAGTCTTGCTTTAACTGCAGCACGGCCTTGTCTTTTTTTGGCCCTTTTCTAAGGTCTGCCCCTGGAGCAGGAGCCCAAATAAAGGCCAGGATTTTGCTGTGCTCGCGGAAGAAAGAGCTGACTTCCCCATTTGGCATGGAAAATTGCGGTATTCGGAATGTCTGTGCTCCCAACATGCTCCTGCCTGGAAAACCTGACTCTCAAAAGGATGGATTAGGAGGTGGAGCTGTTGTGACATTGAATCAGGTGGTGAATGGCACCAGTGATGAGAGCTGTGTGCTGTGTGTGTGCTGTGTGTGTGTGTGTGTGTGTGTGTGTGTGTGTGTGTGTGTATGAAAGGACTCAGGGAGAAGTTCGTCATTTGCAAGCCAGAAAGAGTCCTCATCATGAACTGGCTCTGCCAGTATCTTGAGCTGTTGAACTGTGAAGAATAAATACCTTTCTGTTGGTTAAGCTTACCAGTCTATGATATTTTGTTACAGGGTCAACTGAGCCATCCAAAATACCATTAAATCATGTTTATATTTCTCACCAGTGTATCTCTTACAACAGTCCAGATTGATTACCGTATAAACAATCATCCCCAAATCTAGTGACTTCAAACAGCATCACTGAGTTAGAGCATGCCCTGCACTTGGGGACAAGGTCCACGAGGCAGCCGGATGCTGCTCTAGAATACCTGGAACTCAGCTTGGAGGACACAAAGACTGTTGCTGGAATGATTTGAGGGGTTGCATATTTGACATCGTGGTGAGTGATGCTGGCTATCTGCTAGGACACCTAAGGGTGACCTCTTCATACAGGCTAGTGAGGGCTACCATACAGCATGGCTACTGAGCTCCAAGTGTGGAGATCTCGAGAGAGAGAGAGAGAGAGGCAAAGGTGTAGCCTCCTTATCTCTTTCCTGCCATGCTGGAGATAGGACAGAGGGATCCCCACACTCTGAGTACAAGGCTTTGAAGCCCAGCACTGCTGTCTGTACTGAGCACTTAGGGCCTTGTGCTCTGGTAATGCCAGATCCTTGACTACACCACAGAAAAGAATTTCAGTGAAGTAGAGTGAAGCAGTTGGCAAGTTTTCTAGGGAGAGATAAAGAGACTGTATATAGTTCAGTGTAGGTACTGAGACAGAGAGACAGACAGACAGACAGACAGACTAAAGAAGGGACAGCACACACCTCTAAAATGTGACCTTCTCAAAATGGTAGCATGCTTTGATGTCTTTGTTATGACTGTGTATGTGAATCCATGTCTTTTACAGTTATTGCTCAAGGGATGCAATTTACAATAAGGTTTAAAGGCTGGATTTTTATATTGTGTATGTGTGTTAGTCTGTATCTAGGTGTGTGCACCTGGGTAAAAGTGCCCACAGAAGCCGGATGAACTGGGTGCTCCTGGAACTAGAATTACAAATGGCTGTAAGCCCCCTAACATGGTTGCTGGGAATTGACCTCAGGTCCTCTGGAGCCTGTTCTTAACTGATGGGCCTCCAGCCCCTACTCTTGAACTTTTGGCGGGGGGGAGAATTACATTTACTTGGTACGTGTGTACCTGAGTGTGGAAGTGCACGTGACTCCTGTGGAGGTTGGAGGACAACTTGCAAAAGTCTGTTCCCTCCTTCTACTCTGTAGGTCCTGGTGATCAATGCTTGAGGCTTGGCAGCAAGCACCTTTCCCACTGAGCTCTCTCTCCAGCACCACTTCTTGCTGGGAATTGAACTCATGACCTCTGGAAGAGCGGTCGGGCGCTCTTAACCGCTGAGCCATCTCTCCAGCCCGTCCAGCACCACTTCTTATTGGAAGGTGATTGTAGGAGGTTGTGTTTAGGAATGAGAGAAGAGAGCTGGCACAGTTATGAGCAAGGTCATAAACACTCTGACCCTAAGTGTTGAAATGCACTGCATTAGTGCTTTGTGACCTTCTTTGACATATCTTTGAATGGTCTCTACAGATTGTAACTTTAATTTTTTTTCAATGCCTACTTTTAATGCTGGTTCTTAAATGCTTTAACCTCCCTTCTAGACCACCACCCACCAGAGGTAGTAAAGACGAAAGGATACAAGAGATGTGGACCTGTTTAGAAATGGTTCTTTGGAAATGTCTGTGTTGGCTGCAAATCCACAGTTCAGTTCACAGATTTGCAGAAACAGCTCAATCCAGTCGCAAACACTTAACGGATATATGCACAGTTCAGCTTGGTAGAGTCGGGATAGCAAACACAAATCAGCAGCAGGGACACTACCTAGCCGAGAAGCCAGGCCTCAGCCTCGACATCAGTCAACAGCAGGGGGGGCCAGCAGGAATGCTAAGAGCCGTTCTTGGCTATGCCTCTGTCAGCGAAGCCAAGAGTATCGAAGAGTCAAGACCAACAAGCATAGCACAGCTAGCTCTATAAGCAAGCCTAGCTCAGCCTCCGCCATTGTCCATCGAGTTCCATCGATGGCCATGTGTCCTCCGAGCATCTAGTCTCAGCACGTGCATCTGTCTCAGATGACATCACTCTTCCAATCAGCTCAAGTCCACAGAGACAACAAGGAACTACAGCACACCACCAAAAGTTTCTTGATACATTTCTCACTATAAAGTCCTAACAAATAGAGCTCAACTACATAATGTAATACAGACCAATACATGCATGTCATTAGAAATAAATCCTTTATCACATGTCTTTTCACATGCTCACTTTCACCTGTGTCTGCTTCAATGCCTTAGATTTTCAACTATTGTCTACTTCAAGGAAAAAAAAAACACTCCTTCATGTGTTTGCCCTAGCAAAACACCATCCAACACAACTGACTTTTCAAAGAACCCTTAAGTTTCCACTTCATTGGGTGACTTTGACTTGGGCATTTGTATTGAAACTTCTGACTCAAAATGAGACCCCGGAGTAAAGGGACCCTTTCTGCTCCTATGCCCCTCAATTCTCTCTGTCCTTTTCCTGCCTCCATACAGCTAAGTTGCAGCTCAGCCCTAAACCTTTGACCTGGCAACTGTAACTTTTTTTTCTTTATTGCAGAAGAAGGAACATAACAGAGGAAGCATGTGTCATGGCTGACGGTTTGGGGAGATGTGGTCTGGTATACTGGGAAGTCAAGATGGTATGTGGCTTCATAGTGGCTTCATGCTTATGAGACCCTTCTTTCTTTCACACCTCAGGCAGGCAGAGCAGGAGGCAGAAAAGGGACAGGAAGTGAGGCCAGGCTATAAAACTTAAGGTTAGCTGCCCAGCAGTCTACTTCCTCCAAGTAAGCCCCCCTCATAAAAGTTCCACAGCCACGTGGGGAAAGGAGAGAACCAGCTCGTGCCAGTTATCCTCTGAAGTGGTCTACTACCTCAAAAATAATTTTTTATTTTTTTAAAAAGTTACCAAAGAAAAGTGTAAAAATGCATCTCCTGTAACACAGGAACTTTCACAAGGAACTGAAAATCCGAAGAAAATGTTAAAATTGGTGCTTTTATACTGGGCTTGATGTAGGGTAGATAATGGTGAGAAAACGTCTTAGAACAAAGTGGCGGCACCTTAGAACAAAGAAGCTATGGTGGCAAGTCCTGTTCCTTTGGAGTTTTCTGGGTGGCCCTCCATCTTGAGAAATAAGAGGGGATGAGTTCTGTCCTGGGTGACTAGGAGGAGCATCTCCCACCTGAGGGTCTTGTGACCCGCTGTAAGGTCACAAAAGAGTTCAGAGTCTGTCTTGCAATCAACATGTCTCACCTTAAAAGAAATCATGCTAAGAAATCATGCTAGCATATGCTGAATCCTTCTGAGAAATACATACTTGGGGCTGAAGAGATAGATGGCTAGGCCATTAAGAACTAAGTTTGGTTTCTAGCACACATGTCAGATGGCTCAACACCACCTATAACTTCACCTCCAGGGAATGCAACAACCCCTTGTGACCTCTGAGGTCACTGGCATGCCCAGGCACACACCTACACATATATAAATACATGTCTGGGAAAAAAGATGCACGTGATTATGGGGCTCGGCAAGCTTGAAGTTGGCTGCATAAGCTGTAGGCTGGGAGCTCAGACCGGAGCTGGTGCAGCAGTGTCCAGTTCATGGGGTCACATGGAGACTCTGACAGGAGTTAAAACAGGGGTCTCACTGTATGTTCTAGGCTGTCCTCAAACTCATGATCCTTCTGCCTCACTCTGCAGAGTGGCTAGAATTTTAAGTTTGTGTCACCTCATTAGCCTGATGTTATTATAATCACGACTCTGAAATGCCCAGGACATCCTGCAGGCTGGCGACTCAGTCAATGGCTTGGAAGTTTGTCTTGAGGGAGAATTCTTGCTTCTTTGGGCAAAGCTTTGAATTGCTCCGAGGAGGTACACTCATATTGTGGAGGGTGGTCTCTTACGGTAGGCTGTCTGCCGCCTATAGATAAAAATGACATACACAAAGCGCCTTCACCCATACAGTAGTGTTGGAACACAGAACCGGGCTCTGCAGCCCAGCCAAATGGCCATGTGAGATCCAGGAAACTCATTCACCCAGTCTGAATCAGCTCTTCTGCTCCCAAGGCTGCTGGAGAGTAACATGAGAAGCAGCCTGCGCTTCTGACATAGTGTCCTCATGAGTCTGGGTTACACAGATCGACTCATCAGGGTTGGCCTTTGAAGCCCTTTGATTTCATCTTGTCCACCTGTCCTGCTTTCTCCTCAGAGCCTTCCTGTGAACTGGCTCTATGCAGGCTTCATGTCTTCATGTGGCAAAGAGTGGATGTCTCCAGCTAACAGCTGATGTGTACCCTCCCTGACACACACACACACACACACACACACACACACACACACACAGAGAGAGAGAGAGAGAGAGAGAGAGAGAGAGAGAGAGAGAGAGAGAGCGCCAGCTAAGTCCCACCTAGACTCCTGAGCCGAGGAAAGTGGAAAATGACAGACAGTCAGTTGTTTCCTAAGCAGCTAAGTCTGGAACTAAGTGCTATGGTGAGATAGATAAGTAAGTAACAGTCCCGTGGAAAGGAAGGCCTACACAGACCCTGGCACATTGCAGGTGCTTGTCTTGCTTACTTCTCTGATTGTCGTGACCAAATACCTGGCAAGAAGCAACCAGCAGGAGGATGGTGGCAGGAAAGATATGGTGGCAGGAATGGGAGATGGCTGTCACATGGAGATCACCGTCAGAAATCAGAGACTGAAAAGGAAGTGAACTCACTCTCAAGCCTCAGAATCCACCCTTCCCGCCCCCACCCCAGAGAACCTCCTGCAGCAAGGACCCACCTTTTAAAGGATCCACATCCTTCCAAAACAGCACCACCAGCTGGGGATCAAGTATTCTACACGTGTCCACAGGGGACAGCTCACATAAACCACCATAGCGCTTAATATGTGTGACTGGAATTTGAGTCCAACCGAGTAATGGCTTTGTTGAAAGGCCTCCCTCGAGAGGACTTGCATTTTCATGAAGATTCTACCCTAAGGGAATGATTTTGTTATGGGAAAATTTTCCAGCAGAGCCATGGGAGGAAGGGTATGCTTGAGACCACATGGGGTCACATACACAAGTAGTGATCAGTTTTAGTTCTGGGCAAGGTGAGGCAGAGAGACAGGGAGAGGGAGGGAGGGAGGGAGGGAGGGAGGGAAGGGAAAGGAGAGAGAGAGAGAGAGAGAGAGAGAGAGAGAGAGAGAGAGATGAACGATGGTGCCTGATGTAGAGTTTCCAGCATCTTCCTTCCTTATGAAAGGATCTATAATGACAGGGACACTTGGGGAACACTCACAAGAGTTATATAGAGGAACAAAGGCCTCAGAGCATTTATGGGTCACTGAAGGGCTTGGTAAATATCTATAGCAATGTGAGTAATCTTCCAAGAGATCCCAGAGTGCTGCAAACTAGGAAAATGATACCAGAAGAGTGGAGAGGTTAGGGAAAGGGACACCACAACTTCATCATGATGATGCATGGGCATTAACTGGGTGAGAAAAGAAGGGAAAAGCTTTGCAGTCAGAAGGAACAGTGTGTGCAGAAGATCCCACAATGGGAGGTGGCATGACATGTCTGAGGACTGACTAGATTATTAGTGTGTGATTCTAAGAGTGTGGCAGGTGACAGGAGGACAATGGAAGGAAATAGGCCAAGGTAGTCAGCAGAGAACAGACTGGGGGACAGTTGTAGCCAGGATTTGGGTCTTTATACAGGGGCAAAGGAAGTCTAGTTCTTATGTTTATTTCTTTGATCCCAAGCACTCTCGGCCCACAGGCCCCACTGGAGGATGTAAGTGTGGTCAGATTTCTGTTGTTACGTGGTCGTTCTGGCTAGTACAGGGAGACATTGAAGTGGGCACTGCAGCAGTCTAGGCAAGTGGCTCTAACCATCTGACACACAGTAGCAATGTACAGGAAAAAGAAATATGGGAGGCATTAGACTGATGCAAAATGTCACTCAACTCCCAGTGGGGACCGGAGCCAGCAAACATGATGGAATGGGCGACAGGCTCTCTATCAGGCTTAAGAAGGGCAAATATGGATGTCCTCCTTCCTTCCCTCTCCTTTGTTAAAGCCAGTCACCAAGGTTTAGTTCCTTGTTTTGCCACATCCTTATACCTGACTAAAACTTCAAGGCCCAGCTATCAAAACACCAAGGTTCAGCAATCAAAACTCATTATTTGGCTATACCTGATAACCTGTCCAACCAGGACTTACTCATTCACCCTAGCACAGACCCCCCCCTTCTCCTTAAAGACCAGATCTACAGAGATACCTGCTGCTGTGTTTATCCAATAAATACAGAGGCAGAGCCCCGCATTGCTCCTTCTTGGGTAAGAAATCTTTGTGTTGAGAATTTGGTGTCTGGGTGTGTTTTATGCCAACTTCCAGCCCCTACAATGCTGATACCAAATCACACATGACTTCTAATTCTGACCACGTTTCTTACCATGTGTTTGTGTGGGCTGTGGCTAGTTCTAAGCCTCTCATTTCTGAGTCCTCACATAATTAATGAGGATAACAGGCACAGCAGCACACGCAGTCTCACCATGCAGGGGGTCAGGCAAGGAGAGTATGGTCAAGGCCAGTCTGGATTACATAGTAAGACCTTGATTCAAAAACAAGCAAGAAAGAAGAGGAGAGAAAGGGAGAGGGAGAAGGAGTGGGAAAGAAAGAGGGACAAAGGAGAGAGGGATGGTAAAGAGACAGAAAAAGGAAGGAGGGAGGGAGGGAAGGAGTGAAGGAAGGTCTATCTTGCTGGGTTGTTATGTGAGACTCCTGAAAAGAGCCCAGCACAGGGTCTGGCACAGTGTGGGAAATCAAGGCCAACAATAGCCTGTCTCATTTTTTTACAAGTGACAAAATCAATACACATTTCTGGTACTCTTTGTGCATATTTTATTTTACTAAAGAAATCAAGACAAGTGAGGTTGCTAAACATTGTCATCAATAAATATGTTAGTTACCTGGGACAAATATCAGACCTACATGGAGGGGCTGTGAATCACTGATGGGGTGGAAGGGTCATGAGAGTCCTAATAGTCTTGAGGTACTAAATATATGACACAGAAAATATTTACAGGGCACCAAATGTATTTAAGCTACCTGAAGCACTAAATATTCATGATAAACTAAATATACATGACACTCAATATTCACCCCACCCCCACTGCTGATACTCATTCTACACCCCCCCCCCCCGCAATGTGTCCTCTGCCCAAGAAATACAGACAGCATCCCTTGCTGTTCCTCTGGGGTGTTGGCTATGTACTGCCATGGCCACAAAGCCTCGTTCTGCATCTCTCCCACAGAGCTCATGTGTACAGTTGGCCACAGGCATCTTCCAAATGTCCGCAGACTTCAGACGTCAGCACTGACGTCATGGACACGCTCAGTGGGGAGGCAAACAGCTGCAGCAGAGGGAAGCAGGGATTACAACCTGCCCCAGGATTCATCCACTGTGTTTCTGCCTGCAGGTTCCCAAAGCCAGCGTGTGATGCTTTCAATCGATTTCACCCACAGCGATTGAGGCTTTTCCTTCTTGGTTTGCAAGCCTTCTTTCTCTTCTGGGCTTTCTAGGTTAGCTTGCCTGGGAGTGTCCTCAGAGGCCATTGTTGCATGGAGGTGAGTTCCCATGTGATAATTGAGTCACCATGGAGAAGAAAACCCTGCTGCTGCTGCTGCTGCTGCTGCTGCTGCTGCTGCTGCTGCTGCTGCTGCTGCTGCTGCTATGTCAGACACAGCATTGTTCTGAACAACTGAGGCATTGCAGTTAGGAAGCAGGGAAGAGAGCCCTGGCACCCAGCAAGCCAGCTTGTGAACTCTGGGCTCGATGGGCCTCTCCACCACTGTGGGGACTTTGAGAGAAGTCAAGGTGACTAAGAGCTGTGCAATGGTGCAGAGAATTGGAGAGTGTCAGCTGCGGATGGCAGTAAACTCATTCAAAACCTGCTGTAGGCGATGGCTTAAGCACACTGTCAATTTGCCTACTGTTGTATCAGACTTTTAATCTATTCAAATATTGTTGACAAAAAAAAATCCCCAATTGGAAAGTTGCCCCAAAACGGAGAGGTTAACTAGCCATGGGGTGAGTGCTAGCTAGGCTGTGATCCAGTGAGAGAGAGAGAGAGAGAGAGAGAGAGAGAGAGAGAGAGAAGTTCTTTAGTGATTTAATTTGACAAAGACCTCTCTCCCTCCCCCCAACACACATACACATGCACATGCACTCACGCACATTCTTACACACTTACATATACTTATACATTCAGACACTCATACATACACAAACACACATTCACACACATGTACTCACATACTCATATACACACATACAGACTCTCTCTCTCTCACACATACACACACACACACACACACACACACACACACACACACACACACACACGGAAGTAGGGTATCTGATGCTTACAGAAGGCCAAAAAAATATAATTCTGTCATGTGTTTGGAAGGCAGAATGCTGGAACCATTAGTGGAAGCCTCCGATTTGATTTGTATAGAGCCCTTGCTTGGATGCATAGAAAGTGCTCAGACTAGGTGTCAAGGTCCAGAGCCTCTAGACCACTTTCGGAAGTCCCTGCAAAGGTTTCTGGATACATGAACAATCCTCACTGTGATGTCCTCTCCCCCACTAGAGCATCATTCCAAACATGTTGGGAAACAAGGCTGATAAGCAACCATCAAGAAGGCAGGGTTCAGGTGGCTCAGTGGGTAAGCATGCTTGTGAATACATGAGGACCTGAGTTCGGATCCCCAGCACCCACGTAAAACTCTGGGCATGGCTGCACACACCTGTACCAACTGACTGTCAGGGTGGAGACAGATAAGGAAGAGCACTTTGGCTTGCTGGCCAGTGAAGGCTAGCACAAAAGCCAGTGAGCTCATGGGTCAGGGAGAGATCCCACCTTACGTGAATAAGATGGATAGGCCCGGACACTCAACTTCTGGCCTCCACAGTTAAGTAGACTGACACGTGTGCACAGACACCACACACACATGAGCACATGCACACATGAGCCATGGATCACAGCAAGCCTAATGATGAGTTTGATTCCCGGATCCAGGTGGAAGGAGAAAATCAATCTAGCAGGTCACCCTCTTCTGACCCCCACAAGCTCACAACACACACACATACACACACACATACACACACACACACACACACACATTAAATCAATAGGATAATTTTTAAAGAAGGCAGAGTCTCCGTCTTCCACAGTAACACATTCTGTGGCCATAGGGGAAGGAAGAGTCTAGAAAGAAAAGGTAATGAAAAGGAGACACTAGGATAGTTGAGTGACCTTCACGTGACCTTCCCAGCTTAACTAGAGGAATAGTGAACCAATTTTGGCTTTTTAAATAGCATTTATTTTAAGTAGTCCTGTTAATTAGGATTAATTAACAGCTAGTAGCTTCTGTTGCCTCCTAATTGGTGGTTTGCAAGTCAGAAAGTTTAAGAGGAGAGTGGGGTGAAGGTCAAGGTGAGGGGATAGAGGGGCTTCTAACTGTCTGGAATGAGTAATTTGAGATCTTTCCTTGTTAAGGTTAAGGGTAAGAAATTCTCCCAACAGTCACCCTGGTCAGAGGAGCTCCATTCTGAACGATGCAACGTGCACCCAGCTTGCTTTCACGGGTGGCTTTTCTGTGGCTTTCGGCCAATAAATAACACATTACCTGCCAGCCACTGACCAACAATCCTTTCAGGGCCATCGCCCACTTGCTAGAGCCTGTTCCAGCACGTTCTCTTTCATCTTCTGTAGCCAAGCTAAAGAACCTTGCCAAGACTGAAGGTGCCAGCTCTCAGGGAGTGTCCTAGGTTTCTGCCTCCTGGGAGAGGGAGGTGTGTCAGCTCAGAGACCGAACTCCAAGTGAATGGAGGAGAAGAGTCAGGTTCCAAAAGGTCACCCAGATGTTTGGCCCTGGGCTTTGCAGTAATTGGAACTTTAGCTTAAGTTCCAGCATTACTGTTTGCTGGCGGTGTGTATCTGAGTCCATCCCAACTAAATCTCTGAGCTTCATAGCTCGACTTCTCTCTCAATCTCTCTGTCAGAGACAGACAGACAGACAGACACAGAGAGAGAGAGAGAGAGAGAGAGGGAGGGAGGGAGGGAGGGAGAGAGAGAGAGAGAGAGAGAGAAGAGAGAAGAGAAGAGAAGAGAGAGAGAGAGAGAGAGAGAGAGAGAGAGAGAGAGAGAGAGAGAGAGAGCGAGCTTAGGCAGCAAACTCCAGGGACTCTCCTGTCTCTGCCTCCCCAGGTCTGAGATTACAAGCTCCAGCCAGAGTCACCATACCCACTGTTTAAAAACAAAATTATGGGTTCTGTCTTCATGCTTGCAAGACAAGTTCTCTATTGACAGGCCCATCTCCCCAGTCCTTAATTCTGATTTCTTATGGGTCTTATTATCAATTTTCTTTGAGAGCCAATACACTCCAGCTTACTAAACAGCATTCTACTTAGCACATCAGCATCCAACAT
Organism: Rattus norvegicus; assembly: GCF_021556685.1. Taxonomy (NCBI): domain Eukaryota; kingdom Metazoa; phylum Chordata; class Mammalia; order Rodentia; family Muridae; genus Rattus; species Rattus norvegicus. Next base: position 16,866,728 of record NC_141554.1, read on the forward strand.
TGTAAATAAATATGGAATAATTAGACCGAAGTTTAGCCCAGATGAAACCATTGCCACAGACTTAAACTTAAGGCTAGTCTCACCTCACCTCAACTCAACTCAACTCAACTCAACGGCACTCAACTCCAGGCATTCTCAGTATCAGCTAGACACAGAGAGCCTGGCTGGCTGGCTGTCTTAGATTACATCTTACTCCCCTCAGAGTCCAGGGCCAAGAGACAGTACATCCTCAACATCTTCAACAAGCCTACATGTTGCATGTTGTGATGCCTGTCCTCCCAGCACTTGGGAGGTAGAGGTAAGAAGATCTGGAGTTTAAGATCATCCTTGGCACCATAGTGAATTCAATAGCAACCTAAGCTATGTGAAGACCTTGCCTTAAAAAATCTAAATTCAAAACAAACAAACAAACAAACAAACAAAGCTTTAGAAGAAGGGGCTGAAAAGATGCTCAGTGAGTAAGAGCACTTTCTGAGCTCCCTGAGGACTTAGCACCCACTTCTGGAACCTTACAACCTTCCTGTGGCTCCAGTTTCAGGCAATCTGGTGCCCTCTTTTGGCATCCTTGGGTACTGCATACACATGGTGCACGTTCATGTACTCAGAACATGAACACACACACACACACACACACACACACACACACACACACACGAGGACGCTGTGAATAAATGTGGCAGAACACGTCTTTAATCCCACTATTCGGGAGGCAGAGGTAGGAGGATCTCTGTGAGCTCAACAGCACCCTGGTGTACAGAGTGAGTTCCAGAACAGCCAGGGCTGCGTAGTGAGACCCTGTCTCAATAAACAAGCAAGCAAACAGTTTAGTTTTGGGATTCCCTCATTCCTTCCCTTTTCGTTTTCACTTCTGTGCTGGGGAAAAAGCACAAGATGTCTTGCAGGCTAAGCAAGAACTCTACCAACAAGTCACCTAATAGTGAAGGGATTTTTTTTTTATAACAACATAAAATTAACTAAGAAAGGGGACTCGATAGAGATGGGACATTTTAAGAAGTATGTCTCTGCCCAATCAGAAAGCTTGATTTGAAGCCAGGGCTGCAGCTCAGTGGTTAAGTGCGTGTGCAACATCCACGGAGCCCTGGGTTCAATTCCCAGCATTAAGAAAAACAATAGGGCTGGAGAGATGGCTCAGCGGTTAAGAGCACTGACTGCTCTTCCAGAGGTCATGAGTTCAATTCCCAGCAACCACATGGTGGCTCACAGCCATCTGTGATGAGGTCTGATGCCCTCTTCTGGTGTATCTGAAGACAGCTGCGGTGTACTTATATATAATAAATGAATAAATCTTTAAAAAAAAAAGAAAAACAATAAAGTCACATTTGGGGTTTAAGTTACTTAGAGATACTTCATAAGTTGCAAACAATCCCATGACCAAGATTCATAATCACGCTTGTTTCCTTAGGGATGCACTAAGGGTGTTGTCCATTTTGTTATACCGTATGGAGGTATTTAAAGCATTAAGTTTTCAGACATTCTGATTCCTTGTGCCTAAAGTTGGGGGTCGGACTAGGTATTTTTAAATTTTACCTTATTTTTAATTGCATGTGTCTGTGTGCCTGTGCATAGCTAGGTGACTGAGTGGGCCACAAGAGAGCATTGGATCCCTTAGAGCTGGAGTTGGGTGTTTGGAACTGACTTGTGTCTTCTGCAAGAGCAACAAGGTCTTCTTAACTGCCAAGCTGTGGCTCCAGCCCAGGACTTGCATTTTAAACAACTTCTTCCCCTATTTTTTTGCAGTCTTGAGAAATAGAGTTTTACACTCAGTCAGAGGTGCATTGGTCGCTATTGCTGTGTAACAAATAGTCCCAGATTTCCTGGCTTAAAATAACCATCATTGTATCCTATTTATGGATCCTGTCAAGAATTTGAAAAGAAACACTCTAATTTATGGAGCCTCCATTGGAAAGCCTACATGAAGGGTAGGAGCTGTAATTCTCTGAAAACTCTTCCAGAATACACAGTCAATAGTGAGTGCTGGCTATTGACTGGGCCTTCCAGTAAGGCTCTTTACTAGTTTATCTACCTGTGGGCCTCTTCACACGTCTTGGGCTTCCTCACAGCATGCTCATCAGATTCTAGGAGTGAAATTCAGAACCAGAAGAAAACTTGCTATAATCTAAGGACTGAGCTTCGGGGACCAGGTTGTGGTCTGCTGGAGTCATAGGCAATCAGAGTCAAGCAATTGGCCACGTAGGCCCCACTTGATATTGCATAGTAGGAAAAGTGTTTGGGACAGCAGGAACTGGTCCCATAGACTTCTTTGGGAAACATCACCTTCTATAGATGAAGCTGGGTATGTACAGGAGAGCTCTGGGAAATGCTGTCCCCAACTTGAATAGAAAAAGACTCTCCTCCCCCACCTGTTTTACTTGTTGGCTTCTGGGTTTTTTAAAGAGGGGTGGTTAGGAATAGAACCCAGGTCCTCACACAAGCTAGGCAAGAGCTCCTCTACTTCTCATCCCTAAGTTTGACTTTTTTCATCGACTAATACATTACTCTTTCATTAGGTATTTACTATTATTATTGTGTGTGGATGCACACATCTGGGCACACATGGATGTGAGAGTGGACATGTATGCACATGAATTAGAAGTCAAAGGACATTATTCCTTGGGTACCTCCTATTAGTCTCAGCACTGGGAGTACAGGGTGCACCACCATGTCCAGTTTTTAAAATGTGGCTTCTGGGGATTGAACTGGTGTGACACTTTCATCCATGTGCACTGAGTGATTACCTAACCACCCTCTTCCCACATCAGAAGTGGGAAGTGTGGTGGTTTGAATAGGTATGGCCCCCATAGACTCATGTGTTTCAATACTTGGCCATACAGAAGGGCACTATTAGGAGGTGTGATCTTTTTTTTTTTAAAGATTTATTTATTTATTTATTTATTTATTTATTTATTTATATGGGAGTACACTGTAGCTGTCTTCAGACACACCAGTAGAGGGCATCAGATCTCATTACAGATGGTTGTGAGCCACCATGTGGTTGCTGGGATTCGAAATTCGAACTCAGGACCTCTGGAAGAGCAGTCAGTGCTCTTAACCACTGAGCCATCTCTCCAGCCCCGGGGAGGTGTGGCCTTGTTGGAGCAGGTGTGGCCTTGTCAGAGGAAGTGTGTCACTATAGGGACAGGCTTTCAGGTCTCTTAAGCTCAAGCTATGACCAGTACGGCATGCAGTCTCCTTCTGCTGCCTGTAGATCAAGATGTAGAACTCTCAGCTCCCTCTCCAGCACTAGGCCTGCCTGCACACTGCCATGTTTCCCACCGTGGTGGTAATGGACTGAACCTCTGAAACTGTAAGACAACCCCAATTAAATGTTGTCCTTTATAAGAATTGCGTTGGTCGTGGTAACTCTTCAGAGCAACAAAACCCTAACAGGGACATTTTTGTATCTCCTCCAGGAAGCACAAGTGCGGCTCTGGTCCTGAACCTGCCAATTCAGATGTGGAAGAAACCTGTGACTAGGATCATGTTGTTTTTTACTGCATTCAGAATTTTATTTTATTTCAATTGTGTGTGCAGTACATGCACGTGAGTATGTGTGTTATGCATGCCTTTGGAGACCATAGGAGGATGTCAAGTGTCTTCCTCCACGGCCTTCCACTTTACTGCCTTGATGCAGGGTCTCTTCCCAAATCCAAAGCCTGCCATTTCAGCTAAGCGAATTGGCCATCTGTTCCCACTCCCAATACTGGAATTGCAGGCCCATGTAGCCATGCTGGGCTTTTTACATGAGTGCTAGGAATTTGAACTCAGGTTTTCAAGTTTGCATGGCAGACACTCTTAGCCACTGAGCCATTAGGGTTTTTAATAGCATTTGCCATAAAGCCTTTGTACCAGCTTAGAACAAACACCAAGCTTCTTTTCCTCCCTCCATTGTACAGCAAGCACACAGAGATCGAGGGTCTCTCTCTCTCTCTCTCTCTCTCTCTCTCTCTCTCTCTCTCTCTCTCTCTCGCTTTCTTTTAGATTTATTTTATGTGCATGAATATTTTGCCTGAATCTATATATACATAACACATGTATGCCTGACGTCCATCAAGACCAGAAGATGGCATTGAATCATCCATGTAGAATAAAATATCTAATTAATAAATACCGGCGGCGGGTTCGCTACCTGCCTCAATAGTTTGTGTTCCCATCTCTCCATCTCTCCAGCCCTGTTCCTTTCCTTCCTTTTACTATCAGCAGTGGCCTGGCCCGTAGATTTTCACCTTGGCCATGAGCGAAGCCATTGCTGGCTCCTAGCAATGCTGTCCCCTGACTGAGAGCGGGGCCTCATATACGGTTGGCCTCTTCCCGCTGCCTGCATAGGCCCACACTTGACAAAGCACTGCTGGGCCAGGGCCCCTTTCTCCAGATTCAGTCACCTAATGCTGGTGCCAGTGCTGCACTCAGAGGCCTTCATCTGCCCTTCCAGCAGAGAGGGCCCAGCAAGCCCAAGTGACTTGTTTGAAGCTATGTGGTTAGGCCAATTGAAAACTAGAACAGTTTCTGACCCCGAAGGAGGACAAACACTTCATGCTTCTAATCAGGGACACATGTCCCTCACCTGTCCTTTGGCTATGCACCCCTCCTTTCTCTCTTTTCCAAAGCCTCTGGATTTGTTGCTCCTACCTGGAACAGACGTGCAATCTGTTAAGCTCCTTTGGGAGAGACCTTCTGGCTGTAACTGTCCTGGTTCAAGCCATCCTTTAAATAATCTATGAATCTAGCTGTTTCCTCTAATAAATGCTGAGGTGGCAAATCTTAAGGAGAGGAGTGTGAAAATTATTATTATTTGGAGGGGGTGATTTTTTCAGAGCTAGGCATCAGAACTCAGGGCCTTGTACGTGTTCTTGTAAATGTTCTACCATTGAGCTACACTCCCACCTCTGTTTTCTTGAGACAAGGGCTCACCATATAGTCCAAGCTGGCCCTGGGGCTCCCTGTACAGCCCAAGCTGTTTTCAACTCATGATCCTCCTGCCTCAGCCTCCCAGGTGCTGGGCTTACAGGCATCCGCCACCACATTCTGGCCCAGGTTTCTTTTTCATGGTCAAGACAAAAGCCTCTGATGTAATAGAGGGACAGTTGGGGCAAGACTGGAGACATGGGCCCAGAGCAGATTTAAACAAGTCTATGAATCCCATTGAGAGGTAGCAAACATGTCCTCTGCCTGGGGATCTGAGATGACCTGTGACACAGTTGTAATAAACAGAACCTAGTGTGACTGACACTGCATGACTTCCCAGTCTGTCAGCCAATCCTGTGAGGTTTCCACCTGGGTCCTTCACCAGAGACTTCTGTTCTCTCGTTTTCCTGTCTGCTTCATCGCTTTCCACTCCTCTTCTTTATTAATCCTCCCTCTATTTTCTTTCCCAAGTGATGCTACTCTTTCTGAAATCTTCTCTGGGGACCCCACATTTGAGAACAGCCCCCAGCTGGATCTATGCTCATAGTCCTGGCCTCGGCAGCAGAAAAGCGGCAAAAGGGGGAGAGGTGCAGGGTCAAAGGAGGCCGAGTGGGATTTGATCCTTCTAGAAAGAGTGTCACTGGCCTTTCTCACACTGGGTCTTGTCACAGAAATTGCCCCCGACAGAGGTCAGGTGGCCTAACACTGAATTTGGGGGGGTGGGGAACAGTGTGAATGGAGCCTTGCACTGGGAAGGGGCCCAAAAGACCCACAGGGCTAATGAAAGCAGCCAGGCATTGTGCACGGCCTGCAGGACACTGCGGGGCCATGGCAGGGAGGCTGGGAGAGGTCTTAGCCCTGAACAGAAGAATGCCCACGGCAAGGAAGGCAGGCATTAACTCCAGCACGCAGGCCAAGGGGCTGCATTAACTCCTCAAAGGCCACTGAACAGAGCCTGTGATTGACAGTTGGACTCTGTCAATCAGAAGCTGGGGGAGTAAGAGTGTGCCACGAGATAGAAAAGGACAGACGCTGGCGGCTGGGCCAGAGTCACAGGGGCCTGCCAATGTATGAGACACTGCTGGGGAGCCCAGGGTGAAAACTGGGATCTTTTGGGCCAGAGCTTGTTATCATGATAGGAAGTCTGGTTCCGTGGAGTTGCCTAAAGGGAGCTGGCTTATCAGCCATGCCAGTGTCAGATCCTCGACCTTGCCCTTGGGAGTTGGTGAAGCACTTAGTCACCTGGGCTTGCAAGCATTGACTTTGTGAGTGAGCTGGGGGAGGGAGGCCCTGCAGATTTTGTCACACAGTGCTCAGGGAGACACAGTGACGGTTTGATTATGCAAAGGGTTTTAAAGGACATGATAGATAGGCACACATTAGCTTACCCACAGGTATGATACCTGGGCCTCCCAACTGCACCTTCAAAATAAAGGCCAGGCATTCTGTTTTCTGAGTTTCAATATTAATTTAAATTAGATGTACACAGACATTCTAGAAATTGCTTGGAAGATAGAGATCAAAGCTGAGAATGGGGGAGGGGCACCTCCCACAGAAAGCCCGTCATTGGAGGCATCATGGCATATTTAGCTCCAGTCTTTTGACTCCGAATCTTTTAAAACATAATTGTGATCAACCGTACACGCAGTTTGGTAATTTGCTCAATGTGGTGATACAAGCATTTTTCATGCTCTTACAAATTCCTGGTAAACATCATTTTTTAATGGCTACGTAATATGGATTGTATTTTCAATTTTCATTAAATTTTTGTTTTATCTTCAGCCTGATTGCTTTGAGGGGCCTAATTTCTGCCAGTCCTAATCTGCTTCCCTGTTTATCAGGAGGTGTAGCCCTGCCTCTCTTCTGAGGAAGGGCGGAGAGGGTACAGACAGAGAGGGCTTACAAGCAGGTCACACAGCAGTGACGCCAGGCACTGGCAAGTCAGAGACAAGGTTAGGGCTGGGCCAGAGCAGGCTTCAGCATCCTGTGGTCAGTCTCAGATTCCAATGTTCCCTCTGTGTGTCCGACAACACACTCACTTTTATGGAGATGAACACAACCTGATTAGGATCCCAAAACATGGTTCCCCATTCTTATGGGAACACAGTGACGGAAGACAACAGTTCTTATTAAATAAAGCAGTGACACATAGGGATTGTGACGTCTGCGTGGGAGTCAGTGGATGTCACTGTGACAGAACACTGACAGAACAAGGTAAGGCGTGAGCATTATTGCAGCTCACACTTTCAGAAGTCTTAGTCTACTGCAGCGGGGAAGGCAAACTGGAATTCCTGGCAGCTGGAGCTTGTGGCTAGGGTCCTTCACATCTCTGAAGTAGACAGGCAGCAGAGAACCGCTGGAACCCAGGAACAGATTCAAGACCCCATCCCTCGTGACCCACTTCTGCTGGCTAAGCCACAGAACCATAGAATTCTACACCCTCCCCAAGCAGTGCCAGCAGCTGGGAATCAAGTGTTCAAATACATAATCTTGTGTGGGTGGGGATTTAATAGTCAAGTCATAAGAGTAGGGCTGTCAAGATGGCTTGCTGGGTAAGGGTGCACTTGCCAAGACTGTATGAGGCAAGTTCAATCCCCAGAACCCACAAGATGGAAACTGACTTCTACAAGTTGTCCTTTTTCTTGCACACATGCCCCATAGCATGTTCACCCCATAAATCAATGTTCTCTTTTAAAGCACATCACTTGAATGTCCACCCTCTCCAGGGTATAAATAGCTGTATAACACTTGAGAACATGTCACATGTTCTCTAAAGGGGAATTGGAATGCGTGTGAAGAGGAGGGGAGGCTGGTGAGATGGCTCAGCCCTTAAGAGCACTGGCTGAACTTGCAGAAGACCCGGGTCTGACTCCCAGCACCCACGTGGTGGCTCACAGGCAGCTGTAAGTTCAATTTCAAGAACTCCAGTGCCCTTGTCTGACCTCCTTGGGCACAAGGCATGCATGTGGTGCACAGATATCCATGTAGGCAAAATATCCACACATATGAAAGTAACAACACCAAAAGAGGAATGAGGGCCAGGCAGGTGGCTCTGTGCACTTTGCCATAAACTTAACCTGGTAACGTGAGTTCCATCTCTGTAGCCCTTGTAGAGGTGGAAGGGGAGAAGCCGGACCAGAGTTGTTCTCTGATCTCCACACACAGGCCATAGCACGTGTGCACAGCAATCACATACACACATACAAAATAATATTAATAATTATTATTACATATTCTTTTTTAAAAGATTTATTTATTTTATGTATGTGAGTGCACTGTAGCTGTCTTCAGACACACCAGAAGAGGGCAATCACATCCCACTACAGATGTTTGTGAGCCACCATGTGGTTGCTGGGATTTGAACTCAGGACCTCTGGAAGAGCAGTCAGTGCTCTTAACCACTGAGCCATCTCTCCAGAAAAATGAAATAATGTCTTTTTCCAAGGAACGAATTGTACTAGATGCTTAGTTTATTAGTGGACACACCCAACCTGTGTGTGTGTATGTGTTTGCGTGTGTACGCACATGATTGTATATATGCCAAGCACAGTACATTTCCATGATATATTTGTGAGTGTATAGAGTGGTCCATACACTACATATAAAAGTTAGTGGACAACCTCCATTTTATCCATTGAACCATCTCTCTAGCCCAATTCTGTGACTTTGAACATACATACAGGTTCTCCCACTCACTAGTCCAATCAGGACACGAAATAGTTGCATGATCCTGGGAATTCCTTTGTAATCAAGCACTCGCCTCTTGATATCTAGTAAGTCCTATCCACCCTCCACCATTCTAGTGATGACTTCTCCAGAATGCCATGTAGTGAGATCATGCAGCATGTAGGCCACTGAAAACTGTCATCTGACCATGATGCCATTGAGATCCATCCCAGGCGTGAGGATCTACAGCTGAGCTGCATTGCTGTTGGGTCATTTGGTCATGGAAGGATACTTGGGGGCGTGCATAGGAAAGTTGCTATGCACATCTGCAGGCAGGTTTTGCTAGATCACACGTTTTCATTTCCCATGGGTAAATAAGCCCTGGCTAGGTCTTGTGAAAGTGGGTGTGTCACTTTATTAGAAGCTTCCAGGATGTTTAGAGAGCAGCGCTGTTCTGTGTTTACATTTCTACCCCCAATGTATGAAAGTTCCAGTTGTTTTACATTCTAATCAGCACTTGATATGATCTGTCTTTTTTTAATTGACAAATTCTGTTCTTTGATAACTTCATATATATATATGCATATATAATGCATTCTAACTACTCTGGTGTTTTTATGATTTTTAATTCACATTTGTTTGTTCAATTGTTTGTGCATTTGAAAGTACACGTGTCATGGCACCTCTTTGGTAGTAAGAGGACAATTTAGGAGAATTAGCTCCCTCCTTTTAGCATGTGGTTGCAAGTGATCAAACTAAGGTCACCAGGTTTGGCAGCAAGAGTCTTCACCTGCTGAGACATCTCAGTGGTCCACACTGATGTATTTTGCTTTAGCCACCATGACAGGTATGTGGCATGTCCTCATGCTCTGGTGTTCTTTTTCCCTAAGGGCTCATGATGCCCAACATCTTTTCCTGTTCATTTGCCACCTGGTATCCTTCTTGACGAAGTCTCTAAGTCTTTCGACCATTTTAAATTTGGCTGTTAGGTTTTACTTTTTAACGTTTTTTAAAGATTTATTTATTATATATGAGTACACCATTGCTGTCTTCAGACGCACCAGAAGAGGGCATCGGATCCCATTACAGATGGTTGTGAGCCACCATGTGGTTGCTGGGATTTGAACTAAGGACCCCTGGAAGAGCAGTCAGTGCTCTTAAACACTGAGCCATCTTTACATTTTTTATTGTGTGTGTGTGTGTGTGTGTGTGTGTGTGTGTGTGTGTGTGTGACTGTACGCGTGAGTGCAGATGCCCATGGAGGTGGTAGAGGTGTTTTATACCTCTGGAACAGTCATGTGATAATCAAAATGACAGGACTGGCTAATCATTGCTGTCAAATTGACACACCCAGGAAGAGGGAACTTTAACTGAAGAATAGTCTCTTTCAGATAGCCCCGTGCACATGCTCTTGATATCCAGCTGATGGGGAGAGTTACCAGCTTCCCAGATGAGCCTGGTCTGTATATGAAAGTGATCGTTCAAGGAGCCACAGCTTCCTCTACGGTTCATGCTTCTGCTCCTGCTTGCATTCCTGCCCTGACTTCCCTCAGTGATGGGTTAGTGCGCTTAAAGTGGAAGAGTGTCAAAATAAGGTTCCTCTTTGAGTTGTTTCTGGTCAGTGTTCAATTACAGTGGCCAAAACAAAACTAAGAGAGAGGCCTTTGCTTCACCTGAGGAAAGCTGGCGAAAACTGCCCTTAGAAGACAGAGCACTGGCATCCAGACAGATCCTTTCTCAGCAACTGCCGATGGAGTCTACAAAGGAACTGGCAGGAGAAACCAAGAAACAAAGAGGAGCATGAAGGGAGAAAGCAAATCAAAGCATTTGTGAGGAGAAGCTACCACCCCTCCGAGTGTTGGCTCCTCAAGGGGAAGAATGAGGGGCATGGGAAAGGAGGGAAAAGGAAACTTCGCACACAGTGGTTCCTTATGTTAACCCTATGCCTGAGTCACCTAATTAAATATCCCAGAAAACCCAAGATTTGGAGGCACCTTCTACAGAAATAGAACTCAAGACTAGGAACTTGCCTGAGTCTTCATGTGAAGGTCAGGACTTGAATTCTAGTGGTAAGATGTCTCCACCCATGAAAACTCAGATCACACAGTAATGGAGCTAGTCACTTAGGAGTGACTCCACTATCCATTTGGAGGACCACAGTCCTGTTCACTTCCAGGATTCAGAAATAAACCAGATACTTGGGTCCATGAGTCCTCTTTCATACATGTATCCCTTAAGTAAGGACCCTGGTGTACTCTAAAAAAAAAAAAAACAAAAAAAAAACCAAACAAACAAACAAAAAAAACTATCCTGGTCTATTGCCTATTGCTTGCTTCTCAAGAGGACCTTAACTAATGCCAATGCCATTTCACAGAAAGTGAAACTGATACCCAAGGTTCTTTGCAAACATAGGATTTGGCCCCAGGAGATGTGATTCCAAGTTAGCCTGCCCAAACCACTAGATTCCTGCCTCTGAGTCCTTAGTGCCTATATAGTCTGTAATTCCTGAGAGGACCGTGTGGGAGGATGAGCTGAGAAGCTTGGACCCTGGGCCAAGCCACTAGTGACTCCCTCCCCAACTACCAGGGCCACATCATGGGAGATAGATGAGAATTCTTGGGGGGTGGAACTACTCCCCTCAGAAGGAGGTAAAGAGATGAGGATGCCTCTAAGACTAGCAGAGGGGACTTATCTGAATTTGGGTGGGGGAAGTGGATGTCCTCAGCCTTCTTATAACGTCATCCATAGTATGGTTTTCAGGACCTGTTCCTTCCCTATGTGGGTTCTTATTTTAAAAGTAAACACTTGAGTGTGGGTGTTGGAGGCAAATGTTGAGCATTCAGCACTTTTGTGGGGATGAGCATTGAGCATACACTGCAGTTTGGCCAGTCCAGGGAGAAAGTGTTGATTACATTTTCTGCAGTCTCAGCCCTATGGCTATACGAGATAAGGGGCTCCTTCCCAATGCCCAGAGAAGCTTTTGGAGCCTTTAGGCAGCTCTTGAGCTGCAATTTGGATTTGTGAGCTCACGCTTCCTTCTCACACTGTTCAGCATTAGGAGAAACAAGTTTGGTTCATTATGTTTATTAGTTTGGGAAAATTGTTCAAAAGTAGTAGTACAGACACAATACCTCATTGGGAATATCCAACAGTGATGTTTTGATAAAGTCTACTGCCAGATTCCACCGTGGATTATCAGGGCTCTCTTTAACTCCTGGAAATGAAGCTATCAGCATCTTTAAGTCTAATCTAATTAAAGAGCTGATTTCAGAAACTCCAGGACCAATTCAAGTACCTCCCCTTAAAATTATCTCCTGAAGAATAACTCTTGATACCAAGATCTACACGAATTGAGATCATCTGTAGAAACAGAACCAACAGAAGATTACCATCTTCTGAGAAGGGGGATTATTAGAATAATCAAGTCCACAAGGCTGGATGTCTCAGCTGGTCTTCAGTATATGCCAGAATCCTGAAGAAGTAGGCTTTAAGGCCAGTGAAGAAATGGAGTTGCCAGCAAAAGCCAGAGCAAGCAGGCAAAAAGCAAGCTTCCTTATACCATATCTGTTATATAGGTTGCCAGCAGAATGTGTGGTCCAGATTAAAGGTGAATCTTCCCATCTCAAAAGATCCTGATTAAAAGTGGGCCTTCCTACTTCAAATGATTTAATTAAGGCGGGGAGCCCTCACAGGTGTACCCAGCCACTTTGGTTTTAGTTAATTCCAGATGTAGTCAGGTTGACACCCCAAAATAGGCATCACAAGTCTCCCTTGTCAACTTGACACACGATCATATCTCCTTATGTCATGGTTGATTTATAAATGAAAACAATAACCAGGTCATAATTATGCTTAACGAGATACAACTATCCCTTGTATAACGGCAACTGCATTATAAATTTAGAGTAAGTGGCAATTGTCCCTTTAAGGACATTCTTTTAGCACCTCAAACATAAATATGATAACCATTGATATTCTCTTAATTGATATTATAATACATGATAAAGAAATCAAAGAGAGAAAATATAAATACCTGTACAAACACGTTCTTAACAAAATATAACAGAAACACTCATGTCAATTATAATCCTCATTTTCGCAACTGGTCACATGGCCTTAGCTGGTATTTCTAACTCCCTTCCTCTAGTATCCATTCTGGATTTCCTCCATCCTCAGCAAGCACCTCAGCAGGTCTTGGCTCTTTTCCTACAGGAGTGACACATACCTTCATTCTTGCCCTTTGTTATCCTGCCTGGATTAGCTTCTTGTAGTTTCCCATTGACTTTAACCACAGGACATGGCAGCACCAAGAGATGCCCTAAAGGATCCAGCAGTTCAGACATAATTTCTTACCTCCATTATGGACACGCAGTCTAATTTCCTCATGATAATCTGGATCAGTTACCCTTCCTAACACTGTTACTCCTTCCTTAGCCTGTTGGTTTAAGGACATCAGAAAGACAAAATTGACAGGGGAAAGTCTGACCTTCCAGTTCAATGGAATATTTGTTGTTTCCTGGCTGGAGTGCTCCTCCCTCTGCAACCGAAACTTTTAGACCAACAGAACTTAAGTTGCAGGAACAGGGAGCAAAACCTTTTCCAGTGGTCACTAGGGGTGATACTGTACCCTTTTCACCCGTTAGTTCCTGAACATGTGGATTCTGGCTACGAGAGAAAACATACCATATATTAGATACTGATTCAAATCATATATCACCTTCTGGACAACTCTGACCCCGCCCTCGAGGCTGCTGCCATTTAATTGATGCTGTAACTATGTCTACAAAAGGACACTATTGATTTCTATCAGACCAGCTGCTTTAGGATGGTGGGAAGCATGGTAAGACCAGAGGATTCCATGATCATGTGACCACTGTCATTTCTCTGGCTGTGAAGTAGGTTCCTTGGTCAAAAGCAGTTCTGTGTGGACTATCATGACAGTGCATAAAACATTCTGTAAGTCTATGGACAGTGCTTTTGGCAGAAGCATTATATGCAGGAAAGGCAAATCCATAACCAGAATAAATATCGCCAGCAACGACAAAAATGTTGTCCTTTTCAAAGAAGTGGTTCAATTTAATCAACCTGCCACCAGGACCCTGGAGAATGGTGCCATATCTGGAGCTCAGAGTTGGTTTCTGCTATTGGCAGGTCTGGTACTCGGCAGCAGCTATAGCCAGATCAGCTTTGGTGAGTGGAAGTTCATGTTGTTGAGTCCAAGCAAAACCTGCATCTCTGCCACCATGGTCACTTTGTTCATGGGCCCCTTGGGCAATGACTGGAATGTCTGGGGGGAAAGGCTGACTGTTCATAGAACGGGTCGTTCTATCCACTTTATTATTGAACGCCTCCTCAGCTAAAGTCACCATTTGATGAGCATTTGTATGGGGCACAAATATCTTCATATCCTTTGCCCATTTGCAGATCTATCCACTTACTACTTCCCCAGATGTCTTTCTCACCAATTTTCCAATCATGATCTTTCCAAGTCCCTGACCATCCAGCCAATCCACTGGACACAGTCCACAAATCTATGAACAATTATACATCTGGCCATTTTTCCTTCCAGGCAAAATGTATGACCATGTGTATTGCCTGAAGTTCTGCCTCCTGTGAAGATTTCCCTTTGCGTGTGTTTTTCAGGTTGTCCCAGGTTGTGGTAGAAATTAAAAAGGAACGTTTTCTATCAGTTCCTGTGAGTCACATCCACTCACTCTGGCTACTACTCTGCCACGCAGTCCACAAGTCACCTACTCCCAGCTCTGTCTCCCTTTAACCGCCCTCTCTCTGAGTTCCCCTAGGCAGTAGTTACCATGACACACACACACACACACACACACACACACACACACACACACACACACACTCACATCTTGTTCTGCACGCCCTGTGCATTCTCACTCTGTGTGGGCAACAGAACCAGATTCATGTGCTTCAACTGCCTCTCAGCCATTTCTTTCACACACTGTCTGTCATCTTTAGCCCAGTAAAAATCAAAGTTCCAGAAACTTGTAATCTAGCAATAGATTTACATGTTGAATTCTCAATCCACAATTCATCCACAGAATAAATTCATTGGCAATTAATAAGGATAGAAACCGTCCACCTAGACAAGATAAAATTGACCTAGTCCACCCAGATCTGGATCATCCTGCTCTGTCATCTCCATCTTGATTTCTCTCACTGTTCCTCCTCCCTCCTTCCTTCTCATCCAATGATAGGCTATGCCTTATCCTGGACTCACCTTGCTGCATAATGACATCATCCTATAGTCCCAGAAAGGAGCTGTAATGCTGCAGATGTCAACTTCTGGGTGGCACCTGTATAATGAGCAGAACAAGTAGAAAGCCAGATGCTTGTCTTCTCTTCCTCACTCAACTGATCATAAGGCACACCCAACGAGTCTCTAGGTACAGCCGATGGCATTGTAACAGGAGTAGAAACCATAGGCATTTGGGCAACTTCTTCACGTAACTTGCTTGGGTCTTCGGGACTTGCTCAGGCCAATCATGTATCTACTGCTTCCATTTGATAATCGATGGTTGCTGTACCCATCCTACTTTATAATTCGGTGGGTCAGATAACATGTGTAGTAACTTATTAGCCCATTGTCAAATGTTCAGTTTCCACCCAGGCCCAGTAGCAGGCCAAGAGCTGTCTCTTAAAGGAAAAACAGTTATCTACAGATGACGGTAGAGCTTGCTCCAAAATCCCAAAGGTCTCTTTGGTGATTTACCTAGAGGAGCCTACTAGACGCTCCAAACAACATGTCTCTCTGCCATAGACACCTCAGGTACTACCATGTGTTCTGGATCATTGTGCAGCAGTCTCAACCTGTTGAAGAACCTTTTCCTGTGTCAGGCTCCACACAAAGCTAGCAGCTTTCTGAGTCACTTGGTGTATGGACCTGAGTAACATACATAGTGAGGAATGTGCTGTCTCCAGATAGGCTCATTAAATGTGCTTCTTTCCTGGTGGTGGGAGGGGCTGGGTACAATTTCTTATCTGTGTGACCTTACAAGGAATATCTGCATGCCCCACACCACTGACCTCCTAAGAATTTCACTGTGGAGCAGAAGGCCCTTGAATTGTGGTTGGGTTTATTTCCCATCCGTTAATGTGCATATGCGTTACCAGTGAGTCCAAAGCGGTTGCTACTTCATGCCTACTTGGTCCAATCAACACAATGTCATCAATATTGTGCACCAATATGAATATCTTGTGGAAGAGGCAGAGGACCAAGATCCCGTCTAAGTTATGACAACGTGTTGGATAGTTAATTTGTCCTTGAGGTAAAACTGTAAAGGTATACTGCTGGTTTTGTCAACTGAAATCAAATTGCTTCTAGTACTTTATGGACAGGTACTAGAAAAAGGCATTTGCTAGATCAATAGCTGCGTACCATGTAGCAGGAGATGTGCTAATCTGTTCAAGTAAGGACACCACATCTGGTACAGCCGCTGCAATAGGAGTTACTACCTGATTTAGTGTTAAATAGTCAGCTGTCATTCTCCGTGATCATCTGTCTTCTGCACTGGTCAGATAGGAGAGTTGAAAAGAGATGTGGTGGGAACCACCACTCCTGCATCTTTCAAGTCCTTGCTGGTGGCACTAATTTCTGCAATTCCTCCAGGAATATGATACTGTTTTTGATATGAAGTTTTCCTTGGCAGAGGCAACTCTAAAGGCTTCCATTTAGCCTTTCCAACCATAACAGCTCTCACTCCACAGATAAGGGAACCAATGTGAGAATTCTGCCAACTTCTAAGTATATCTATCCCAATTATACATTCTGAGACTGGGGAAATAACCACAGGATGAGCTCAGGGAACCACTGTGAGTCAGACTTCAGCCAAAACTCCATTAATCACCTGACCTCCATAAGCCTCTGAATGAAAATGAGGACATGACCTCTCCAAGGGTTGGAGGAAAAGAATTTTATTGTAGAGGTAAGGGAGAGAACAGCCAGAGGCATCTGGAACCAGGCCATGAGAGGAAAAGAGGTGGGGGGGGAGAGAAAGAGAAGAGCGAGAGATGAGAGGTAAGAGAGCAAAGAGGCCAAGAATGAGCCAAGAAAAGAGCCAAGAGCATGAGGCTAAGATGGCAGGTTTATATAGGAAAGAAAAGCTAGAGGAGGCTAGCCACAATGTTGCTTGGGCTTTCCCAAAATAAGTGTCAATTCAGAGCCAGTATCCTAGAGAGCACAGAATATCTGCTTGTTTCTTTTCCCCCAGTGAACAGTTACCCGTATAAAAGGCCACAGTCCCTCTGGGGAAGGATGAAAGATGGGAAGATAACAAACAGTAAAAGTTTTAGATATTTTATCAAGGTCCTTCCTCAGGGGAACTTGGCCATCCCTTCAATCAAGGGGTTCAAGTCTGGTCATAGGCTAAAATTCCCCTTTTCCATGATCTAATGTAGATTTTCTTTCATTTATTTGAGAATTTTTCTGCTTATACGGATTTAAAAAGTGCAGTAGGTTTCTTATCTCTTTCATGTCTGGTGTCAAAATGCCATAACTTGTTAACTAGAACCAATGGTCTAAAGAAGTTATACCACAATAAAAATCACTTTGCCAGGTCAAGCCATTATGGACATTGCTTTGTCTATGCTGCCCATTATGATAAGCAAGATCACCTTGCCTTTGGCAATTCACTATTGCCACCTGGCCCCTGCTATTTGGGGAGGGGGCCCAATTAAACCCTTTGCATTTCATTCACCCAACTGAACAGCAGCTTCTCCAACCCTAAGAAAATGTCTCTAACCCTAAGCAGCCTCTCCAACTCACAAGAAAAAGGATGACGACAAAGCTCTTCACATGTGCTGGTGCCCTTCTCACCAACAACTTTGTACCCTATAGGATTCATGAAGGGCATGTATTCTGGGCCTTCCCATTGTGGAGGATTAGGTTTTACACAGCATACCCGCTCTGGCACTGCAATTTCCCTGAGCCTTAAAGTTCCTTCATCAATACTAAGCCAAGGGACATCAGGCATCTCAGACTCTCTTCAGTAGGCCAGCTTTTGACAACGCTTCAGCCAACCATTCAAACAAACTTTGACACCTTTTTCTTTTAACTGTTTGAGCCTCCATATTGAATCTAGAATCAGTGGGCCTATATCTGTAAACTCAGCCAGATCTTGTTTTTTGTTCCTTCCACCATTATCTCACACCCTTAAAATCCACAGACTTCTGCTTGAATGAATTAGCAAAGCCATTAATTTCTTTAGTAGTGTAGTGTATGTCATCATGGACTACATTTTCTATGTATCCTATGCTTAGCCTTAAGTCTGTGTCTTAGTCTGTGTTCTATTGAAGAGACATGACTAGGGCAACTCTTACAAGAGAAAGCATTTAATTGGGGGCACACTTACAGTTTCAAAGGCTTAGTCCCATCATTATGGTGGGAGGCAAGGCAGCATGCAGGCAGACATGGTGCTGGAGAAGGAGCCTGAGAGCTCATCATCTGGATAGCAGGCAGCAGGAAGATAGAGAGACACTGGGCCTGGCTTGAGCATTTGAAACCCCAAAGCCCACCCCTAGTGACACACTTTCCCTGACAGAACCCTACTTAGTTCAACAAGGCCACAGCTCTAATCCTCCTTAAGTACTGCCACTCCCTAATGACAAAACATTCAAATATTTGAGCCTTTGGGAGCCATTTTTATTTAGACTACCACAGTCTCATTATAGGCTTAGAGGCAACTATTGATGGCATCTTTTTAAGAGAAAGTCATTGTTGGATTAGCAGACAATGAAGGATTAATTTCCCCCCAATCAAAGGCAATATTTCAGGGGGTCTCCTGCTAAGGGTAGAAAGACTCCTTCCTCAGTTGAGATAAACTTTGAAAGTTCTCAGGCTCAATAGGTTCTCAATCCCACATCTCAACCCCAAGTTACAGAATCCCATTCTTCACCAACTAATGTCCTGATTTTAACCACTGATACACTCCAAGGCTGGGACTTGAATTTTTCCTGTATTTTAATCAACCTTATAAAGAGGGCTTTGGTTTAATTTTCTGCAACTTGAGCTCTGTGGCTGCTGGAGAGAAGATTCTTTTCCAGAGTACACTTAGGAACCTTTAGACTGTTTATGCACATCTGGAGCTGGTGAGTTCTATTACCGAGTTTGTTGTTATCCTTCACCATATCCTGAGATGCTAGAAGTTGGTTAATTCTATCATGGAGCTCATTCTTCTCCTTAGTCAACTTATCCAAAGATGCCAGGAGGAAACCAACCAGCACCATCATTGGTGATGGCAAATTGGAAAGCCTATTCCAGATACTTAAAAGATTTATTTCTACACTTCTGTTGCGTTTAGAACCACTTCTGGTACCAATATCTGTATTAGTTAAGGTTCTCTAGAGGAACAGAACTTACAGAAATTATTAGAATGGCGTACAGGCTATGGTCCAGCTAGTCCAATAATGACTGTCTACTAACAAAAGGTCCAAGAATCCAGTAGTTGTTCAGTGCATGAGGGTGGGTGTGTCAGCCAGTCTTCAGTATATGTCAGAACCCTAAAGAAGTAGGCTCTGATGCCGGTGAAGGAATGGACTTGCCAGCAAGAAAGGAAGCAGGCAAAGAGCAAGCTTCCTTCTTCCATGTCCTTCCTATAGGCTGCCAGCAGAAGGCGTGGCCCAGATTTAAGGTGGGTCTTCCTACCTCAAAAGACTTAATTAAGCAAAAACTCCTCACAGACGTGCCCAGCTGCTTGGGTTTTGGTTAATTCTAGATGTAGTCAAGTCGACAACCAAGAATAATTGTCACAGCCCCCAAATATATTGGAACACTTGGTCCTTAGTTGATGGAATTGTTCTGGGAAGGATTGGGAGATGTGGTCTTGTTGGGGGAAGGTGTATCACTGGGAGCGTGCTTTGTGGTTTCAAAAGCCCAGGCCAAGTTCAGTATCTCTCCCTGCCTCCAACATGATGACAGTATGTAAGTTCTCAGCCAGCACATAGATAGAGTTCCAGTTCTGGGCCTGTCTGCTGCCTTGGTCCCTGCAATGATGGTCTTGGACTCACCCTTTGAAACTGTAAGCATGCCCCAAATTAAATTTCTTTTAGAAATTGCTTTGGTCATGGTATCTCTTCACAGCGACAGGATAATAGTAGATAAGACAAGGTTCTTTCCTTTAAGTCCTAAAAACAGACTTTTCCTTTCCTCTTTTCTTTCCTTCTCTTTGGCTCACTATGTAGCCCTGGCTAGTCTCAAACAATGTGAAACAGGCTATCCTTGACTTCACAGAGATTAGTTTGCCTCCTGGAGTACAGGAAATAAGGGCTTGTGCCATGACACCCAGCAGAACAAGGTTTCTATTTAATGGTGTTAGTATATTTAACAAGTATCGCTGGTCTGTATATACCCGGGAGCCTGACACTGGTGTAAAAGCCCGCTATCTCAGAAAGAGAGACAGAGCACCCAGCTGACTTCCTTCTCAACCCATATCCCACCAGGAATGCCCCTCCTTCAAACTCAATGTCCCTCCCTTCTACTTCCTGTGCATCTCTCTATCCACCCTCCAGACTCCCCCTCACTCTCTATGGTTTTCTCATAAGAATATTATGTTCACTTCCTGTCAACTGGTTGCTTGCTCTACCTCTTGACCTATGGTTGGCATTATTTAATCCTGTGTACAATAAATATTCAAGCAGAAAGCTCTTGGATCAAAGGTGTGTGCTAAAGCTGAGGCCCACCACAGCTAAAAGCAGACTATTCCATTAAATTACACAATCTCAGGGTTCACAGTCTGATCAAATATCCTGCAACAACCTTCCTGACTGAAAATTATAATTCTACCACGCCTCTTTCTTAGTGGTACTACACATTTTATAGTTTGCTTCTCACTCTCCTTGTAGGCTTGAGTAACCCAGTGAGCAGTAACCATGCCACAGCCTGAATATTATATTTTGAAATCACTTCTGAAAAAGGCATCGATCCATCGCTTTTGAAGTTGGCCTCATTCAGGTACTCATGGACAACATATAGCCAGAATCCTTGCTAGGCCCTGATAGTGTTCGTGTTCCTCTCTGAATCCTCACGAGCTAGGCTTCACTGCCCACATTTCTCATTACATTCTAGTATTCAAAGTACTCATCAGAATGGCACGCTAAGTATTTCATACAACATTCTGAGGCTTCTTAGCCCCACAGTCCCACGTTCCTCCCACAAACTCCCTACGAAAGCCAATGGACCATTAGGTCATCTTTATGACAGCAGTAGTCCTACACCACAGTTCCAGTTTTCTGTATCAGTTTCTGTGACAGCTAATCCTCTTTCGTGTGGGCTAGTTTTATGTCAACTTGACACAAGCTAGAGTCATCAGAGAGGACGGAACCTCAATTGAGGAAATGCCTCCATAAAACGAAGCTGTGGGCAGGCCTGTAGGGCATTTTTCTTAATTAGTGATTGATTTTGGTAGGGCCAACCCTTTATAGATGATGCCACCCCTGGGCTGGTGGTCCTGGGTTCTATAAGAAAGCAGGCTGAGCAAGCCAGGGGAAGCAAGCCAGTGAGCAGCATCCCTCCATGGCCTCTGCAGCAGCTCCTGCCTCCATGTTCCTGCCCTGTGTGAGTTCCTGCCCTGACTTCTTCCAATGGTGAACTACAATGTGGATGTGTAAACCAAATAAACTTTTCTTTCCCAATTTTTTTTTTTTGCTCATGGGGTGTCATCATAACAACAGTAACCCTAACAAGGACACTGGTTGTTGATTGACACACGTGGGAAGAGGCTAGCTCAACTGAGGAGTTGCTTCCATCAGACTAGCCTGTGGCATGCCTGCGGGGGCGTTTTCTTACTTGCCAATTGATAGAGGCTGGCACAGCATACTGTAGGTGACACTGTCCTTAAGCGGATAAGCCTGGGTTGTTTAAGAAAGGTAGTTGAATGTGAGTCTGGACTCCAACCAGTACAGCACTGCTACTCCAATGATGACTTCTGCCTTGTGTAGCTGCCTTAGTTTTCCTCAATGACAGACTATAACCTATAAGCCCCTCAATGACAGACTATAACCTATAAGCCCAAAATAAACTTTCTTTTTCCACAAGTCGTTTTGGTCACAGTGGCTACCAGAATAACAGAAACCAAACTAGGAAGTTACTTTGCTCATTACATAGCAAGCACTTTGTTTATTATTATTATTATTATTATTATTATTATTATTATTATTATTGAGAGATGGTTTATTTTGACTCAGAGTTGGAGCGGTTTATAGTAGGAAAGACATGATAATGGGAACACGAGGCCCCTGGTTGTGCCGTACACATGGGCAGAAAGCAGACAGGGTTGGGTGCTGGACCCCAGCTTGTTTTTCTTTTATTCCAATCAGGAACCCCAGCCCCTGGGATGGTGCCACCTCCATTCAGGGTTGGCTGGGTTTTCCCTCCTCAGTTAAATCTTTCTGGAGCCACCCAGGCAGACACACCAATAGATGTGTTGCTATGGTGATTCCAAATCTAGTCAAATTGCTAATGAAGATTAACTACCACAGCCCTTAATAAACAGGGTGTGTGTGTTGGTGCGGGGAGGTGGTGTTGATGGTGTTGACAATGACATTGATAAGGATGGTAAATGATGTCAGCGTGGGATGCTTACACTTCAAAGGGGCTGTTTAGAAAAGGACTGAGAAGGTGACCTTTACCGCAAGTAATATCAAGATACTGTTAGAACTGAGGCCACTGCCTTTAGTCCCAGAACTTGGTAGGCAGAGATGGGTGGATCTCTGTGAGTTCAAGGCCAGTTTGTTTCACATAAACAATCTTTTAGGAATTAGAGATGTATGGAGTAGCCACTTTTCCCCACAACCGTCCATTTTTGACTCTCTGTGGTTAGTTTTTGTCAACCTGACAGAAACTAGCATGGCTTGGAAAGAGGGGATCTCAAATGAGGAATTGCATCTGTCAGATTGGCCCGTGGGCAAGTCTGTGGGGTGTGTTCTCGAAAAGGACTGATGTGGGGTAGTACTGTGAGTACTACCACCCTCGGGCAAGTGGTTCTATGTTGTATAAAAAAGCAAGCTGACAAGAGAACCTCGGTTGAGAAAATGTCTCCATCAGTTTGGCCTGTACACAAGTCTGTGCAGCAATTTCTTGATTAATGATTGATGTGGACAGGCCCCACCTCCTATAAGCAGTATCACCCTCCAAGGCAGGTAGTCCTGACTTGTATAAGAAAGCAAATTGAGTAAGCCACAAAGAGAAAGCCAGTAAGCAGCTTCCTTTGGGGGTCTTTGCTTCATTCAGTTCCTGTGTTCAGGTCCCTCCCATGAGGGACTTTGGCTTCCCTAAATGATAGACCATAACCCATAAGCCAAAAAAACCCTTTCCTCCCCAAGTTGCTTCTGGTCATGGTATTTAATCACGGAATGCAAACTGGGACAGACTTCTTCCATTAGGTTGGATTGGGACTTTTCCTCTAAGGACCCAAAACTGCTTCCTTTGGCATCTTTATAGATACAAAACACACCCAAACTCCAGGGCAGCCAGAGCTCCACATTAGAATGATTTTGTAAGTCTATCCATCAAAACATCCATAAGAAAATGTTTGAGCTGGGGGCGGGGGACAGCTCTGCAGCCCAGCATTTGCCTTAGCAGCACGAGGCCCACACATGCAGGAAAACAAGCCCTTGTCTGACACAGCTGCCGCATTGTGTGATTTCAGCCAGGCATGGTTGTGCACACCTGTGATCCAGCACTCGAGGGGCCCAGCCTGCCTCCACTGTAAGACCCTGTCTCAAAAGAAGGGAAGGGAAGGGGGGAAGGAAGAAACACACCGATTTAGAAGCAGAGGTCCATCTCACCATCTTGTCAAAAGCATGCCCATGTTCCCTCCCTGTCACCTGCAGCTGCTGCCTCAAGATGAGGTCTGCTCTTCCGTGCAGGTTTCAAAGGCTCTAGCCCCGTCCCTGGCCTGCTCCTCTGTCTACTTTTGTTTCCTCCGAAGCTCTTGACTCCAAGCAGCTGCATCTCTCCCTTTCCAACCCTCACCTGAAAATAAAAAAATCTTAGAGGGATCCCCAAAAGCTGATACTTCTGACTGGAGAAATTCTGATTTGTTTCTCCAATCAAAACTGTTGGCAGTCTGAGTGCCTGAGAAAGGTTTACAGATGTTTACATCTGGTGGGAGGTGAGAAATGTGCACATGCAGGGGACATGGAGGATG
Organism: Rattus norvegicus; assembly: GCF_021556685.1. NCBI lineage: Eukaryota > Metazoa > Chordata > Mammalia > Rodentia > Muridae > Rattus > Rattus norvegicus. The sequence continues at coordinate 16,890,484 of NC_141554.1, forward strand.
TGCCCCAATTCTCCATAAGTCACCATCAGCAGAATCCACTATCGATCCCCTCACTGAGGCTGGGAGAGGCTGGGAATATGATGTCTCATCAAATTGGCAGAGAAATACAGCAATGAAGAGTGATCACCAGCCCCTTGGGTGCCACAGATGCCAGCAGCTGCCTGAGGACACAAAATGGCTTCTTCTGTTTGCATGGGAGCCAGGACCTTCCCTCAGTCCTTGTGGCCTGAGAAGGCCCTCCTTGGACAAGCCTTTCTTGTCCATAAAAGGAAATCTTACACAGGACCTACCAAGAACCTCTGACGCAGGCTGCTCTCCTTAGAAATCCATGCTCAAGTGGAACTACAGGGATCCTGGACTGTTCAATAATTGTCCCACTTTTGCTCCATAGCAACCGTGTCCTACCTTAAAGTCGCATCTCTGAGGTCTAGCCTAGAGAGAAGGGGACATTAGGAAGCTCATCCTGCATGCAGAGGTTTCTCTTCTGGGTCCTAGATTTGTGTTCCTTACCAGCCCACAATAGCAAATGGAGGTAGCAAAGCTGGCTGGGAAAATGGGCCGCTTGCCTGGGTCCGTCACACTTGCCCCAGATAAAGCTGCTGTAAGGGAGGGTACAGTGTCACCACTGAACTAGACTATTCTGTGGGTAGAAAGTAACGTTTATTAGGGAGTTGAACTGCCAAGGCTGGGGGTGGGAGTGGCAGGGAGAAAATGAAAAAGCAAGCAGGTTTTATGATAGTCAGCAGGGTGGGGGTCTTTGAGATGACACAGGCTGTGAGACTTGGCCAAGAACCAGATGCCCTTACCCAAGGTAGCTGACCTTTAAGTCTCATTAAAAGAGGTGCTGATAAATGGAAACCTGCCTTATGGGGTTTCCAGGGAATGTAGAATTTAGGTTTCTGCTTATCAAATAACAATCATTCTGTTTACCTGGGTGTCTTAGTTAGGGTTTTATTGCTGTGAAGAGACAGCATGACCAAGGCAACTCTTATAAAGGACAACATTTAATTGGGGCTGGCTTACAGTTCTGAGATTCAGTCCATTATCATCATGGCAGGAAGCATGGCAGTGTCCAGGAAGATATGGTGCAGGAGAAGGAACTGAGAGCTCTATATCTTGATCCAAATCTTGATCCAAAGGCAGCCAGGAGGAGAGTGATTCCACACTGGGAAGAGCTTGATTGCTAGGATACCTTAAAGCCCACCCCCACAGCCCACAGTGACATACTTCCTCAAACAAGGTCACACGTCCTATAGTACCATTCCCTGTGGGCCAAGCATATTCAAACACTTGAGTCTATGGAGGTCATACCTATTTAAACCATAATACTGGCCAAAGTCCTTCTGTTTAGAACAATGTCCTCAATGGTGCCACTTTGGGATACCACTTTAGTACTACCAGATGCCACCGCTCCTCTTAACAGAAACTATAACTAGTTTCAGTCTTAAATGTCCCTCAAAGGCCTCTTGAGGGGCAGTCTCTAGTTTTGTCTGAGCTCAACTCCAGTAGCACTCAGTGCTTGTGTTCCTGAAAAAGAGGAATTCGGATGGCACAGTCACAGATGAAGCATCAAGAGTTAATTAAAGCAATAGAGAAAGCAAAAATACACTAGAAAAGATCTGGCTGAGCCCACCATCAACAAACAGCCCAGTCAATAAAAACGATTAAACTCCAAGTTTTCCTTTCCAGTCCTGCTCCTGGAATGATGACTCTTGAGACCAAGCATCCACTACTAAATGCCTTGGCCATAACTAACTTATTTAACCCGTTTATACTAGTCTACGTCTACCATTTGGTTAATTACCTCTCCTTCAGGCCCAGCTTGCTAGTTCCTTTGAGTCTCCTCAGTGTCTCCCTGAGTTCATCTACCTCCTGGTTTACATCTGTTCCCCCGATTTACCTCCCTTGGCTTTCTCCTCAGTTCTCTCTGTGTCTCTTCTCTCTCTCTCTCTCTCTCTCTCTCTCTCTCTCTCTCTCCCTCCCTCCCCCTCTCTCTCTCTCGATTCCAGAATCCTCTCTGTTCCTGCCAGTGTCCCACCTCTTATTTCCTGCCTCAGCTCGTTGGCCATCGCCTTTTTTATTGACAAGTGGTGCTTATAAGGGATTCTCTCTACACAGCCCACAGGCATCCTTATGTCTATCTTCTCCCTGTTGTCATGGCCCTCGTGCCTCCCCTGGGGTAGACACTTCTAGAAAAGAGTACATCTTTCTTCTGAAGCACATTTTAACCTAGACATTTTGTCTGAGTAGACATGTAAGGTGCAAGATATATAACCCCTAGAGACATTGTTTTAATCTGACCTAGCTAGCATGCCTTCTATCAGCCACGGTATCTTAGATGTGTTTTGCTGCCCTGGGCTGGCTCATCTAGAGTTGACCACCCTTATTTTTATATACTGTTTCTCCCAGCTCAAGCTATCCTACCCACTTGTTTTAGTTTAGTTTTGATTGTGTGTGTGTGTGTGTGTGTGTGTGTGTGTGTGTGTGTGTGTGCTGGGGGTCTTACTCTTTAACACTGGCTGACCTTGAACTCACAGACATCTGCCTGCCTCTGCCTCCTGGAGTGCTAGAATCAAAAGTGTGTGTCATCGTGCTCAGTGCCCACACAATGTTTTATGTCTTATCACTGGGGTCTTTTCATCAGTCTCTCTTCAAGTGGAGTTGCTGCCTACTTTGACTCATGTGTTTTAGGCTTGGCCAAGAAGCTTGTAGCTCTATTGGAGTCTGTGGAACTTTAGGGCATGGAACCTAATAAAAGACACATTACTTAGGACATTGCTTGGAAGGGAGTGCTGGGAGCAAATTCCTACTCACCTCTTTCTCTGCTTTCCAACTGTTGTGAGGAAAGCAGCTTCCTCTACTACATACTCCTACTATCATGTGCTGCCTCACCACAGACCCTAAACCAACAGGACCTATGGAGCATGGACTTAAACCTTTGCAACCGTGAGCCAAAAGAAACCTTTCTTCTAGGCTGATTCTCCCAGATTTATTAGCATAGTAATTGAAATTGACTGACTCCTTCCTACCTTTCTCACCACCACCACCACTACCACCCATCTCTGTCCACCAGAATTCACAGTCAGGCTCTCTAAAGAAGCAATAAGTAAAACTGAGGTCATCTGGTTAGGTCCTCTAGCAGGGTAACTGTGTCCCTAGAGGAAACGAAGGTTAGGACATACACACAGATGGAAGACCATTTGAGGACACATGTGACCAAAGAGGGCAGCTACCTGCAAGCTATGGTCAGATGCCTCCAAAAGAAACAACTTTCTGGTGACTTCCAACCTCCAGGATGATGGGAAAACACATTCCTGCTGCTCGCCCCTCCCTCATATAGCGGCTGTGCTATTTTGTTATGGCCATGCAAGCAGATATACATACTAGGCTGTAGTCAATGAAAGACTGGCCCTGCTTTGTGTTTTACGTTGCTTCCTCAGTACATATTCTATAGTTTCTAAGGAGGAAAAGTGATCATAGCTGCAAGGCACAGTCTCCCAAAACCCAGTGTATTCAAAACCCTGTATATGGGTCAAGGCTGGAGAGACAGCTCAATGGTTAAGAGCACTTGCTGCTTGTACAAAGGACCTGAGTTAGTGCCCAGCACCCACTTTGGGCAGCTCACAATTGCCTTTCTAGCCAGAGGGAGAAAATTAGAAAGCATGGTTCCTCTGTGGTCTGTGCCTCGGTTCCTGCTTAAACTTGATTCCTGACCCTTCCCCATGACCATTTGTGGACTGGGGTTATAAAGCAAATAAGCCCTTTCCTCCCCATGTTGCCTTAGGTCTTAGTGCTTATTACTGGCAGCCAGAAAGCAAGCTAGAACACAGTGTGGACTTGGATAGACATAACCCTACGAAAAAGATGTGCAGCCCAGTTAGTCATTAGAGAAATTCAAATCAAGACTACAGTGAGCTAACAGTACATACCCGCTGAGATGTTTCTAACCGTTTAAGGACAATAAAAAGTGTCATGGGGACTGTGGAGAAATTAGAATCCATGTATGGATTTAGTGACACTAGCGGGGCTGTAAAATGTGTGGCACTGTGGAAAACATTTTAGCAGTTCCTCAAAAAGTTGAACATAACTGGGCATGATGGCCCATGCCTTTAATTCCAGTATTTGGGAAACAAAGACAGTTGAGTCCCTATGAGTATGAGGCCAGCCTGGTCTACATAGAGAGTCCAAGGCCAGCTAAGACCACATAGTAAAACAAACAAACAAAAACTGTTGAACATAGAATTAGTATACAATCTAACAAGTCTTCTCCGGAGTACAACACCCCCAACCCTAAAAAAAAGAAAAAAAGAAAACAGATATTCTAGCAAATTATTCATGGAATAATGGAAGCACTATTCATTATAGACAAAAACCAGAAACAAACTAACTACTCATGCACAGATAAGATCATAAGCGTGACACATTCATAACAGATTATGAATAATGAATGAAGTACTAATCCAGCTTCTGATAATCCAAAACAAATAAGCCTTGACAATATCATGTTAGTGAAGAAGACACAAACACAAACCGTGTTTCATTCCACTTATATGAATTGTCTAGAGTAGGACAGTTGCTATGCAGATAAATAGTAGGGGAGGGACTAGGGAAGGAAGGAGAGAGACTGACTGTTCAATAGTCATGGGTGTTGTAAGATGATCACACTGTGAACCCTGAGTTTTGTACTGAAAAGAAAACTGTAGTTGTGGTGTGGCTTAGCCCTGGCTAGAACACAGGCACACCCTTAGTCTACACCTTTAATCTCAAACAGTGAAGGTAAACTTAGTTTGTAGAAGAAATCACCCATTGTTGAAAGTGATATCTAATTGAGTGGCAGCCAAAGTGATGAATTAGAAAAAGATTTGACAGACTAGGATATGCCTAACTCTCACAATAAGAGTGAGGAAAGGAAAGATATTTCAGGGGCAGTACAGAGAGGAAGGAGACAGTTTTACCAGGACAGTTGTAAGAGAAAGGTTGCAGAGAAAGAACAAGCTGGACACAGATGAAGACAGAACAAGTCAGAGAATTAGCAGGAGCCAGAAGATAGTTAAAGGTAGTTTGAGGCCAAGCAAAGCAATTCAGTAAGAAACCAAGAGAATCTAGGTTGAATTAGTCATCTTGGAGAGGAGTTTGAGTCAGAACAGCTCTAGCTCACAAGGAACTAGAAAGGGCGATCTTATTCAGCAGCAAGTCTCAGAGGCTGAAAACATTATATGCTTAGGTTACATTGTACAGAGGCTAGAAGCTTCCAGGGCTGGGTCTAGATTAGCAGATTGAGGCAGTAAACCTCAAAGATGACAATTACATCAGGTGAGTACAAGATACTTTACACATGGGTTTCCTTTGGGGATGGCGAAAATATTTTAGAACTGAACAAAGTAAGGGCTGTTTTGAGCTGTGAACACAGGGTCTCTCTTATTGCTGTTCACTGTTGCACTGTGGCTTGTGAGCTTCCAGGTGACCATCCTGTCTTCACCTTGGATTATAGGTGCCCTGAGGCTGGAGAGTGGCTCAGTGGTTAAGAACACTTGTTGCTCATTCATGAGGATTAGACCTCGGATCCACTACCCACATCAGATCTCTCCCAAACGTCTTCTCTAAGGAATCCAGTACCCTCTTTTGGCCTTTGTAGGCACATGCACTTGCACTTATATACACATACTCTCACACACAAACACAAATTAAAATCTCTATTTAAAAATAACTGTTTATGGGCTGGAGAGATGGCTCAGCGGTTAAGAGCACCGACTGCTCTTCCAGAGGTCCCGAGTTCAATTCCCAGCAACCACATAGTGGCTCACAACCACCTGTAAGGAGATCCGATGCCCTCTTCTGGTGTCTGAAGACAGCTACAGTGTACTTATATATAATAAATAAATCTTTAAAATAAAAAAATAACTGTTTAGGTATTCAATTCTGGGCCCAAAAGTGTCCATGAGTCCTGAACATTTAATCTGAGAAGTTGGCAACAGGGACAAAAAGTGGGCAAAGGAAACTAAGTTACTTATGTGCAAAATCTAGATTTCCATGTCATCCAATATACAGAAATTCCCCATTACCCATGTAAAAAGCTGGATGCCTGTAATTCTAGCACTAGGGAGGCAGAGACAGAGGGATCCCTGGATTTCAGTAGCCAACCAGTCCAATTGGTCAGATCTAGGTTTAGTGAGAGACCCTATCTCAAAAAATAAGGTCAATGGGTTGGGGAGATGGCTCACTGGGTACGAGTGTTTGGGGGTACAAGCATAAGGACTCGAGTTTAAATACCTACAAGCCATGTAAAAAGCCAGATGTGACCATAACTGCCTGATTCCCTAGCGCTTTGGGGAAGTGGAGACAGGAGAATAGCTAGGGCCCCGATGAAATGTTTCTCTTGTAAGAGTTGCCTTGGTATGGTGTCTGTACACAGCAGTAAAATTCTAACTACGACATAGCTGTATGTATGTATGTATGTATGTATGTATGTATGTATGTATGTATGTATTGTTATACATCTGTCATTTAGTTTTTGTTTTCTGGGCCAGCCCTAAGTTGAAACAGGTCACACTGCCTCTATAAACCATGTATAAGTGTGCTACAAATGCCAGAAACTCAACATCAAAACTACTTCTCTCAGATTTCTTCTCAAAATTGGAAGTTACCCTCTGTGTTACCTTTGTTAATTTAATGTAGTCTAACTGTGCTGGTTAGTTTTTTGTCAACTTGACACCAAGTAGAGACAATAAGGAAGAGGGGACCTCAATTGAGGAATTGCCTCCAATCACATTGGCCTTTGAACATGTCTAGGGAGCAATTTTTTTTTAGTTGCTAATTGATGGAGGAGGGTCCAGACCACTATGTCAGTGCCACCCCAGGCATCCTGGGTTGCATAAGAAAGGAGTTGAATGCAACTGTGGAAACAAGCCAGTGAGCAGCATTACTTTGTAGCCTCTGTTTCAAGTTCCTCCTCAGATTCTTGCATTGGTTTCTCCTGAGGGTGGACTATAACTTGTAAACTAAATAAACCCTTTCCTCCCCCAAGTTTCTTTTGTCAGTGTTTATCCCAGTAACACTGGAGCAAACTAGGACACTAGAATCACCTGAGAAGAGTCTCAGTGAGAGGTTGGAGAGATCGAATTGGCCTCTGGGTATGTCTGTAGGTCATTGTCTTAATTAGTTAACTGATGTGGAAAGAGCCAGCCCACTATGGGTGGAACAATTCCCTAGGCAGGGGATTCTGAACTGTTTAAGAGTGAAGAAATTGAGTTAAGCTCAAGCTAGCAAGTAAGTAAGTAATCATGCATGCTGTGGAGGTTTGAATAAAAATGGCTGCCATAGGCTCACAGGGAGTGGCACTATTAGGAGGTGGTGGCCTTGTTGGAGTAGGTTTGTCCTTGTTGAAGGAAGTGTGTCACTGGGGGTGGGCTTTGAGATTTCAGAAGCTCAAGTCAGCCCCAGTGTCTCAATCTCTTCCTGCTGCCTGCTGATCTGAATGTAGACCTCTCAGCTCCTTCCCCAGCACCACATCTGCCAACATGACAATAACGGACTGAACCTCTGAACTGTAAGCCAGCCCCAATGAAATGTTTCCTTATAAGAGTTGCCATAGTCATGGTGTCTGTTCACAGCAGTAAAACCCTAAAACACATGCATTCATTTCTCTGTGGTTTTGACTGTGGATGTTATGCGACTAGCTGAAGTTCCTGCCTTGATTTCCCCGGGACGATGGACTGTAACCTAGAAATAAACCCCTTTCTTTCCTAAACTGCTTTTTGTGTGAGTGTTTAATCACAACAACAATGAAAATGCAAGAGCCCCTAATTCTCTATTTAGGCTACAGGTTCCTGGTTTGGCTTGTAAAGTGTTGTCACTATCATTAGGCCATGTGGCCATTCTGTTTTGATCATAATTAGGAACATCTTTTGTCTCCTGCCTCAGACTGTAAGTTCCTTAAGGACAGGGACTTTATTGACTAGGTTTGCCATACCAGCAGAGACTCAAACCCACAGCAGCTTAAATGTACAAGGCTCTCAAGTGTGAAGGTTTGAGGAGTTGGCAAGATAGCTCAGAAGGTGGAAGAGGAGGACTGAATCCCCAGAGTTGTTCTTTAACCTCAATTCGAATACTATGACACCCACATCTCACCACCTCACGTTTGCAAGTATGAACACTCATGATTCATCGAGGATTTTTTTTAAGGCAAGGAGAGGCTGGGGAGATGATTCAGCAGGTAAGAGAACTTGCTGTGCAACCATGATGTCCTGAGTTCAAATCCCAGTACCTGCATTGAGACTGCATGTAGACTAGCTGTGAGTCCAGTGCTGTGGAGGTCAGAGACAAGAGAATTGCTGTGGCTTGCTGGTCACCAGCATGTCTCCAGGGTAAGCAAGAGACTCTGAATCAAGGGAATAAGATGAAAAGTGAGATAGTAGAACACAGGACATTTTCCTGTGTCCACTGCACAAGGAAGCACAGGTGCATATAGTACCCCCAAAACACACACACACACACACACACACACACACACACACACACACACACACACGTGCGCGTGTGGTGGGGGAGGGGGAGTCCAGATGTCAGCAGTTACACATAAGAATGACCCAGGCCTCCTTCCAACACTTGATTCTACATCTCAAGCTTGGTGAAAGTCTGTGTCCTCGTGTCTCACAACAGTGTCCAGTGCTCATCATCACATCTACAGCTCCAGAAGAAAGATCTAAAAACTGTCCAAATGCTAGATTTTTTGCAGAGAGTTCTTGGAAGTAGCCACTTCCATTTGTTTCCAAAAAGACTGGCTTTATTATTGTTGTCGTGTCTGTATTGTGTAATCTTGGGTGTGTGTGTGCCACGGTGCATGTGGAGGTCAGAGGACAACTTTGTGGGGTCAGTTTTCTCCATCCACCTTTACATGGACTCAAACTGAGGTCTGAAGCTTACTCAGAAGCATTTCATCTGCCCCTGGAAGCCTAACTTTAATCACACGGCCACAGCTATTTGCAAAAGAGGCTGGGAAACACAGTCTTCTGGATGACCATAAGTCCGGCTTAGAATTGTTTTATTGCCATACTGGAAGAGCAGGTGGTATAGTAGGGAAACTGCCATAAATGGCATTATAGCATCCCAAACAAGTCCAGAGGAATGCCTGGCATGACCTCAAGCAATGGGACACAGGACATAGGACATGGGATAGTATGGTCAATGAGAACACAGATTCTGGAATCATCTGCCTGGATTTTGATATCCACTTTATTTGCTGTCTGATCCTGGGCACATCACCTAACCTCTCTGTTTCAGTTTCCTAGTTGAAAACCGGGGGGGGGGGGCAGTAGCACTTGCCCGACATGGTCATTATAATGAGCAAATGAGTTTACTGTGTGTTTAGTTGTGTGGCCCATACATGACAGCTCCTATTGTTATGGTGGTGGTTTGGTCAACAAATGATCAACTGTAGTTCCTGTCTGCTAAGGATGTTGGGTCTTTGAGTCTCTTACCTCTCTTTTTGTCTTCAGACAGGGTCTCATTGTGTAGTCTTGGCTAGACTGAAGCTCACCATACAGACCAGGCTGGCCTCAAACTCACAGAGATCCACTTGCTTCTGTTGAGTACTGGGACCAAATGCATGTGACATCACATCCTGCCTGCTCAGGGGTTTTTGGTTTGCTTTGTTTTCATCCTGTTTTTGGTTTTGCTTCTTCATTTTAGTTTAATGTTATGTGTGTGCCTGAGCGTATCTCTGTTATCTCATGTGTGGGGGAGTCTGGGAAGGTCAGAGGAGGGGTTGGCTCCCCTGGAACTAGAGTTAACAGACGATTGTGAGCTGTCACTCAGGTGCTAGAAACTGAACCCAGATCTTCTACAAGAGCAAATAGTGCTCCTAACTACTGAGCCATCTCCCTAACCCCCAATCATGTTTGTATTAATTCTTGGAGAATTTTATATAATGTATTTTGATCACATTCGTTGCCTTCTCCAAAGTCCTCCCAGATCCACCCCTACCTCCCTGACCATCCAACTTCATAGTCTTGTCTGCTTTCTTTCTCTTTAAACCCAGTGGTCCAGTTAGCATTGGATAGCTGCTCCTGGGGCTGGGGCCTGCCCAGGAGTGTAGTCTGTACACCAAGGTTATACCATTAAGCAAATCTGACTGTCCCTCTCCCAGCAGTTATAAATGTCAATAGTTCCTCAGCTAGGGATGCCCGCCTCCTTTCCTCCACACTGGGATTTTGTCCAGCTTGAGCTTGTGCGGACCTCATCCGTGCTGTGGCAATCACCGTGACTTGGTAATAACAAAACAAGAGCAAAACAAACCCATCGTTTCCTTGAAGTCATCCTTATCTCTGCCTCTTACACTGTCTCCATCACGCTGAGCCTTGAGGGAAATGAGAGAAATGTCCTACGTAGGGCACCAATTGTGGATCTCTGTGTTAATTGGTATTTACTAAAATGACTTCTGAGTGTTATTTAAACTTCAGTACAGATTTATTTCCCATGCCCTTGAATTTGAACCAGCCTCCTGTCTTTCTCTGATGAACAGAAAGCAATGGATGTGACTCCATGCCAAGTACAGGCCTCAGCCTTAGAGACCAGGTAGCTTGGGCTTCTGTTCTCTTAGAGGCCGGCTATTGTAGAAAGAGATCTTGCTATTGTGCTGCCAAGTGAGGCAGTGTGGAGGGAGAAAAACCTAGGGGCCAGGAGACACAATGGAAGGGGCAGAGAAACCTACCAAGTCCTTGACTATCTGAGTCCAGGTGCTGAAGGTACCAGACACTTGAGAGAAGTCACAGCCAGACACAGGTGGTTGAGCTCGGGGAGTAGGCCCAGCCAATACTGTGTGGAACAGAACTGCCCGGTCAACCGGTGGAATTGGAAGCAACTAGCATTCTTCTTTGCAGCCGTGAAGTTTGGAGGTGGATTGTGGATTCTGTAGCAGAGAGTCCCGAGGCTCCAGGCCTGGCCTGATACAGCTCTTGGGGACATACCTGCCTTTGTGTCAGGGCAGCCAGCTGTTGGCCCTGATCCAGGAAGAGTAAAGGAGACACTTTCATCCCTTTATTGTCTTTAATGAAAAAGGACCCACCAGTATTTGCTGCCCAGATCCCTCTGGCTTCTTCAAAGGCCAGGAGAGATGAAGTTCAAGTGTAAGGAAAATCAATCCCAAGAGTTCTCTTAGAAATTGGGTGCCCCACCCCCTTGTCCTGTCTGTTGTCATTCATACATTATGAATGTTAATCTGCCAAAGCATCTTTCCCCTACAGCATCTTGGTTGACTTCCATGATGAGAACTCTTTCCCTTACCAAATCAATATGGCAACTAGAATCACAGTGAGCCCCAGAGATCTCAGGGCGTCTCAAATCTTAGGACTACTTATTTCATGACGGTGTGAGGAACACACTCCCTTAGACCATTGTAAAATGTAGCTTTCAAGTTCTTTCTTGTGCTTCCCATCAAAGTTGGTGTTTATTGTCAGGCACAGTGGCTTATACCTGTAATCCCAGCACTTGAGAGGTGGAAGCAGAACAACCATCCTTTGGGTTCGAGATCACCTTCTGCTATATGGCAAGGCCAGTCTGGGGTACATAAGACCCTCCCCAAAAACAACAAATCAAACAAACAAACAAACAAATAAAGGAATGGAAATCTAACCAAGTGCCAGTTGGCATCACTACTCCCAGATTTAAGGCAGGAAGACAATTTGAACCTAGGAGTTCAAGGCCAGCCAAGGCAATATAGCAAGATCCTGTCTCTTAAGAAGTAGAACAGGAAAAAGTAAGAATTGAAACCTGTCTCCCTCCCTTTCAAATCTGAGTGGATCTGCCCATGGCTGTGTTGGCCCACATGTTATAGCATATATGAGACTGAATGACTCCCAAGGCCACAAAGGCCCTTTCTGGGTCTCTTAGAAAAGTTGCTGTCCTAGTTAGGGTTTCCATTCCAAGACACCTCTGATAAGGACAACATTGAATTGGGGCTGGCTTACAGGTTCAGAGGTTCAGTCCATTACCATCAAGGTGGAAGCAGGGCAGCATCCAGGCAGGCATGGTGCAGGAGGAGCTGAGAGTTCTACATCTTGTTCTGAAGGCAAACAGGAGAAGACTGTCTTCCAGGCAACTAGGAGGAGGGTCTTTCAAAGCCCACCCCCAGAGTGCCACAGTTCCTCCAACAAGGCCATATGTCCTAATAGTGCTACTCTCTGGGCCAAGCATATTCAAAACACCACATTCCACTCCCTGGCCTCTATTGAGATGTTCAAACACTTAAGCCTATGGGAGCCATACCTAGGTTTAGCACAATGCAAAATACATTTCCCATAGCTTAAAACAGTCTCAACAATGTTAAAAGTCCAAAGTTTAAAGTCTCTTCTGAGATTCATGCAATATCTTAACTGTTGTCCCTTAAGAAATCAAAGTCAAAAAGCAGTTTACATAACTCCAACATCGTACAGAATATACATTACCATTCCAAAACATTCTAGTGAGGAAATACTGGATCAAACCAGATGGGCAAATTCCAAACCCTGCATCTCCATGTCTGATGCAAATCTCTCTCCAGATCTCCAGCTCCTTTTTGCTTTGATGACTGCAGCACAGTTCTTTCTCTTTGGCTCCTTCCACTCCCTGTTAGCAGCTTTCCTAGGCAGGTGTCAAAGTGCTCTTCAGATCTCCAGCTCCTTCATTTTTGTTGACTACAACACAATTCTTTCTCTTGGGCTGGTTTCACTCTCTATTAGCAGATTTCCTCAGCAGGTATCCAAAGACTCTGACATCTCTAACATCTTAGGGTCTCCAAGACAACTTAAACATTACAGCTTCTTGTTCCAATGTCTGGGATCCACACATGATCTTCTGGGCTCCTGCAAAGGGTTTGGGTCACTTCTCCAGCTCTGTCCTCTGTAGCATTCTAGGCTCTGGTTGACTCCACTCCACTGCTACTGCTGTTCTTGGTGGTCATCAGATGGCACTGTCATCTCTAACATGCTGGGGTCTCTCAAAGCCCACCCCCACAGTGACACAATTCCTCCGACAAGACTGCACCTACTCCAACAAAGCCATACCTCCTAATAGTGCCACTCCCTAGGCCAAGCATATTCAAACCATCACAGTTGCTATGAGGAAACTGGTTCAATAATGCTGAAACTGGAGTGGTGGGGAACACTGAAGCAGACAGGAAGGCAGGGCAGCAGGTGTGTGAGTGAAGCCATCTTGGACCTTCCCACATCCCAGGCCCCAGCTTATCTGTTATTCAGTAGTTTCAGCCAATGTCTCAAGGAATAAAACAACTGCCCAGCGGAGCCCTATCTGAATTCATGCCTCGTAGATATGGGTATGCATACAGGTATGGGTATGTGAAGTGGAAATTTCTGGTTTCTTTGGAGACTCAGTTATGTCATGTGATGTTTTTCTGGAAACTGTCCTATGAGAGGATGTCTTTGCTGAAGCAGATAAGTAGGAGGATGTTTTGCTTTTCTGGAAGCTGCCTGGGAAAAGAGCATGAGAAGTTTTGATAGAGTGGATGCTTGAGAGAACATGCGATGTTTGGAAATGATATAAATATAACCCAATAGACAGTGGATGACACTCTTGCATTGGTTTGCCTTGCTACCCTTTGCTGGTCTTGGTTGGGCTTTGCTGACACTGGTCTTTGCTGATGACCCTGTGACATTGGTTCACCTTGCCTTCTTGGCTGATCGTTTGTTGTGACTTCTTTTTTTTTTTGGTTCTTTTTTTCGGAGCTGGGGACCGAGCCCAGGGCCTTGCGCTTCCTAGGCAAGCGCTCTGCCACTGAGCCAAATCCCCAACCCTTTGTTGTGACTTCTTAAAAAGAAATGTACCAAAGAACTTCTTGAGATACTCCAGCAGCTTCTTGTCACTTCCTCGTACTCAGGCCAATTGTCAGAGACTCTTAATTTCTTCTGGATCAAACTGCCATTGCTGATTTGCGAATGGTGTTTGCTAGTGGATTGAGTTACCACTGCTGATTTGTATGAACTGAACTGCTGCTACCCTGACAACAAAGATTGGATTTGCTCCAAAGGACTATTTCAAAACAGATCCACATCCTCCTTTGCCCTATTAACCTTTCTTTTTCACTACTTCTTGTGAGTAATGGGCTAAAAGGGAGGTTAAAGTGTTAAAAAAACTTATTAAAGTAAGTTTTGAAAAATATAAGCCTACAGGTATGGATATATGCATGTAAGACCAGAAGATGGCATCAAATTCCTTGGGTGGTTGTGAACATGGGTGCTGTGAACTCAACTCTGGTTCTCTGAAAGAACAGCAAGAACTACTGAGCCATCTCTCTAGCCCTTCACTGCATTCTTTTAAACTTTTTGTCCTTTTAGGTGTTGAAAAAGCATTTCTTTTGCGTGTACATGTATAGACACATGCATGATAGAGCACATGAATGGTCAAAGAACTTTTGGGCATTGCTTTTCTCTTTCACCTTGTGTGAGGTGAGGTCTCTCATGTTGCTTCTGCTGCCCCTCTGAACAGCCCCGGGCTAGCGGGTGCATGGGTTTCTAGCCAATTATCCTGCTTCTGCTTCCCATATCAATGTAGGAGTGCTGGGATTACAGTTGCTTGCACTTTGCCTGGGGATTGAACTCACATCTTTCTGAGTCTCCATGTGGCCTTCCTCAGTGATGAGCCTCACTCAAGTGGAGAACTTGTAGAGACAGGCCACAGCAGCTACTGTATGATATTGAATAATGTAACTCATTGTTGCCCATCCTCTGGGCCTCCTGACCCTGTTCATCTGGGTGCTGGAACACTGCCTTTGCTAGCCCCAATGAACATCAGTGGCACCAACGGTGGCAGGCGTAGACCATGCTTGGCTCAGCCCTGGGCCAATAACTCAAGTCCTGCCAAACCTGAAAGTGTAGACATGGAAAAGCTCTGAGCCAAGCTTTGGTTTCCCTCATCCAACAGTTCTAATCACATGGGCTGTTAAATAGTCAATAGTCAATGTTTTTGTTGTTGGGGTTTGTTGTTTGTTTGTTTGTTTGTTTGTTTGTTTTGGTGGTGGTGGTGGGGTCTTCTGACTGACTGAACATCCAAGTGGCTCCTATAATATAGTTTCCTCTTTCTAATACCCTCGTCTCTTCCCCACCCCCAGCCCCAGAAAAACACTCTGCAAGGCAAGAGGCTACAAAGGACCTTGTTGCTTAGCAACAGGAGTGAAGCTAATCAACACAGCTCTGAATATTAATATTTTTCCAAAACACGACTTATCCTGAAATTGTGCGGCAAATGCGAGGCCTTCCTTTCAATATAAACAGTCATTTTTAAAAAAACATCTATAATTAATTTCGTGATGTGTGCTCATTTCCTTCACTGGCGGATTAGCCTTGTTAAATAATAACCGCGAGGCCTTTGTGCAGCACATTGAGTCGGAGCTTGGTAATTCTGTAGGCCTCGGAAAGCCACTGCGAAGAGTGGATAGAGCTGGTATTTAAAGAGCTTTGGTCCGGCAGAGCACAACTCAAGGACCTTTCTCCTCCAAATGATTTTTCTCTTACTCTTCAACCTGCCTATAATCCATGAGAGAACAATTCTGAACCTCGGTCTCTTCATCTAGGACACAGGGACAGTGAGAGATTGGATTGTATTCGTCCTTAATGACCCTGCAGCTCTGACATCTGGAGCCTAGTCTAGGGGCCATGTGTGATGAATCAACAGCTCCTCTGTATTTTAGTCAAGGAGAAGCATAACAGGAAAGGGAAGGAAGAGGAAGAACAGAGAAGGAGCTGCTGAGGGTTACTTAAGAAGGTGACAGGATGTGGCTCAGCAATCAATGACTGGCTTGCCTAGCCTGACCCACACCATGGCTTTGCTGACAGGAATAAGAGCAGAGCAGAGCCTGGGCTGGAGGAGTAAAAGGCTCCTCTTCCAGCTGCAACAGTGGGGCAGGCCATATCACAGAGGGCAACTCTTCACTTCCCTCTGAGCCAGGAGGATCCTACAGCACAATGAGACAGGGGAGTTGCGGGAGTCACCCCCATTGAACTCCTGCAGCCATGTCAGGATGGTGCCTCACAGACCTTGGTTTTTGTAACTATGGCATTCAAAAGGCGATGCTGATACAAGTCTTCAGGTGTCTTTTACTGTCTCTCTCACAGCTTTCCATCGTAGTGTGACATCATGACACAAGCTGTTCCATGAAGCACCCCCCAACCCAGAAGACTTCATCTCATCCTCATGGATTGTACGGGTCTCAATCCTGGAAACCCCAATAGAGGGTACTGAGGAGCAGAGTAGCCTTGTGTCACACACTCGAACCAGAACCAACTATTATGACCCAAAGCATGTCGGGCTGCTTTGAAACGGAATCTCTTAAGTCCCAGAGGGAAGGCTCGAACTGACTATGCAATAAAGGATGGAATGACCTTGAGGGTCTGAACTTCCCGCCTTTGCCTTCTAAGTGTTGGGCTGACCGGATCAAATCCAGGCTTTGTGCATGCTAAGCAAGTCCTCTGCCAACTGAGGTAGGGGTGCCAGATACTGGGGATACCCGCTCGTCTCTAGACTTCAGACAAACAATTTTGAGCACAAGTATGTTCCAATGACTCCATAAGGCATATTAAAAAAGCTTACTTGCTCCCTAGGTGTGGTGGCTCTCAGTAGGCTGAGCCTGGAAGGCCACCAAGAGTTCACAGCTAGCATGGTCTACCTAGTGACTTTCGGGCCATCCAGGTCTACAGAGTAAGACTCTGTCTCAAAACAGCAGAAAATTGCTTTTCTAAAATTCAAATGTCAGGGTTGGAAACGTTTCAGCGGTCAAGAGCACTGGCTGCTCAACCAGAGGACACAGGTTCAGTTCCCAGCATCCACATGCCAGCTCATAACTGTCTGTAACTCCAGTTCCTGGATATCTGACAGCCTCATGTAGACATATATTCATGCTAAATACCATTGCACATAAAATAAAAATAAGTTTAAAAAAATTAAAGGAATAAAAACCCCTAACATTCAAATGTCATCAAACATCCTGTGTTTCTAGTTGCTAAAACAGG
Source organism: Rattus norvegicus (assembly GCF_021556685.1). NCBI lineage: Eukaryota > Metazoa > Chordata > Mammalia > Rodentia > Muridae > Rattus > Rattus norvegicus. Next base: position 16,907,478 of record NC_141554.1, read on the forward strand.
TATTTCTCCTACTGTGTGGTGGAAAACAATGGGGCGGGGGGTTCAGACAATCCTAGCAAGACCCTCCTGTATATTCCTGCTCTGAAGAGAACTGTGGGTGTTTAGCTTAAAAGTTCTGGGGAGCCCAGAGAAGGCCAGGCATTCCTGGCAGAGGTGGCTGGCCTGCCTCAGAGAAGCCTCAACCCTGGCTGGCACCTGCTTGCTGTTTTGAGCACAGGATATTTAAACAGGGCATGGGGCCTAGTTCTTCCAAGAACTAGATGGTTCTTTGAATGGAGGTGACTCAGCAGTCACCTTGAATAACATCTGTCACATGCATGTGCTCCACTCCAAGTGGAGTCCCCTTCCCCATTCCTAAACAGACCTAAGCACTTCCTTCTTGGCAGTTTCCCTTTCCTTGGCTTGCATTACTAGGCACTTTTCCCTCTGTATGGCTTCTATCTATCCTTCAATACTCAGCCCCCAGTCCCCCTTCCTCCAAAGTCCTCCTTGATGTCTCCTAATTAAGTATTTTTATGTTGCCCTTTCTTGTGGTTTACCTTCTTTTTTCCACGGCTACAACCTTACCCTCAATTATACTGTGAGTTCTTAGGAGATGAGGCCCGTGTTGATATTTACCATAAATTCCCATGATACCCAGCACCATGTAAACAATCAATATTTGCCAATCAATTTGTTGATCATCTGATGAAGAAGCAGTTATGCATATAAACAAAATTCATTTCCAGGGACTTTATTGCCCTTGATGCAAGAAAAAGCAGAGTTTTCCGATGGTGGGGAGTAGGGATTCACAACAACTAGGTCCCCATTAGCTGAGTTCCCACTCACAAAACTTGCTATTAACAATGAAATACATACTTCTCAATTATTTACTAATATAAATTGGAATTCACAGTTATTTTATGATATTATCACTTATGCATAGTTGCTTTCTGGTAGATTTTCTGGGATGAAAAGGAAATTATAGAATTGTTGCCATCCTGGGCCAATGAGATGGGCCACTGGGCTCATAAACTTGCTGCCAAGTCTGATGGTTTGAGTTTGATTCCCCAGGCCCGTGTGGTAGGAGAGGACAGGCTTGTCCTCTGACCTACACGCACACTATGGCATGTGCATGCAAGAACATACACATACACAACACACACAAACACACACTCCATGGCACTCATGTGGAGGTCAGAGAACAACTTTCCAGGGTCAGTTCTGACTTTCTACCGTGTGGGTCCCAGGAATCAAACTTGGATCATCAGGCTTCAGGGAAGTGCCTTGAGCTGATGAGCCATCTCTCGGGCTAAGCCTTAGTTTTAAGAATATGGGTCGCCCTGGATCAGGTGAGAAGCTCAGCCTTGGCTGAGAGCATTATCTAGCGCCCACCAGCTGGTACTAAATCAGAATTCTCAATCAGAGGAAGCCACAGGCCAGGTTCTAACAGACAAAAGGAGCCTCTTTGTTGTACAATTTTACAGTACGGTCACCTTGCTGCTAATTCTCCTTTTGAATTGAACCATGGTACAAGAGAAGGTTTCGAACTTTGTGCAAACTTTAGATCAGCAGCAACTTACAGCAATCCTACCCTGGGCACAGAACCTGCACCTCAGCCAACTTGCCTTTGCACCCTAACCACAAACCTGTTCCTGCCCCCTGTCTGCCCTTTCAGAATCTAATGTTTCTGGCAGACATAAGGCAAAAAGAAAATGATTTGATATATGTATAAGCAGAATGAATTCCTTTGGCCTTTGTCTACTGTTGAATTTACACAAGGACAGACATGGGTTCTCCCAGAAGGCGGCCCTTAAAATTTAAGTGCAAATACACTGATGTCTCAGTACCTGTCTGGGACAAGTTCAAGGGCACCCATGTGAGATACCCAGATTCCAGATGCTCAAGCTCTCTAGTCCTCCAATAAATGGCATAGTATTTGCACAGAACTTGTTAACATCCACAATAACTATCTCCCTGGATAGTTTATCCTTTATTTTTATTACATTGTTTATTGTGTGTATATGTGTGCAGGCATGGGTGCCATAGTGCATGTACAGAGGTCAGATGACAACTTCTAGGAGTTGTTCTGATCTAAAAGTCATGTGGGTCCTGGGGAGCAAACTCTAGAGTCAGCAGGCTTATCAACAAGCACCTCTACCTGCCACACATCCCCCTTCTGTAGATGATCTCTAAAACATGATACATGATACATGTCATGTAAATAGTTATTATCCTGTATTGTTTAGGGGAAATGACAAGAAAAAAGAATCTGTTCATGTTCCGTACAAGCAGTTGTTTTCCCAGATACACCTGATCTTCAGTTGACTGAATCTATGGATATGTATGGAGAGAGCTGACTGTGCTTTGCTTGGGAGGGAGTTGAAACAGAGAAGGGACCACTGCCAATTCAGGGTTATTAACATCAAATCATTTACAGCCATGGGCAGTTCCGGAGTGGTCCCCATGGGAGAACCAAGCCAAGCTTTGTGGGAAGTGCCTTTAACTTGCCCAAGTTTCTAAGTGTGGGGCAGGGGTGTGAAACAAAAGAATCCAGCCCTCAGGCAAAGTGTTCCAGAGTTTTTAAGGGTGAAACCAACTCCAGCAAGCTAGGTGGGGCTCGGCCACCCATCTTCAACACACGAGAGGCAAGGACAGTGAAGAGCAAGAGGAGATTTATTCAGAGTGGCCACATTGGGAAGAGAACAGATAAGAGGTATAATAACCTCAGATCTGTCTTTGGGGTCCTGACATAAGGCTTAGATTTTAATAGAAGGCAAAGGGTATTCATAAATAAATACTCCTGGCCAGAGCGTGGTCTCATCCACCATTGACTCATCCATGTCTCGGTTCTGATTTATTCCCGAAAGGTATTGTGGGGACTGTGTGAAGTATCTTGGGGAGGGGGAGGTAAGGTTCCCTTCTGGTTGGCCTTTTCCTTCTCCCAGCATGAGATTGCTGAGGAAAATTTGTTTAGAGTCCATTTGTTTAATAGTCTAACTGAGTAAATGTCTTTTTTTTTTTTTTTTGGTGTAGCTCAGGCTGTCCTTGTACTCGCTTTGTAGACCAGGCTGGCCTCAAACTCAGAGATCCACCTGCCTCTGCCTCGAGTACTAGGATTAAAGGCGTGTGCCTTCAAGTGCTGGGAGTAAGGGCATGCACCACCACTGCTTGGCTCAGGGTGAGATTTTAACCCCATGCTGTGGGTTGACATACCTCAGTTAGCAAAAACAGTTAGCCAGAAATGGAGCTACAGAAGCTAAAAGCAAGGTTAGTACTTTCAGGGACTTTCCCAGAACTGTGGGCTTTGAGAGATTAGGCCTTTCTTTTAGTTTTGGCAGGTGATGCTGTTTGCATGTTGAGTTTTATATCCTGAATGACACTCCCACCATGGAGTCAGTTGTAGTAAGGTCTGGGGCCCTGTTACATTGGCAAGAGATCCTAGCTCCTTGGTTTGTGAGCTTCTCCATAGCATAACAGGTCCCCCATACCTTAGCACAACTGACCCCACATTAGAGGCACCATTCTGACCTTGCAAGCCAGAACTGTCAAAATGAGAACAAAGACCTAATCCATCAAAGATCTGGTCCGTAGTGCCAGGATCCAGGAAAGCCTGGAAATTACTAACCTTGCTTTATGGCTTCTGTAGTTTTGTTTCTTGATTACTGTTCTAGCTAACCAAAGTGTGTCAGTCAGGATGTGGTTTGGGAGCATAAAAGACACACACACACACACACACACACACACACACAACCACAGTGAGGTTTGGGCAAGTTCTCCATGCAGCCATTGGCCAGCCATACAGACTTTTTATTCAGCTTTAAGAGTGCCCATGTGTGTTCTCTGATGGAATTCCCTCACCACAATAAAGTACCTTAATATGTCAGTTTGAGTCTTCCAGAACAAAAGGCGTGACGAAAAGAGCAAGAGAGATGCCATAGTGCCTTCTATGAGCTAACCTTGGCAATAACTCCCTATCACTTCAATATTCTGTCGGTCACTCAGCTCAGCATTCACTATGAGAGAGAGATTCACAAAAGTGGAGTACCAGGAAGTGGAGTACCAGGAAGTGGAGTACCAGGAAGTGGAGTACCAGGAAGTGGAGTACCAGGAAGTGGAGTACCAGGAAGAAGCACTCTCTACGGGTCCATCTTCATACCACGAGTATGAAATGACACCAACCTTCTTACTCTGGTGATGCTATTGGAGAATTATTGGAACACGTTCACATAGGTATCCTAGTTTTCCTCCTGTTATGACTAAATACCCTGACAAAAACGACTTTGGGGAGGGGGTGTGAGATTGCTCAATGGTTAGGAGTACTACTGTTACAGAGAACTCATGTTCAGGTCCCAGCACCCACATGAGGCAGCAAACAGATCCAGAGAACCCAATACCTCTTCTGGCCTCTGTGAGCAGCCCTGCATATTGGTATACACACACACACACACACACACACACACACACACACACACACACACACAGTAAACAAATCACTTAGTAGAGAGGGGTCCACTTTAGCTTACAATTCCGGGTACAGTTGCTTAATAATTTTTAATTATTTTTTCATCAACCTACCCACAGAGGCCATAGTAGTCCATGCCAATGGGAAATACATCCTTGTTGGGTTGAACTCAAGTTTCAAATGAATGGGAAGCCAGCCACTTCTTAGACTCTGCACCTTCCACAGTGCCTGAAGCTACTCCCTTTATTGGTGTTAACTGTTGCAGAATTTCCGGTTACTTTCTCCATCTATGGAGCGTTTGTTGGCCCTCTGGAAGAACCCAGACTCCTGTGGCTAAAGAATGGATTTTACACCTCCTAGTATCAATTTAATGTCTCCCTCAGCTTGCATTTCTGTAAAATGGGTATAAGGACTGTACCTGGAAGGTCATCTTGAATTATCATGCCTGCTATAGTTTTCAAATGCTTCGTACTAATAAGATAATACCTAAAATTATTTGTTTTGAAATTGGATGCTCAAATGCATGCTGAACATAATTGAATGTCAGGCTTCTGCTTTCTCATCTATAGAATGGGTCTGAGTAGTACTCACCTAGATGAGTACTACTCATATTTAAGCTCATCTATGAATATTCATGTAAAGAGCTCAACCCAGGTCCCTGGAAATTACAAGTCGTCTATCACTCTGGGCTATGGAAATAGATTTCACTATGGACCTAATGAAGCTTAAACTTCAGACCTGTGCTGGTTAGTTTTAATGGTCAACTTGGCACAGAACAACCTGGAATCACCTGGGAAGGGTCTTGCTGAGGAATTAGCTCAAGCAGATTGGCCTAGACGCTTGGGGGGACTGTCTTGATTCTTGATGGATCTAGGAAGACCTGTCCAATATGGGTAGCAGCCGTCTATGAAACAGTTCCTAGACGAAAGCTGGAGGAGAGCAATCGTGAATCCATTCTCTCTCTCTCTCTCTCTCTCTCTCTCTCTCTCTCTCTCTCTCTCTCTCACACACACACACACACACACACACACACACACACACACACAGAGTTTTAAGCTCCCTGCAATAAGGGGTTGTAACCTGTAATTGGGAGCCAAATGAATCCTTTTCCCTATCTTTCTTTTTGCCAGGGTATCCATCACAGTGACAGAAATGACACTAGACACCCTCTGCAGTAGGGTAGTCTCTTTTCATCCTCATGCACGAATACTCGGGTACTTACCATTTTGGACACACTGTTGTGGTTTTCAATTCAAGTTCCTTCCTCATCACACCTTTCCTTGGATAAATAGGATAGGGGGATCTGACTCAGCAAACTGAAGTGGGGATACAGTGACAATTTGCTTACGGGTGTGCAGCCCTTCCCGCACTGCTGGTTATTACCATTGCAGTTCAGCATTAACCTTGAGGGGAGGAGCTCAAATGGTAGAGCACTTGCCTAGTAAGGAAGAAGCCCTGGATTGGGTGTCCAGCACCCTATAAACTGGGCATGGTTAGGGGAGGTTGGATCATCTGGGTATTCCTCTCTCTCTCTCTCTCTCTCTCTCTCTCTCTCTCTCTCTCTCTCACACACACACACACACACACACACACACACACACACACCACCTGGGATCGATGGGATCTAAGACTGCAGTTAGCTATGACCTCTTCTTTGTGTGGCCTGGGCTTCTTTGCAGCCTGGTGGGAGGGTTCCTAGGACAGATGTCCTTAGAGGAGAGAATGGATGCTGTAGTGCCTTATATGACCTATGTTGGAAGTCACATGGTGTTACCTGATTTGGCGTAGACCCGTTTAAGAGGAAAGAAGGCAAGGTCCCCCTTCCCAATGAGAGGATGTCAGTGCTTCAGTATAAGGAGAGACGAGATGGGAGAGCTGCTTGTGCCCACTGTGGAAAATACAGTCTGGCAGCAAGTCCTCAGCCCCCAGGACAACGTCAGGAGTGAAGAGAAAACAAAAGCTGGAAGTGCACGGAATCTGAAGCCAGCCTGTGGAAAATCTTCCCGTCATTAGATGCGGAAGATCACAAACGACAAAGCTCGTCAAAATGGAAATTTGCTTCTGTCAGAAATATAGTCTGCAATTAACCATGCCCTATATATTTTGATTTCCTTTCTGACAGGAACTGTACAAACTAGGATTTATGGGAATGTGTCTGTTTGTAGGCACAAAGCTAGAACAGCCCACCAACACAAATTGCAGTCTATTTGGAAAGTGGAAAGTTTAGTGTGTTCCAGGGTTTCAGATTGCAGCCCTGCTTGTCTGATGCTGCTTTCTCTAATGGAAAGAAGGGAGTCTGAGTCCAGAGAGAATTGGCACACAAGCTTGCTACCAATGCAGCAAAATGGCCTGAAGGAGCAACTGCCTCAGTGGCAAAATCATGCATGCTCATTGACCTGTCGACACAGGAAGCGTGTTTTAGTACTCAACCATACAGTACAGGATGTGTGCGTCAAGTTCACAATAATTCTCCTTGCATTGTTGGAATGACTGGTCATATGGAAATCCAAATAGGGCAGAAAGGTAAAAGTGGAGCCCAGAAGATTAAGTTAAAGTAGTTGGACAGACACTTCAAAATGTCCGTCTCGTGATTTCAGAATGGAAACTGATTACCAGTACCAGCTAGTGACTTTCACCATGATCAATAGTTTTCATGAAAGGGGGTGAAGCGCACTAGGGGAGAAACGAACGAGTTCTTCACTGTTTCTGTAGAAAACACTTTCAAAAAGTAGTCATCAGAGAGGACTGGAGAGATGGCTCAGTAGTTAAAAGCACATATTGCTCTCCCAGAGGTCCTGACTTCAGTTCGCTACACCACATGTTAGGTTACTACCTGAAACCTGCAGAGGGGTCTGTCTCCTCTGGTCTGTGGGGATACAGACACATGCATATAGCTAAAATAACCAAACATTGGTCATCATAGCAAAAGAGAATCAAAACTTTTCTATTTCTCAAGAAGTGGGGGGAAAAAGAATTACAAACACCTCCAGACAGCTAATTAATAGAATACTACAGAGTTTGTTTTTTCTGGACTTTTTGAGGTTCAGGGTTGTTGTAACATTTTCAACTCCTTAATTTTTTCTATTATCGCCTAAATGTCCATATCCACAAGATAGCTTTTCAATTATTATTTGTTGGGCTGGAGAGGTGGCTTCATGGTTAGGAGCCTTGCCTGCTCTCCCAGAAGACCAGGGTTTGATTCCCAGCACCTACACGGAAGCTTAGAATGGTCTGTAATTTCAAGGTCCAACACCCTCACAGACAGACATGTAAGCAAAATGCCAATGTACATAAAATAAAAATGCGTTTTAAAAAATATAGTATTGATACAGAAAATGTGGTACATCTACACAATGGAATATTACTCAGCTATCAAAAACAACGACTTTATGAAATTCGTAGGCAAATGGTTGGAACTGGAAAATATCATCCTGAGTGAGGTAACCCAATCACAGAAAGACATACATGGTATGCACTCATTGATAAGTGGCTATTAGCCCAAATGCTTGAATTACCCTAGATCCCTAGAACAAATGAAACTCAAGACAGATGACCAAAATGTGAATGCTTCATTCCTTCTTTAAAAGGGGAACAAGAATACCCTTGGCAGGGAATAGAGAGGCAAAGATTAAAACAGACACAGAAGGAACACCCATTCAGAGCCTGCCCCTCATGTGGCCCATACATATACAGCCATCCAATTAGACAGGATGGATGCAGCAAAGAAGTGCAGACCGACAGGAGCCAGATGTAGATCGCTCCTGAGAGACACAGCCAGAATACAGCAAATACAGGGGCGAATGCCAGCAGCAAACCACTGAACTGAGAACGGGACCCCTGTTGAAGGAATCAGAGAAAGAACTCGAAGAGCTTGAAGGAGCTCGATACCCCTTATGAACAACAATGCCAAGCAACCAGAGCTTCCAGGGACTAAGCCACTACCTAAAGACTATACATGGACTGACCCTGGACTCTGACCTCATAGGTAGCAATGAATATCCTAGTAAGATCACCAGTGGAAGGGGAAGCCCTTGGTCCTGCTAAGACTGAACCCCCAGTGAACGTGATTGTTGGGGGGAGGGCAGTAATGAGGGGAGGGTGGGGAGGGGAACACCCATAAAGAAGGGGAGGGGGAGGGATTAGGGGGATGTTTGCCTGGAAACCGGGAAAGGGAATAACACTCGAAATGTAAATAAGAAACACTCAAGTTAATAAAAAAATATATATATATAGTATTTGTTGGAACTGGAGAGAAGATGAGTCAGTGGCTAAGCGCACTTGTTGCTCCTTTAAAGGACTTGAGTTTGATCCCAGGCATCCACATTAAGTAGCTCACAAGCACCTGTAACTCCAGGTCCAGGAGATCGCATGCATCTGGCCTCCATAAGCAGCTGCTCATACACTCAGACACATAATTAAAGAAATAAATTAAATATAAAAATATTCAAACTATTATACGCATGTTCCTGTGTCTCAAGATCAGAGAAAAATGTGCAGCAGTGGGCGGTCTTCTCCCACCATGTAGGTTACGTGAACGGAACTCAAGTCGTCAGGCGGCAGGTGCTCGTCCGCCATCTCTCCAGCCTGCAGTGTACTCGGCGTTTGTGATTTTGTGTTGTTTTCCTTAAACGATTCCCTCAGGGGCCTAGAAAGATGGGTGAGTAGCTAAGAGTGCTTGCTGCTCTTCCAAAGGACCAGACTTTGGTTCCTAGCACCCACACCAGGTGGTTCACAACTGGCCGTAAATCCAGCTCCTCTTGTGCCCTTTGAGGACGCCTGCACACATGTGACACACACTTAAATGATGCATCTAAATGAAGAGTCCCTAGAATATCAGCCTTCAGACTCCTGCTCCTCATAGCTGCCTGCCTCCCTTTGTATTGTTGCATTGAACATCCTGGGGATAATGGAGCTGTGCAGGTGACAGATTACAAAATATGAGGTGACAGATGGGAGACGCTAGTGTCCCAACTCACAAGTATTCTTCTCTTTGTCCTCCTTCATTATCACAGGCTGGGGCTGGGAAAGCATGCCTTGACCTGCTCTGACAGGCTTTACAAAGACCCATAGGCATTTATTATCTTACAGTGAAAGAGTTCAAGGCCAGCATGCTTGTGAGTTTCTTCCAAGGCCTCTCTCCCGGGCTAGCACGCCGCAGACTTCTCCCTGTCCTCACACCCTCTTTTCTCTGTGGTGTCTGGGTCCTATCTCCTATTATTAAAAAAGAAAATTCCTTTGTGGGGAAGGGTCACAAGTTTGCCGCAGGATTCGTGCGGAAGGGAGGTCAGAGATAACTTCCTGGATTCAGTTCTCCCCCTCCATCACAGGTCTCAAAGACTGACCTGTCTTCAGGCTTGGCAGTAAGGGCTTTTACCCATTGAGCCAGTCCAACCTCCTTGTTCTCATGAAGATGCCAGACACTGTAGCTAGCAGCCCATCGTCAACAATCTGATCTCACTTGATTCACTCTTTTAAGGTCCCATCTCCAAATACATATGCTCTTTAACTTATGCCTGGATGAATTGAATATGCCCTAGGAGAAGATGGCATTCACTAAATCCAGCTTTCCATTAAGCCCAGATTCTTAGCACAGCCAAGCTAAAGCTGACCATCACTGCTGAGGCCCGGCGACACTAGAGTGGACTAGGCCACTCGCACACCACGGAGCCTCAAGATCCAAACTCAAGGGCCAACAACACAGCCTCAGCGCAGAGCATTGTATCCTGAGGGGCTCCTCTTCTTCAGATCAGCTACTGTTGGTTAGCCAGGCTGGTCAGGGGAGCCTCCTGGAGGCCCAACAGGAGCCTTGCAGCTTTCGTTCCAAGGCACTGGACACTGGGAATCTTTGGCTTTTAGATTATGAAACTCAGAAAGAACTTCCTCTGTGGTCCCTCTGAAGGGAAGGTGTCCTGACCAGGGGCCACTTCTTGGCTTAGGGCAGAGTCTGGGTTTTAACTTCAGTGCTGCTTTATCTGCAGCTCCACCCCTAGCCCCCAACCTCCAAGCTGCATCACATCTGCAGGACCTCACAGCCAGGCAGACTGCACATGAAAACCTCATTATCCTTCCCATTAGGTGGATGGAAGGCTTAATAGCCACCTAGCTGACTTCTGTCCACACTGAACTGCCAGCCTGGGTGGTCCAAATTATACTGGTCAGGACTAGTGACTTTGTTCCCTTAGAACTCCTGTCTGATCTAGACTTTGTCTGTTCTCATGAGTTGGCTGGTATGATGAGGCAAAGAGAAGGTGGCCCCTGGCCCTGGAGGAAGCTTGGGTAGACCTCTAACTCCCCATAAAAACCCAAGGCATACCAGCCAACACCAGGACCCTGTTCCAGTCTGCTATGTTCTTCATGTCTTTCTCTGTGCCAGTGACTTGCTGTAGGACCCCAGTCTTTGAAGCTTTTTTGGGAAGAATCGTATTGTCCCATTTTATACATAAAGTGGAGATCAGGCACGTTGAGTAATTTATACAAGATCATGCAGCTTGGATTTTCTCTTCTACATCATCATTTTCTGCACACTCCTCTTTTTCACCATGGAATGAAGTGGTTCCTAGAACCACAGCAGCCATCATGTAGCCACCAGGATAGAAGCCCCAAGTTGGATTTTTTTAGGGTATAAAGGTAACATCCACCATCAAGAGCATGTCTAGCTCAGAACAGTGATGGGACCGATGCCCAAGAGCTGGCTAGTCCACACTGAACTGCCACAGAACCTGAAGAGGAAACGACACAGGGACAAGGCTCTCTTCAGACATCTGAAGGCTGCTCTGGGAGCTGGAGGAACTGATGCTTTCTGCCCAGAAGTTCTAAGGACAGGATGAGAACACTGGGGGAGGGGGACAATGGAAGTCACTTTGTCCACTCACAGATTTGTGACAATGTCAGCTGCTTCCAGTTGTGCTGGTCTGTGTAATGTCTGAGAGAGGCAGGGCCAAGAAGTTTTAGAGCTAATTCAGGAATCCAAGATGCCCCTTTGTGTGTTCATTCAGAGCCAGAGGGAAATGTCCAGTGTCCTAGTTTGGCCTGCCTTGTTCCCCTGAGACAGGGTCTCCCATTGAACTGAAGCCTAACATTTTGACTAGGTTGGCTGACCAGTAAGCTTCAAGGATTTGCCTGTCTCCACTTCCCATTGCTGGACATAAAGCCATGCTTAGCTTTCTTTAATCTGGGTGCTGGGAAATTGCACTCAGGTTTTTGTGCTGGCTAGTTTTATGTCAACCTGACACATGCTAGAGTTATCTCAACTGAGGAAATCACAATTGAGAAAATACCTCCATAAGCTCAGACTGCAAGGCTTTTCTTAATTAGCAATTGATGTGGGAGGGCCCAGCACATTGTGGGTGGTGCCATCCTGGGCTGGTGGTCCTGGTTTCTATAAGAAAGCAGGCTGAGCAAGGCAGAAAGTACAAGCCAGTAAGCAACAGATTGTTGCTTCCGTTTCAGTTCCACTCCTGACTCCCCTGTATGATGGACTGTTACTTGGAAATGTAAGATGAGAGACCCTTTCCTTCCCAGGTTGCCTTTAGTCATGGGAAATAGAAACCCTAACTAAGTAAGGTAGATCCTCACGCTTGCACAGTATTCTCTCTTACCCACTGAGACATCTCCCTAGCCCTCTTTTTTTCCCTATTCTTTGCTCATTCTTCTATTCTGTTACTTGGAATACCAATGAGGTGGCTGGAGAGCTAGCCGCCACCTTACATTAGGAAGACAATGATTGCATCCTAGCAGTGGGAAAGAAAAATAAACTTTTTTTGAAGGCACAGCTAAGTAAAACATGAGACTACTCTGGGGGCCAAGCCCTTTGGGATCTCTGAGCCTTCATAGACAATCTTCATCTATACAATGAAAATCATAAAGCAGACTTCACACACACATCTCACACTGGGCCTGGACAGGGCACAGGACAGGAAGGCTCAGCAATGACAGGATGTTTGTGACAGCACTGGGACGACTGTTTAATATGACATCCCTCCCCTCTAAAAGTGAGAAGTTTGTTGCTGAACACCAGGAAAGGGAAGATGAAGATGGGGTGAGGTGGGAGAGTCACACAGAAGAACCATGGATACCCTCTTTCTTTCTGCAGTGCTTCCTAAAGTCTCTGCATTTCTTATTTCTGTAAGTTTTGATTTCTGGTCTGACCCTCCTAGGCGGAAGAAAGAGAGAAGGTTACATGACAGCATTTTTGAGCCTTCTCGTCCCTGAGTACATGGCCTCACCCCCTCCCTGGTGTTTCAATACAGGGTTTCTCTGCGTTAATAGTCCTGGCTGACCCGGAACTTGCTCTGTAGACCAGACTGGCCTTGAACTCAAAGATCCATCTGCCTCTGACTCCTGTGTGCTGGAATTGAAGGTGTGTACCACCACCACCTGGTTTACATGACATTTTAAATATTATACTAGTCAGACCCTTGAGCCAAGATGAGTGAAGGGCTTTTATTTTATGGTCTACAAAGGCAAGGGGTGGCTGCCCTCTAAACGGCTTACTTCTTTCCAGGATTCAGAAGTAGGATCTGTAGAGGTCCACACTGCACACCACAAGGACGCCACTGACAGGCTTGTCCTTGCTAGCCTCCTGAGAAAGACATCCAAATGTCACAAATTAGATGTTAGACATAGAGCACATGATGACCAGAGTTAGGTGACTGAAGAGGAAACTTCTGGTGTCTTTGGAAAGTCAGTTGTGTTATATGGTGTTTTGCTGGGGCAGACTCGAGAAAGAGTGTTTTCCGGAAGCAGGCACAGGTGAGACGATGTTTCCCTAAGGCAGGCTCATGAAGGAACATTAACCTAAAGCAAACACATGAAAGGACACATGATGTTAAGAAGGACCAAACAATGAACACTGTTACAGGTGGGTGTTAGGGAGGTTATTTTTTAGTGGGACTAGCATGTCAGTAAAGCAGGCCTTTTGATATATTAAAATTTTTAAAGCAAAACAAGTTTAGATTTTGGTCAAATTTGTAGGACTTCTAACTTTACAGAATTGCCTGTTTGTTTCAATGTCTCCTTCCACTTGGCTCTTAGAGAAACTAAAACAGGCCTGGAGTTAAAACACTTGTCATTCTGTGTCCTAGTGTCCTCTCCCCCAGCAGACTGTCCCCTTTCTTCTGAAAAAGCAGATAGAGTCTTAGTTTTTTTTTCTTTTATAATAAACACACCCCACCTCCATCCCCCCTCCCCCAAAAGGACTGAACAGATTGTGGGTGACACTGGATGATATTGGTAAACCTTACCATTGTTTATTGGTCATCATTTGTTGGGACTCCATAGAGAGAAAAAAAAATCTTCTGGTGGCATGCTGGTGGCTTCTTGCTGCTTCCTTGGACTTGAGCCTATTGGCAGAATGATGTCAGCTGATACAAACTCAAATGGTGTTTTGCTAAGACAGACTCATGTGCTGAGGCAAGACCCCTGGAGGACACATGATGTTTGGAGGAAGCATATAATAGTACTCAATGGGCAGTGACAGGGGCTTGCCTTGGCTTGCTTGCATAGCTAGCTTTGCAACACTTCTTGGTCTTGAGTCTTTGCTAATCTTTGCTTTGTTGAGAGAGGCGTGGCAGAGAACTTCTTCTGGCACTCCTGAACTTCTCTTGGCATTCCTGCTGGTCCTAATCTCTCCTGCTGACTTGTGCCAATTTGGCTGAGGCCTGGCCATTGCTGCTAGGTCATGTCACAGCTGCCACTATCCTGACACGACTGAACTGGACTGCTGGTGTATCCTTGAAGTGTTTGCAAGTGGATCAAGCTGCCACTGCTGCTTCTTATGAACTAAACTGCTGATTTCACGATAGTGCAGATGGGATTTGCTCCAAAGAACAATGTCTAAACAGGTCCACTTCCCCTGTATACTAATAACCTTTCTTTTCTACTACCACTGGTGGGTGGTGGGCTAGAAGGGAGGTTAAAGCATTTAAGAACCAATATTAAAATTAGTGCTGAGAAAAATGTAAGAGTACAGGTGACAAAGCCCCAGTGCTTACAGATTGTGAAACAAATGTAAATTCCTACCTGGCATTGATGGACAGCACATGTGCCCTGTCCCCTTGTTTTCATGAGCAGTCAGTCATGTCAGCTAAGGCCTTCTCCATTGACAGGAGGCTGCTCCAGGCCCTGTAGGTTGACCCAGTTCAACTGAGAGAATCTAATATGTCCCCAGGACTTCGGGATTCCTGGCTCTCTGGCCTTGGCAAATCAAAAGCCACTGCACCCATTATCCTAGCCCCCTAGAGGTTGAGGCTCCACTGTTTACAAGTTTGAAGCTAGCCTGGGCCACAGTTTGAGATCCTGTCTCAAAGGAGGAGGATAGGCAGGTATGGTGGCACATGCCTTTAATCCTAACACTTGGGAGGCAGATGGCAGACAGATCTCTGTAAGTTCAAGGCCAGCCTGGTCTACAGAGCAAGGTCTAGCCCCACCAGGACTATAAAACATGACCCTGAAAAACACACCGAACTCTCCCTGTTTTGCCTGCTGCAATTTAGCCTGAACCTTGAAGTGTCCACACACAGTTCAAGGCTCCCCGGTGTCTCTAGCCATGGACTTTCAGAAAGTCCCCTGGCAAGGTGTCTCTAGCCATGGACTTTCAGAAAGTCCCCTGGCAACTGTGAACTGGCCTTTAATGCTCTCGGGAGTCTGGAAATGACTGGGATCCCAGGCAGAATGTAAAAAGTGACAGTTTGTTAGGAAGCTGAGAGAAGCTGTCCAGACCCACTAGTCTACCCCTCTCTGCTTTTCATCTATTCAAGAGACTGAGGCTCCTGTCAGGCTCTGAGCAAGGCAGGACCTTGTGGTGCACACATTGTAATCCCAGTACTCCCTTGAGGCAGGGGGCTCTCGACTTCAAAATTACCATGAGGTACAGAGTGAGTTCAAGGTTACCCTCTCCCAGTAACTGACTGAATAAATAAATACGTTTGAAACAGGTGACCTCTTCTGAAACTGGCAATGAAGTCACCTAGAAAAACAAATCTTGAGAGAAGAGGGCTGCAAATGGAAGGAGAGGAAGCTACTAAAATACTTGTCAGCTTCTAAGGGAGGATGTCAGATCCCAGCCAAGGAACCACAGGGAGACAGAAGGCAGGACAGGGATAGGTGCTGAAAGCCCCCCAAATGCTTGTTTGTGCCTCAGTTGTCAAGCCACTTGACCAAAGATGGGAGATGGGACCCATGGATGGGTTTGCTCCATTCTGGGGTTAGGGGATTAATGGGGGTAGCTGGTTACTTCTACTCAGCCAACACTTTGACCCTCCAGCCCTGACCCACTTTCAGATCCCTTGAGGTCTTGGGCAGCAGCCAAGGGTACCAACTGCTCTGGTCACACTGCTGGAAAGGCAATACAGGAAGAACAGATCTGGCCAGCATCCTTCCGGAATCCCCCTTGACATTGGCTGTGTTAATCATTGCAGAGCGCGCACTTGCAACCTGCCTCCTCCTGAGGGCTTTCTCTGCAACCAAGGGAGGCAGACAGGCAGCACCAAGAGCCACTTCTCCCAGGGGCAGGCTTCAGTGACAACCAACAGAAGTTGGTGGAGCATGACCCAGGTCCCTCAACTCTCTGTGGCACAGTTCTGAAGAGACCTAAACCTGAGAAGGCTGGGGGTGGGAGATTTGGGTCCCAGCAGTACTTAAGACCTGCTGTCTTGCCACCAGACAGACAGTACATTTTTAATCCCAGCACTTGGGAGACAGAGGCAGGTTGATTTCTGAATTCAAAGCCGACCTGGTCTACAGAGGGAATTCTAGGACAGCCAGGCCTATACAGAGAAACTGTGTTAAAAAAAAAAAAACCAATCCAGTACTCAGGAGACCCACGAAAGAACCCATGTCCTCCCAAATTCACACACTGATGTTCCAAGGTGGAGACTTTGGGAAGTCACTGGGTCGCAAGAGGTAGAACCTTCATAAGTGACATTAATCCCTTCCTCCTTCTGCCATGTGTGGGCGCTAAGAAATGGGGCCATTCATGAGCTAGAGCGTTGGCCCTCACCAGACACCTTGCTTTTCAACATGACAGTCTCTGGAACTGTAAGAGAAAAGAATTTTTTTCTTCTTTATAAGTATAGTGATTTGAGTGTTGTCCACCATAATGTTGGGCATTTGAATACTTGGTCTCCAGTAGGTGGCGCTGTTTGGGAGGGCTTAGGAGAATGTCCTTGTTGGAAGTATGTCATTGGGGTAGGTTTGAGGAGTCAAAGGCCTCATTTATTGCCAGTGTGTCTCCGTTTCCTGCTTGGGGTTCACGAGGTGAGCCCTCAGCTTCTCGGTCCTCCTACCATGCTTTTTCTTTGCCAACAGGAACTGGAAGCCCGTGGAACTGGAAGCCTGCGAAACTCAAATCTTCTATAACCGGCCTTGCTTCTGATGCTTTAGTCAGAGCAATAGAAAAGTGGCTGATATAATAAGCATCCAGCTTACAGAACGTTATTGTAGCACTTTAAACAGATAGGCCCTAATCCCAGTAGTCTCTGAGTTTCCAGAGGGCAAGCCCTCAGTGTGTCACCTCTGCATCTTTCCTGACCGAAGAAATGCACACGATACATAGAACTGAATTGCTTTGAAGCTAATCCAGACACTTTCCCTATCCATCAAACTGTGCTCTCTCAGAGCTGCCCTTCCCCTCCCATAGTGCTATTTATTCTTTTATTTCATGCATTCATAAGTCCACATAAATATGATGGACAACTACTATATGCAAGGCACAAGCCCCACCCCCGCCCCAACCCCGCAGGTCCAGCTGTCTTTTCTGTCTTCAGTCGTCGCATTGGTCTGCCCATTCTTTCTTGGTCTATTGGTAACTGACCTTATGTCCATGCTCTATATAATAATGTTGCAGCCAATAGCAAGCGGCATACAGGACAATGGTCGCATAAGGCTATATCTCCTTGTGATATCATTAGTGTTTGTGTAAGTACACTCTAGGATGTTCACACAATATAATCACCTAATGATGCCTTCTCAGAAGAGTCCCTGTTATTAATTGATGCATGACTGCATTTGCATTTGAAATGAGGCTATTGGAGGTAGAAAATTTTCTCCAAAGAGATGACTTTCTAGCAACTATACAAGGGTAGCTGCCAATATTTTGAGACAGGGTAAAGAGACTCTAAAATCTGGCCTCTTAACTGGAATGTTCTGCTGTGTCTGAGCTAGGAGTATAGCATTATATGCTCAACCCTAGCTAGAACCAAGCCTCTGCACCTATAAAAACTCATATATGCAAAGACACACACTAAGCATAAATGCTCCCAGGAGCCCGCTGCGTATATGCCCAAGTTTGGTCCCTTCCCTTCCCCACCACTGCCAGCCACCTGTCCGGCACCTGCACTGTAAATGGAGAAGTTGTGTGATTGACAGGCCAGCCAGCAGCTTACATTTGGTTGGAATCTGAAATACCATTACCATGGCGACCACAGTCCCTGGCAGCTCTGTTATCTTCCATGCTCTGGGGAGTTGAGTGCTGTACCTGAGAGACCTTCCTTCTGGAAGCCACTCCTCCCGTCAGGAGTGCCTTTTAATTTCTCCCTGGAGCCTCGATGCTTTGGAGCAAGTTGACTTCACACCTCTCTCTGCTAATGGGGAAGGAGGTTTTAGGGTGAGTTGTTAAGCTTTAATCAGGCTCCTGGTCCCCTGAAACCTTGGAGCTGCTCTCCTGGGGTGTCTGATGCCATGTCTACAAAAGACAGTAAGAAATCACGCCTTTCACACACAACCCCAGTCTGGAGCTGTACTCTCTGGAAGGAGGTAGCGCTCACTTGGGGGTGGGGGGGTATCGCTCAGATCTATGTGGCGAATATTTGTACTCCCGAAAATTCTTATGTTAACATTTGAAATCCTGAGGCGATCAGGATTTATATCAGGAGTGGTATCAGGAAGTTGGACCTTTTGGGGGAGGGTGATAAGGTCTTTAGGGTGGAGTTCTCATGAATGGATTAGTGCTCTTACAAGAAACTTATTAGAGAGATCTTTGCATCTTTTCTATTGTGTGTGTGTGTGTGTGTGTGTGCACCCTAGTGTACATGTACATATGTGAGACTACGGCTCTTTAGCTTCTTACAATGTCACACAGCACTTGATCAAGAAGCAGAAATGCTCTCTGGACGATGAGTGTGACTTACTGTGGAATTTTGCTTGACATGATTGGGTTGATTGGCCAAGTAAACACGCAGAACACCTGCCGGGGCTGCTGAAGGCAACAGGGACAGTTGAGATGAAAGATAGGTGCGGTGCTGCTGTATAACAAACTGTCCCCTAAATTCTGCAACATTAAGGAAATGAACACTTAACTATTTTATATAGTATCTGAAAGTCAAGAAGCCATGAACACGCAGTTCAGCTGTATGGTTCTGCTCCAGAGACTGCCTTGTGAGGTTGTAGTCAAAAGTATCAACTGCAGCCAAGAGCTATCTGAAGGCTTGAATGGGACTGAAGAATCTGCTTCCAAGATGGCCGACACACATAATTGTTGAAGGGAGGCCTTAGGCCTTGCTGCTCATTGGCCAAAGGCTCAGCTTCTCACCACATGGACTTCTCTACAACACTACTCCTGACACAGAAGCTGGTCTTCCCCTGAATCACGTGATCTTAGGATATTTGAGGCAGAGAAGAGAAAGGCATGAGCCCAAGACAAAAGCTACACTGTCTTGTATAACCTAATCTGAAAGTGATATCCTGTCACTTTGGCTAAATTTATATTGATTACCTAAACTGGGGACAATGTGACAAACTACTCAGGTCTGTAGTAAATATTAAGAAACAGAAAGGTAGCGGTCTGGAGAGAAATGACTCAGCAAGTTAAGAGCACTTATTGCTACTCTCCTTGCCAATGACCTGGGTTCAGCTCTCTGCACCTACACAGCTGCTCACAACTGTCCATTCTAGGAGACCTAACACCCCCTTGTGGCTTCTGCAGACACCAGGCACACAGGTGGTACAGATATATGTGCAGGCATTCATATACACGATTTTTTTAAAGAAATAAATCTTTAAAAAGCAAAGAAGTAGAGATCATAGGCAGGGGCAGATCTCAGAGACCACCTACTGAAAACATGTGGATGCGTACAAAGACAAATAGAACCTTTTTAACAGCTGGAACCCTTGTTTCACTTCCTCCAACCTCTATGGCATAGTAAACTGCTGGAAAATCTGATGTCCTTAGTCAAGACTGTGCAGGCATCTGCATCATGATCCAGAGGCTGAAGTGTAAGGGCTGATTCACCTTGGCCTTCCAAATCATGAGCAAAGGTCTCCTGTAGCCATCCTTAACAATGAGCTTGCATAGAGGAGGATCCTGGGAACTGTAGCTTCAACTTACTGAGGTAACCGTACAGCAAAGGAACCACAGGCTGGTTAACAGAGGAGGTAATCCTTATGTGTTTTCTGCCCCTTCTTGAACTGGAGCTAAAAGCGAAGACAGCCATGGGTGAGTCAGAGCCTGACAATGAGAAACTCAGACTTTTCTGAACCTTGGAGAAAGCCCCTCCAATTCCCTCTTTGGGGTTATGAAAAACCCACTCTGGTTTAAACTTCTTTCATTCTGTAGGAAGCAAAGAGGGAGAGAAAGAAGGGAGTTGGAGGCTTTGAAGACTGGTTTCTCAGAGTAGGTTATCAGTTCTGTCCACATCATATCAGAGAGTCAGGTGGAAAGTGTACATTTGTCAGGGATAATGAATCTGGAGAGGTGGTACTGATGCTAAGTAGGGGAGCGTTAGGCACTTGGCAAGGACAGACGAATGAAAATGGTGGAGATGCTGGGAAAAGAGCGTGCATGAGCTAAAATTGTGCATGGGCACCTAATTCTGTTTCCTTTTCTCTCTGGGGTCACAGAAAAACTACGTTGCTGGTCTCCTTTGAAGTTAGACTGGGCTGATATGATTGGGTTCTGGCCACTGAGATATAAGTTGTTTCTGGTCATGATTTTTTTATCACAACAACAAAAAAAGAACTAATATACTTGAGAAACAGTCTAAAAAAGGAAACCTATTCATCCAGAGGTGAAAATTCTCTGTATTTCAGGAGTCTTTGGGGTAACAAAAGTACCCCAGATGCCAGTGGTTTCAGTGGCAGTGATTTCTGGCGTGGCTTGACTTGACAGATCCTCAACTCTACCTCCTGTTAGCTAACATCATTCTCTCAGCTGCATTCAGCTAGGGACTAGGCCAGAAGAGCTTCAGTCAATGTATCTGGCTCCTGGCTGCTCTTCCATGGGACCTCTGAGATCTATGCCCAGGCCATATCATCCTTCATCAGTCTAGCTTCCTTACTGCAGGGCACAAAGGCAGAAGCTGCCAGCCTTTGTTAAACAGAAGGCCCAGGACTGATACTCCATCACTTCTGCCACATGTGTTGGCCAAAGTGGGTTAAAAGGTGATGGGGGTTAAAAGGGTTAAATGATGCCCACCAAAAGAAATGCATGTGTTAAAGACTTGGTTGTCACCTGGTGACGCTATTTGGTTACTTGAGAATGGAGGGCCTAGATGAAGGAAATAAGTTATTGGGGATGGACCTTTTGGGTATCTTGTCCCTATCCCCCCACCACTGCTCCCTGTCCACAGTGGATCGAGTAGACCCTGCTGCATGCACATGCTGTTATGATGTTCTGCCTTACTGCCAGCTAGAACACACAGAACCAAAGACCATGGCCCAAACCCTCTGCTCTTCCTTTTAAGTTATTCTGTTTTTTGCTTTATCATAGTGCCCCAAACTCTAACATGGAAAGGGTGAGAGTTTCAGTATGAAGCATCCCTTCCAAAGTACTCTCAGACTCAAGGCTCAGGCAACGCCACACTGGTACTACTGAGCAGTAAGTGGATCACAAGGATGCTGCCTCACCATTGACTGACGGATGACTTCATGCTGAGTGAGATATTGAGGGCTAGGGTCTGATTGTGGCACGCCTTTGTTCGTTGCCCCTTCCTGTCTTGCTCTGCTTCCTGGTTTACTGTGACATAATGAGGCTTTCCTCCACATGCTTCTGTCACAGGCCCATAGCAGTAGAATCATAGGCTCACGGGAAAGTTCTGACACCAAGCAACAAAAGAAATCTTCCTCCTCCTTTAAATGCTTCCTCTGGGGTGTTATCTCAGAGCAACACAATGCCAACTAACTCAGAAGGCCAGTCTGGGCTGAGAGGCAGGTGCTAAAGTTTGGACATGGACTGTCATTCTGAGTCCCCATCTGTTAAGGGTTTGGTCCTTGCATGGTAGTCTTAGGGAGTAGTGAAACGTAAGAGGTGGGCTCTAGTGGGAGGGTCTTTGACCATTGAGGATATTGCCCTTGAAGAGAACTATAGGACCCCAGTTTCTTTCTGTCTCTGTCAGTCCCAACCATGAGGTGAACAGGATACTCTACCATACACTACCCACTGTGGCAGGGCAACACTGGCCCAAAGCAAAGGAACAAATTGTTCATGAATCGAAACCCCCAATGATGAGTCAAAATGAACCTTTCCTGTTTATAAGTTAATTATTTGGGGTATTTGTTATAGTCATAGAAAGCTGACAAACACAAAAGGATAGTCAGACAGGGAGCTGGAGTGAGTGGTGTATGAGCCAGCCCAGGGAGGGAAGAAACTACAAAAGTCATGTATGGAGACTCGCAAGTCTGCACATTTCAACCTTTGAGGCTAGATAGGAATTTGTGTTAATCTTCTTGAAAAGAGAGTAAGAGTAGTATGGAGAGGGAACAGAAGAAGAGTGAAAAAAGATATATTCTGATTAATATATATGTTAATATAATAATAAATTTAATAATAATTATTGTATATGTTAATTATATATGCTATATATAACATCATATATGTATGATATATATGTTATATGTAACATGTATGTTATGTGTTTATATAATATATATTGTATGTATATATATCAATATATGTTAAACACACATACACACACACACGCGCGTGTGTGTGTGTGTGTGTGTGTGTGTGTGTGTGTGTGTGTTAATCAAAAGACAAGGCTCAGTACATAAGTGCTGCCAAACCTGAGAACCTGAGTTCAATCCCTGGGTCCCACATGGTAGAAGAAAAGAACTTACTGCCCCTCAGTTATCCCTACCTCCATGTAGGTGTGATCTAATTAACTTTACAAACAAACTAAAACAAAAGAATACTGCCAGTAGCGGCTTCACTCCCTCCATTGTGGCAGTTTTCCCTCCTAAATGGTTGTGTCTCGTACCGCAGTCTTCATGGATTACCATGACCTTGCTGCACTCCCATTGGCCTCCAGAGCAAATGTCTCTATTTCTTAAACCTTGGTAGACCTCTGTGACCACCTCAACTAATAGCATATGCCAGAAGTGATGCTAGGTGATGTCCAGGGTTACAGCATGGGAGGAGATAGCTTCCATATGGCTCTCTGTCTTGGGACCGCATGCTTTGAGAGCCCTGAGCCAACCTGTTAAAAACTCTGGCTTCCTCAGAAATTCCATGTCTGAGAGACCACACAGAGTGGCCACATTAGGGGTGAGGGCCAGGAAAGCCTCTACTTATTCTAGTTTCCAGCTGCTTGGATCTAACCGAGCCAGATGGCAGATGTGCGAGTGAGCAGACTGGAAAATTTAATCCCAGCCTTCCAAGTCACAGTCATTTCTTTCTCTTGCTGCCTCAACAAGACACATGACAAAAGTGGCTTACGAAGAAAGGGAGTCTTCCCAACTCCTGGTTTGAGAGGACGCATCTAGCATCTGTCACACAGGAGAAGGCACAGTGGCAGAGCATTATCCCTCATTTGGGATAGTTCTTGGTGGAATTTCTCTGAGGACATCCTCATAGACATACTCAGAGGTATGTTTTCTAGGTGATTCTAAATCCCATTTAGCTAGGACAGGAGAGATGGCTCAGAGGTTAAAGCCATCTGCTGCTCTTGAAGAAGACCCAGGTTCAGTTCCTGGTACCCGCACAGCAGCTCACAATCATTTGTAACTTCAGTCCCAAGGGATCTGATGCCCTCTTCTGGTTTCTGAAGCAACCAGGTAAATGTGTGAGGCCCTGGATTCCATTCCAAGAATTGCAAAAAAAAAAAAAAAAAAAGGAAAGAAAGCAAAACAAACAGAAAGGAGAAGAGATGGAGAGAGAGAGAGAAGGTAGATAACTTCAATTTCTTAAACCACACTGATTTAACATGAAAACAACCAGAGGAACTGTTTAGTTCTAAGGGGAAGCTGGAGTTTAAACTCTTCATTATTCACTCCAACTGGCCTCATATCTAAAGTCCCAGTCTGGTAAATACGTTTTAAATATGTGCCTGCCTATGTAAGGCAGCAACATGCTCCTCCCCATGCCAGCTCACTTGAGGATTATGGCTCCTTGCCTGTCTTCTTGTAGATGAAGAGGTTACCGAACACGAAGTATAAGGAGAAAAGGAACTTTCCAGAACACAAGGACTGAAAAGAGATAATGGTTTGCTTCAGGTTGGAGGAGGTTGGGGGTACAGATATGAGGTGAGGGAGAGTTAGAACACCTCTGTGGGAACCAAAAGACATTTGTTAGTGAAACGTGGATCACATGACATTCAGGAATGTCTCTCGGGGTCTGGTCTGCTGAGTCTACACTCCAGACCTGCAGTCAGGCTGAGCCCACAGCTAAGGGATTACCTCAGAGACAGGCAGAAGGCCAGACATTCCTGCACTGGGGAGCAGTGGATGGGCCAACATGTGCAAAAGGGCTTGTTCGTCTACATTCCAACTGAGTCCGCACCCTCATGAAACTTCCTGTGTTTTTTTCCGTGGAAAGAACACAGGCTCTGGAGTCAAGAGGCCCTTTAGCTGTTACCTTAAGCAAGTCTTTTAAGATGTCTGGGTCTCTCGAGCTAAGTGGAAATCTTACTGCCTGCTCAGAAGGCTCCGGAAGAATTAAGATGAACTTAGGAGCATCTGGCACAAAGCAGGTGGTCTCCTTCCCTCCCCCATCCTACTATTATGCATACTCAGAAGGATATGCTGTTTAAAGGCTCTTGTGTGTTTATGGCTGTGGGAGCTGGAGTAGCTTCCCTCCTAACCCCACCCTCATTTTACATCTTCAAAAGCAAAGAACAAGAAACGTTATCTGTATCCTAATCCCTGGAACCTGCGATGCCTTACATGGACAAGAAAGGACTCTGTAGATGTGATTACATTAAAGATCATGAGATAGGGGGATTATTCTGAATTACTCCAGTGGATCAAAAAAAATAGCTACCACAGATACCCATAAAAGAAAACAATGGGACACAGAGGAGGAAACTAGGACATATGACCCCAGGGGCAGATAACAGAGCATCACAGTGGAAGTTGGGATGGCTAGCCACTCCCAGGAGGGCAAGATGCAAGGAAAAGATTTCTCCCTGGTGCTTCCATAGGGAGCATGGCCTAGTGGATGCTCTTACTTCAGTCATATGAATAGAGAACTTCTGGTTTCTAGAACTAGAGCTGCCAAGTTTGTGGTGATTTGTCAAAGCCATCACAGGATGCTAATAGAGTAGCTGAGTCTATAATGCCCAACACTAAGAAAGGAAAGGCCACTGGGTAGTGGTGCATGCACACTCCTTTAATCCCAGCACTCGGGAGGAAGGGGCAGGTGGATCTCTGAGTTCGAGGCCAACCTGGTGTACAGAGCAAGTTCTGGGACAGCCAGAGCTTCACAGAGAAACCCTGTCTTGAAAAAAAGAGAGAAGTGGAGGGAAGAAGGGAGGGAGGGAGGAAGGAAGGCAGAAAGGAAGGAAGGAAGGAAGGGAGGAAGGAAGGAAGGAAGGAAGGAAGGGAGGAAGGAAGGAAGGCAGGCAGGGAGGGAGGGAGGAAGGAAGGAAGGAAGGAAGGGAGGGAGGGAGGAAGGAAGGAAGGGAGGAAGGAAGGAAGGAAGGCAAGAAGGAGGGAAGGAAGGAAGGAAGGCAGGAAGGAAGGAAGAAAGGAAGGAAGGAAGGCAGGCAGGCAGGAAGGAAGGAAGGCAAGAAGGAGGGAAGGAAGGAAGGAAGGCAGGAAGGAGGGAAGGAAGGAAGGAAGGCAGGAAGAAAGGAAGGAAGGAAGGCAGGAAGGAAGGAAGGCAAGAAGGAGGGAAGGAAGGAAGGAAGGCAGGAAGGAGGGAAGGAAGGAAGGCAGGAAGGAAGGAAGAAAGGAAGAAAGGAAGGAAGGAAGGAGGGAAGGAAGGAAGGAAGGAAGGCAGGCAGGAAGGAAGGAAGGAAGGAAGGAAGGAAGGAAGGCAAGAAGGAGGGAAGGAAGGAAGGAAGGCAGGAAGGAAGGAATGGAGGGAGGAAGGAAGGAAGGAAGGCAGGAAGGAAGGAAGGCAAGAAGGAGGGAAGGAAGGCAGGAAGGAAGGAAGAAAGGAAGAAAGGAAGAAAGGAAGAAAGGAAGGAAGGAAGGAAGGCAGGAAGGAAGGCAGGAAGGAAGGAAGGAAGGAAGGCAGGAAGGAAGGCAGGAAGGAAGGAAGGAAGGAGGGAAGGAAGGAAGGCAGGAAGGAGGGAAGGAAGGAAGGAAGGCAGGAAGGAAGGAAGGAAGGAAGGAAGGAAGGAAGGAAGGAAGGAAGGATCATCTCCAAAGTCACTAGCCTCCACAATCCCACTAGCTGAGTGAACCCTGGGGCTGTTGTCTACCAGCACTGACTCTAGTCCCTCAGCCTGGCATCTACAGGAAGTGCCAGGCAAGTGAGTGAGTGAGTGAGTGAGTGAAATCAGCATCGTTTTTTCCTCTACTTCCAGCATAAAATCTCCCTTATCCAAGAAGACAAGAATAGCCTGTGCCAATTGTCCAAAGCCCTGGCACCAAGACATGAAGACTATCAGCCAGATCTAATCTCTGACTGCATGTCCTTTCCCACGGGAGGAGAGAACAGGCATAAGACAAAATGTGAATGTGGCGTAACCTCCGGATCATAACTTCTTCAGCCCGAGTCCTTTCTCAGGACCTCCAGAAGAGTTAACAATGGTGAGGTACGCCAACTCCCGTGGAAACAATCCACTATATGTAATGACCCACTGACCATTTGGGCCTGGAAAAATGTCCCACTGAACACTAACCGATGTGACATACTGCATATGCATGCCGAGTATGAACTAGAGACTGCGGACTACAGCTTGCCAGGTCAACTATAGATCAGAGCTTTGCAACTCGTAGTCACCAAGTCCTTCAATATGGCATCTCACTACTGCAGGTGACCTGGTTCTCTTTTAGGGTTCATTGTGCCACCATTCCATGTCCCTAGCTTTCCCCTCACTAGCAGAATACTCCAGCAGAGCAGAGTTGAATGCTGTAGACTGTTAGCATTTCTTCTAGGCTCCACCTCACAGTTACCTGGCAACAGCCAAGTATGCCCTACTTAGTATAAAAAGAGGATGTTTGCCCCCTCTCTTACTCTCTTACCCTCTTACTCTCTTACCCTCTCTGTCTCTTCTCTCCCCATCCCCCTCCCCTCCCCCTCCCTCTCTCCTCCCTCTCCCTCCTCCCTCCTCAACTCCCTTTCCCATGCTCTAAACAAACTCTATTCTATAGTAATACTATATCCGCCATATGGCTGGTATCTCAGGGGGAAGGGATGCCTCAGCATGGACCTGCAGAGGCACCCCCTTCCCCCGCACCATACTGCACCTCTACCAAACAGATCCCTGGCTTCCTTTTCTTTTTTATAAAACACAACATTAGTACCGAGACTCTCGGATTTAGAAACTCTCAGGTTCATATCTCCTGCTGCCACATGGAATTACAGCCATGGATCACAGATTGTTAAGATACCTGTTCTCCCAAAGAGGTTTGGCCACCCTCTATGGGCTTAAGGGACAGACTTTCCACAGTCAACCCAATAAGTCGAGACTTGGCTGTATGTTTGTGGTTATTAATTTATTCTCGGAACGCCGGTAGGAATACTTCAATAACATCCCTCACCCAAAGGAAAGGTCTTCACCACTGCCTCTGGGACGCCTCCAGGTCTAATTCACAGGCTAAACTTGGCCCCTAAACCCACTAACCAATATCTCTACATGGCCACTTAACTGGTACTATAAAAATAAACTTTTACAACTCTCTCACTAGTGATCCATAGACTTTCCCCTCCCCCCTCATTCTTTCTCCCTTGATCTCCTCTCCTGGTTCCCTGCACCACTTTCCTGCAGCCATCTGCCCAGTCCCTTGATTCTGCCTTCTTCCATGGGAAAAGTGCCCATCTACCCCGCCCTCACGCGCTCACTCTTTTGCACCACCTTGAGGGCATTTGCTTTCCTGCCTCAGCAGAGTTGCTAGGAGACAGAGTGCTACTCCAGGCACTAGCTCTCACCCGGCTCACTTGTGCCCAGCTCACACGAAGCCCTACAAACTGTACCGCTTAGATTTTTCTGAATGTTTGTCTCTGCTATGCTTCCGTTGTTACATGACTTTCCTCCAGGTACAGCTGTAGCTTCAGCGCCATCTTAGCTAAGGGCAGTCACGTGTCTGGTTGCCACTTCAATGCTATCTTAACTAAGGATAGTCCTGGGCCCATCCTCCATCTTTGTTATGGGCAGTCCCTACTTTGCTGCCTTTAGGAGTACAATTTGTCAAAGTCACTTAACAATTAATGTAAGGTTTTTGTTCTATCCTGCCTCGGTAAATAATGATTTTTAAACAGTAAAAAGTTAAAAATCACTGCTTTCAATATACATTTAGCCTTGTTTTTTGCTACTGCCATTAAGTTACAATATGCTCTCTATTTGCTAGATACATTCTCAAACAAGTAATTAAACAAACACAGGTTGTCTAACTTGGATATGCTTAATAGATACTGCTCTCAATCTTGTCAGAAATCTACTAAATGTAACAATAAATGTTTAAGCTTATGACAGAGACTCCCAAAGCCTAACAGTGACCCCCCCCCCACTCTAAGGTCTCTAAGAAGAAATGGGCACAGCAACAAGACTGTCTGGATTGTGGTATAATAACCACTAAGAAACAGTGCTCCATTGCTTTGCCCACTGCCAGGGCTTGGTCTATGCTGTGGACAAACAGAGAATACCCAGAGAGTTAAATATCTCATATTGCCTAAGTCAAGGTGAGTCATTTCTCCTATAATCCTACTCCACAGGAAAAAGCTTCTCATATTCTGGGCCTGAAGGCCAGACTGAGTCCACCCAACTTGTAATGGAGACCACAGGGACCTGGGAACTGTTTAGGTAGTGGACTATAGACCAACTTCTATCATTTTAATTAATACACAACTCCTAGATTATAATTTATTCTTCCCAGATTTCTGACTACATTGACAGCTAAGCTAACTGTAACTTGATAGCTAGAAAACTGACCTAGCTCCTTACCCCAAGGTAACCCACCACTATATTAGCTCATTACTCAATTTGCTAACGAGCTAAGACTGCCAGATCTCTTATCAAGGACAGACAGGTTTGCCTTGCTCACAGTCTTCATGACAAAGGATCCACAAGTTCAGATGTGATCTCTCACAGATGTGACCTGCTGTTACTTCCTTATCAAAACTCAAGTTTCCAGTGACTAATGCTTCATATGTCTTCTCCTCGCTATGCCACTGTCCTAACATTAACCAACAGAGTTCTTATAAATTAGCCTAACTCTAGTAAAACATTCCACTACATGATCCAACTGTAAAATCATAAGTTCATTTTTTAATTAATTAATTTATTTTTATATATATGCGTACACTGTTGCTGTCTTCAGATACACCAGAAGAAGGCATCAGATCCCATTAGGTTGTGAGCCACCATGTGGTTGCTGGGAATTGCACTCAGGACCTCTGGAAGAGCAGTCAGTGCTCTTAACCACTGAGCCATCGCTCCAACCCCAAGTTCAAATTTTAAGTTTCTTTTGGTTGCCTTTTAACTATGGGCTTACGGTGTTTCCCATGCTAAACTATATAATCACCTATCATATTCACAAGGTCAAGGTTTTGAGTTTCCTTTGTCTTTTAAATGTAAACTTAAAATTGTTGCTTATTATGCTAAACTTATGTGTATTCAGTCCCCTAGACAGAGGGAAAAAGCCCTTCTTGCTCCTGCTCTACAAAGAGGTTTTCTGTCTTCCCTAAGCTCATCTTAAAGACTGTTCATGTTGTTAACAAATGTATCTTTTCTGTAAACTTATAAGCTGCAGGAAACGCAGTCAGATCTACCTCTCATGGATCAAACAGACTCCACCCAGATAAGACACCTGCCAATCAATACCCTAAGTTCCCCCTTGCTACCTATCCCAGAGGGTGGGATTCCTCGCCTGTGCCCTGGATTGGGACTCCCTTCACCCCCAACCACCAAGACCTAAGGGTTTCAAATGTACTTTCAAATGTACACCTAAGAAATTTTTTTCTCCCAAACGTACTTACCTTTATTCTCTACCTCTAATATAACATACGTGTGTGTTTCAGCATCTTGTCAAGTCCAGGTGCTTACTACATCCAGGACAACTCCAGAAAAGGAACCCCCAGATGCTCCAATCTTCTCTCACAGACACAGACGCTTCTATTGGCCCTGTTCCTTCTGACCTATCCACAGATGGTTCCACAGACCCTGGATAGCAAGGAAAGAGCCAACTCTCTTAAGATTGGACCCACATTCCCATACCCATTTTCTTAGGTTCCCAGGGACACGTTGTTCCACAGTCAGCAGGAAGCAGCTAAAGATCACAGCGACCCTATTCCTGCTTCCCTATCACCTCTTTCTAGTGTTTCCTTTTTTAAAAAATTAAACCAAAATGGAGGAGTGTTAGCATTTCTTCTAAGTTCTGCCCCACAGTTACCTAGCAACAGCCAGGTATGCCTGACTCACTATAAAAGGGACTGCTTGACTCCTCCTCACTTTCTTCCTCTCTTCTCTCTCTGTCCCTTCTCTCCCCATTTCCCTCCCCACTTCTCTCCATGAGTTCATGGCCAGCCTCTGCTCCCTTTCCCATGCCCTAAATAAACTCTAGTCTATACTATATCTGTTGTATGGCTCATACCTCAGGGGGAGGGATGCCTGCCTCAGCATGGGCCGGCAGAGGCACCCCCTTCCTCCACACCAAGCTTTACCTCTACCAAACAGATCCCTGGTTCTTTTTTTCTTTTTTTATAAAACATAGCATAGACTACCATGCAGATGAACCTTTCATTTCAAAAGGGAGGGGCTGCTGGTCTTTCTGGGCATTTGCCAGTTGACAAAGAAAATGGTCTTGTTTGAGGGCCCCACAGGAAAAAAAAACAAAAACAAAAAAACCCCAAAACACCAGGAAACAAAGCAAACCATGGGGGCTAAACAGATGTCAAAGCAATTAAAAGCATGGTGGCAGCTCACAACTGCCTGTAACTCAGCTCCAGGGGATCCAATACCCTTTTCTTCTGGTCTCCATGGGTACCACATCTGTATACACACACATACCTGCACACACACACACACACACACACACACACACACACACACACACACATACACACACACACACACACACACACACACACACACACACACACACACCTCTCTAAAAACTATGGTAAGACGAAGGGTGACACTCTTGATAGTGATGCTCAGATCTCAACTGTGACCTAGTCCTCTCCCTGACAATATATAGTCTTCCTGTGTCATGAATAGAGACCACTAGCTTACCACTCAACCTACTTCCCTGTCCTTTTGGACACAGGACCAAACTACATTTCCCAGTCTCCCCTGCGGTAGGATGTAATTGTAAGACTGTGGAATGTCTTGGACCTTCCACGTAACTCTTGCCTCACTTTCCTGGGCTACCATTTAGACATCAGTCTTTAGTGCAGCCTTGAAATTAGATGACCCATTGTCCCAGTTTGCTAGGAACTGTTCTTATTTTAACACTGGAAACCTAGTATCTAGGGAACAATTCCGTTGGAGACAAACTGGGACGGTTGGTCACCCTGCTTGAAAGGCACCTTTGGGAAGTGACAAGACTTCTGTCAGTCTGGGTGTCACCCCTCAGTGACTGCACGGAGCAGAGTATCCTCCACTCTACCCGATCCCTGGAAGTCAGCATTACCTGTTTTAGAGTTCTCATAAGCAAAAATAAACTGAAGATTCGCTGTGATGTATGTTGCTTCAGCTAGCATAAGCCTAACTGATGTACCATCTAATATTTTTGGAGAAACCAAAAATATCCCCTGTTTTCTTAGCTATTATTTTAAGAAGGCAGAAGCTGGCTATGAATAGGAAAACTGTATATTATTAGAGAGAGGCTTAGTTCACACTTGGGATCTGATCATCATTATCAATACAGCACACACACACACACACACATACACACACACACACACACACACACACACACACACACACACACACCGTTCACTCTCTGTCTCACAGTATCTAGCATAGAAAGTTTAGAGTGGGAATGCACGCCTAGTTTCGTTTTTCTTTTTCTTTTTTTAAATCTTGTCGGGGTCTAGAGAGATGGCTCAGCGGTTAAGAGCACTGACTGCTCTTCCAGAGGTCCTGAGTTCAAATCCCAGCAACCACATGGTGGCTCACAACCATCTGTAATGGGATCTGATGCCCTCTTCTGGTGTGTCTGAAGATAGTAAGTGTACTCATATACGTTAAATAAATAAATAAATAAATAAATACTGTAAAAATACTGTTAGTCAACTACTGTTTTAAATGTAATATAAAAATGAACTCTTCTGGGCTGGAGAGATGGCTCAGCGGTTAAGAGCACTTGCTGTTCTTCCAGAGGTCCTGAGTTCAGTTCCCAGCAGCCACATGGTGGTTCACAGCCATCTCTAAAGGGATCCGGTGCCCTCTTCTGGTATATCTGAAGACAGTGACAGTGTATTCACATGCATAAAATAAAAATAAAGGGGTTGGGGATTTAGCTCAGCGGTAGAGCGCTTGCCTAGGAAGCGCAAGGCCCTGGGTTCGATCCCGAGCTCCGGAAAAAAAAAGAAAAAAAAAGAAAAGAAAAGAAAAATAAATCTTAAGAAAAATAACAGAATTATTTTAAAAAATGAACTCTTCTGTAATAGTAGATTGTTTTATAACCAATACTCAAAATTCAGCTTTGAGGATATTTGATTTTCTCCATGTTAAATACATCATGTACTTTGCCGTACATTGTCCTAAAATATAGATTTCTTTAAACTATAAAAAATGTATTTGTGTATGTGTGTGTATGTGTGTGTATGCATGTGTATACATGTAAATGTGATAGACAGAAGTCAATGTCCTGTGTCTTCCTTAATCATTCTCATTGTTTTGGGGACCGGATATCTCACTGAACCTGAGCTCACTGGTTGGCCAAACTGATTAGACACCAATCCCAGAGATTCTCCCATTTCTGCCTCCCCAGCACTTGAATTACAGGCATTGCTGCTATACTCTCACAGTAGTTTTTGAGATGTCTGTGTATGTGCGTGTATATGTATATGTATGTACACATGTGCACCTGACTAAGAATACCCATGAAGACCAGAAGAAGAGGGTTTTGAACCCCATGAAGCTAGAGCTTCAGGTAGTCATGAGCTTCCCTATGTGAGACCATGCTCTTAACTGCTTTGCCATGTAGATGCTGGCACTGAATTCATGTCCTTAGTGGCAAGCACTTTACTAGTTGAGCCATCTCCTCAGATCCCTGGAATCCAGGTTTCTTATAGATTTTATGCTCAGAACACAGTTGTCCAGGCAGCACTGCTACGATTTGGAAATAAAATGGTCCCAGGGGCACATGAATCCAAGACTTGATCCCAGATGATAGTGCTGCTGGGATGCCAACCTCCCCAGTGAGCTCACTCATAGATGAGTTCATAGCCCATAGGGGCTGATAGTAGGAACTAGAACCTGGGGGCATGTCTTTGAGGGGTACACCTCTTCTCCAGACTCATCTCTGTTTCTGACTGCCATGAGATAGACAGCTTTCCTTGGCTACACACTTCTGACATAATGTTTCTACTTCTCCACATGCCTAAAAGCAATAGAGCCAGCCATAGAGAGAGGCCCCTGGAACAGTAAGACAAAAAGAAATCTTTCCTCCATTAAGTTGATATTCTTGAGTATTTTGTCATAGAGATAAAAGCAGACAAACACAGACAGTACTTTGTGTCTTTTGAATCCATCAATCAGAAATTAGGTCTTCTGTGTGGTCCAATAGACTGTTACTAGGCAGTAAAAAGAAACGAGCTATGCAAATAGACACAGAGAAAACAGATTGCTGAGAGCAGCCAATACTAAGAGGCTATTCCTTGTGGTTTTCACCATAAAAGATTGTGAGAAGTGCAAATATAGAAAGAGAGAGGACTGGGGTTGGGCATTTAGCTCAGCAGTAGAGCACTTGCCTAGCAAGCGCAAGGCCCTGGGTTCGGTCCCCAGCTCCGAAAAAAAGAAAAAAAAAAAAGAGAGAGGACTGTCAGGTCAAAGAGCAGGAGTAAATAGATGGATACAGCACTGGGGTCATAGAGCAATGAAACTACCTTGTTTGGTTCTATAATGTATGTGGCAACTGTACAGAAAGTTTCCAGCAAAAATCTGGGCCATAGCCAGGTGTGGTGGTGCATACCTTTAATCCCAGCACTCAGGAAACCTCTAGAGGCAGGTGGATCTCTGTGAGTTCAAGGTCGGCCTGGTCTATAGATTGAGTTCCAAAACAGCCAGAGCTTTATAAGACCTTGTGTTGTGTGGAGGTTTGTATATGCTTGGCCCAGGGAGTGGCACTATTAAGAAGTGTGACCTTGTTGGAGTAGATGTGGCCTTGTTGGAGGAAGTGTGTCACTGTGGAGGTGGGCTTTGAGATCCTTCTCCTAGCTGCCTGGAACACAGTCTATTCCTGTCTGCCTTTGGATGAAGTCATAGAACTCTCAGCTTCTCCAGCCTCACATCTGCCTGGACACTGCCATGTTCCTGCCTTGATGATAATGGACTGAACCTCTGAACCTATATGCCAGCTTCATTTAAATGTTGTCCTTTATAAGAATTGCCTTGGTCATGGTGTCCATGCACAGCAATGGAACCCTAAGACACTGTGTCTCAGAATTTAATTCATTAATTAACCAGGGCCAAAGGTCAACCATGGTTTTCAGTAGCTAATATAGCACCACTGGTTTATTGACTGTTACAAATACCACTGAAAGATAGGAGGAGTCAGAGAAACTAGCATGAAGAAAGGAAATACCTAGGAACTCTATGTTGTGTGAAGAATTTCTGTAAACAGAATAGTTTCCTGAAAGCAATTTTATAAGAGAAACAACAATGACATCAAAAGCTGGGTTTTTTTTTTCAATCTGGGGGCTATTGGTAGAGTTCTTGATTTACATCCATAAAGCCCTCCCTGGGTTTAATCCGCAATTGCAGAGAGCGGGCAGTGCGCACCTATAGTCCCAGCCCTTGAGAAGTGGAGAAGGTTCGGGAGCATCTCCAGCTCTCCTGCTACTTCGTGAGTTTGAGGCTAACCTGGGATTACCTAAGACCCTGCTTAAAAACAAACAAACAAAGGGTTGTGGAGCAGCACTTGCTGCTCTATTATGAGGAACAGAGTTCAGATCCTAGCACCCATATCAGGTGGCTCACAAACATTCTAGGGAATCCAATGTCCTTTCTGGCTTGTGTGTGTGTGTGTGTGTGTGTGTGAGAGAGAGAGAGAGAGAGAGAGAGAGAGAGAGAGAGAGAGAGAGAGACCATTAATCCCAGTGTTCAGGAGGCAGAGACAGGCAGATCTGAGTTCCAGGCCAGCACATGTTATGTTAGTGAGACCTTTTAATGACATTAAAATTATGGAAACAAGTACTCTCTGTTAGATCATTGAAGGCACATGACTTACACCTCTAGGCCCTGCAAAAGGGGGTGGGGGAGGAGGACAAGTGGTCTCCCAGGTTGGATCAGACAGACATGTAGACTGTAAGGTATCAGGGCAGGACAAGCAGGTGAAGGAAATGTTCCTATTGCAGAAGGAACCAGGGTCTCGAACAACCTTTAGTAGAGCTGGCAAGATGTTAAGGCCTAAGAACAAAGCATGCCCTCAAAGCCAGAATTTAGGAAAGGGAGGGCCAGACTCAGCAGTGGCCCCTGGGCTTCTTCAGGGCAGTTGTCCGCCATGGCCACAGGGAGCCATCCAAGCAAGAGGCTACTGGGCCACAGCTGGACACTGCTTACTGTGCAGTTAGTGGAGAAGAAACCAAGCAAACACCTGCAATATTGAGGGCTTTCAGATGCCCATGTTTTATTCATCCCCATTAGCATGGGGTCTGCAGGCCCCTGGAGTCTGAAGGAAATGAGAAAATC
Source organism: Rattus norvegicus (assembly GCF_021556685.1). Lineage (NCBI taxonomy): Eukaryota > Metazoa > Chordata > Mammalia > Rodentia > Muridae > Rattus > Rattus norvegicus. The sequence goes on from NC_141554.1 coordinate 16,943,097, forward strand.
ACAGAATGTCAGTGCTCTAAGAGGCCTGGGGAGTGAGCTAATCCAGGCCTTCTTTTTGCTAGGAGGAAATTGAGGCCCACAGAGGGAGGCAACCTGAGGCTGCAAACAGACAAAGAGCAAGGTTAGGCCCTGGGGGTATCACACTCACCAACTTTGGCTTCATTCCTTCCTCTCTCCTTCCCTCCCTCCCTTTCTCCTCCTTCTTTATCTTCCTCACTCCTTCCATTTACTTCCCTCTTTCCCTTCTTCCCTTCCCCTCCTCCCTTCCTCCCTTTCTCCTTTTCTCTCTTCTCCATCCTTTTCCCTCTTTCTTCCTCTTTCTTCTCTCCCTTCCTTTCCCCCTTCTTCCTTCTTCCCTCCCTTTCTTCTTCTCCCCTCTCCTATCTCCCTGTCCCTTTTTCTCCACTTGCTTCTTGCTGTCAAGGCCTCTGGAACAGGGGATGAACTGAGGCCGCTGCAGTTCTCTCTGTTCTCCACGCTCTTGTCTTTGGATCGCGAGGAGCAAGAGGAGTGTGTAAAGCAGTAAGGATTGCACAAAGTGAGCGAGGAAAGCTCTCAGTGAATGGAGGCAGGACCTGAATGAGTTTCTAGTCATGAGTCAAGCTTTAAGAGTTATCTAAGTTCAGGGAAGGGAAGAGAACCCTATTGTCTGTATTAATGAGAGAAGACACAGAGGCCATCTATGTTAACAGAGGTCAACCACCATCCCTGTGTGCCACTCAGAAATCAAGGTCTGGAATAGTCACTCTGCAGAGGAATGGGGACATTCAGAATAGGAAAGTGGGCCACAGAGCAGGATTTCCACTGATGCACTCATTCACGATTGCGGTGCCATTCACCATAGGACCTCCTTTGTCCCTCTTTGTCATTTAATGTTAGAATCTGCTCTCACTTGCCTCCTGCTCACCCTTACAGAGTCTGGTCTACCCTTGGGAAATCAGAGGCCCTTTCGTGGGGTCATTATAAGGCCTCTGAGCCTAGAAGGTAGAAGGACAGCAAACCTATCCTGGGGTGTCATGGAATTCCTCCTCACACTTGGTTGCCAGATCCCTTCTCTGGACCTTTGAGTCCTTGGGCAAGCTCCTTTGGCTGTTGGAAGGTTCCAGCTATTTATCTCTAGGTCCACCTGCCATTCCGTGCCTGCCACCCGTGCTTCTCATCTGTGTGATGTTAAGTTCCCAGGCACACCTTATATCTCAGTACCACTGCCGGACTAAGGTCAATATGGCCTCTCAGAGTCTCACTGCACTAGTCACCGGAGCTAGCTAGCAGCAGTGCTCAGTGCAGAGAGGTCTACAATGCCTGGAGCTTGCAATGGGGGAATGGGGAGCAACCTTCCCACCTGCAGAGGCCAGGTAAGGAGGAAAGCTCCCAAAGAAAGCTGGGCTGTGGCTCACTGTACACGGAGGAAACATTGTGAACATATTTAAGCCACCATGCTTTCAGTCTCCCATTGCTTAAGCAGGAGGGATGGGGGATATTAAGCTCTGTGGAAGTGTGTGGCTATGGGGACACTCACTTGATGTATCTTGAAAACGTTCATTGTCTCAGAGAACTGTGAAGTACCTGAGTAGAACCAATAGGCTTCGGGGTGGCTGTAGTCCACAACATTTATGTCATCACCAGGATCTGGCTTCTTTTTGCCATTAATCCTTGAACCAATCATAAACCAGTCAGACTCACCACCAGGAGGTCAGTACTTTCCAAATCATCCATGGTGGCGTCTGCTCAGGTAAGCTATGAATGACAGCAATGTGTCACAGAGGGATGAGGTTAAGAAACTCCACCGCACATGTGCATTGAAAGGTTATTGGCAGCCCAGGAAGCAGGGGAGGTGGGGGATCACACTTTCAGGAAAGTTGATGCTGTGAAGGAAAGAAATATACTACTACCTGATGTGAGGACACGGGTTACGGGAAGGTCACGCACTCATGCTCCGGTTAATGATGAGGACACATTCTGATCAATGTGTTGTCAGGTGAACTGTTGCTGTGCCAACATCCCTGTGTCCCCACACAAACCAAGCTGACCACGTCACTAGGCAACAGGAATCTTTCAGCTCCTTTATAACCTTGTGGGATCACTGCTGTATATGTGGACATCAAGTACCGTGATGTAGAAGAAAGGAGCTGCTTAAAAAAAAAAACCATGGGGGAGGAGGGCTAGAAGGAAAGAGGAGGGCTGTGAAGATTCCCAGGGTTTTTTTGTTTTGTTTTGTTGGATTTTTTGTTTTTTGTTTTTTGTTTTTGTTTTTGCATTTGAGCAGAGGAAATGATACAGAGAAGCAACAGTGGAGATGCTAACTGGAGAACCCTGGGAGGCGGCACGCAGAGACAGCAGGACCTTGTCGTCACACTGCTCCTCATCCTGTGCTGTGTAGCAGGGCATCATAGCAGCTTCCACAGGTCCGAGTCTGGGTCCAGCAGGACTGGGTTTTCTGCTTGAATTCTCCTGAGGCACATGGTGTGTGCCCACCATCTGTCCTTCTTGCATTCAGAGGCTCCCCAGGCTCCATGGTGACTGGTGGAACTCAGTTTCCATGGTAGATCTGAGGTCCCTATCTACTTTGCTACCTGTCAGCCAGGGAGCTGTCCCAGCTCCAGCTCCTTGCCTTATAGTCTCTCTGTGGCCATCTCCTTATATGCTGTCTGCTTTCTTCCCTGAAGTCAGCTGGGGATTTTCACTGGTGGTTTGAACCTCGTGGACTTCATGGAAAGTCTTCTGATTAGCTCAGGCCAAGCCTGAATGATCACTTTTTTGAGACATCTGATTAGGGACCTTAGTGATATTAACAAGTTACCGCCTGTTAAATAGCAGGAGTGAGAGAGCGATAGCCCAGTATACTCCCAAATCTTACTCGCTGTCAAGAAGAGAGGAGAAAGTTAGGGTGTAACTCAGTGTGGGGCACTAACCTAGCATAGATAAGCTCTGGGTTCCATCTACATCTCACACACACACACACACACACACACACACACATTCTCACACACATACACACACACATTCTTACACACATACACACTCACACACACATATACTCACATATTCACACACATTCTTACACACATACACACTCACATTCTTACACACACACACTCACACACACTCACACACATATACTCACATATTCACACACATTCTCACACACATACACACTCACATTCTTACACACATACACACACACTCACACACACATATACTCACATATTCACACACACATTCTTACACACATACACACTCACACACACTCACACACATATACTCACATATTCACACACACATTCTTACACACATACACACTCACACACATATACTCACACATTCACACACACATTCTCACACACATATACTCACACACATTCACACTCACTCACACACACTCACACACATACACACATACACTCACACATACACACACACATTCTCACACACATACACACACACTCACACACATCCACACACACATTCTCACACACATACACACTCACACACACATACACATGCATGCGCACACACATGCACACACATACCCCTTCAGTCCAAGGCAGCCTATGTCTTATACTTCCTTTGCTTTAGGTGTATTTGGAAAAGAACACCCTCGACCTCTCAGATCTGATACTTTTCTTACCTCTCCCCCAGACTACCTCCTTGTGGGTGTCTACACAGCTCTGTACCTAACCTCCATGCAATTGCCTGCTAGAATCCACCAGTCAGCAGGAGGCTGGCCAAGGTTAAGACTCCCTAGAAACCCAGGTGGGAACCTGGGCACTGAGACTCCTGAGAAGAGGACAGAGTGGGTGGCAGCAGATGTGGGCTGACCAATGGCTGCTTCCTTCCCAAGGGACACCTGTCCCTCATGTGACCCACAGCTTGCTTGCCTGCTTGCCAAATCGGGGACTCTGGTTGGATGATCCATTAACACACCCTGACTTGAATCCTGTGTGTCATCTGCCCATCCTTCATAAATGGCTGTCAGACTTAGCAAATAAAAACTCAGGGTGCCAGTTAAATGTGAATGTCAACTGAAACAATGACAAATTTTTTTAAGTATACATATTCTCCCACCTACTGTGGAGAACATTCTCCTCCTGAAAGAATTGCTGTCTCTTCAGAATTCCATTTAACCAGGCAGCCTTTATTTAGCTGGCAACAATACCCAGAATTCTTAGCCAGTGAGCAGAAAAGTTGAGGAATCCCAATGTTCCCTGAGGGCTAGGGATGTGGCTCAATTAGCATGCTTGCCTGGTCTATCCTCTATACAGGATAAACTGAGTGTGGTGGTACATGCTTCTATCCCTAACACTAGAACTCAGGAAACGGGAGCTCAGGAGGACCCAGGATTCGAGACGAGCCTAGACTATGTGAGGCCTTATCTCAAAAGCAAACAAACATTTTGAAATACTACCAAAGCATGGCATTTTAAAAGATTTTCTTGGACCAAAAATCTATCTGTAAAAATATTTGAAATGGGTGACAGAGGGCTGGAGAGATGGCTCAGGGATTAAGAGCATGTAGTGCTTTTACAGAGGACCTGAGCTCTGTTCTCAGCACCCACCACAGACAGCTCACAATTGCCTGTAATTCTTGCTTTATGGAACCTGACACCTTTTTTCTGGCATCATGGGTACTGTACTCATGCACATACGTGTACACACACACACTCATGCACGCACTTGAATGCCCACGCAGGGAGTTTGGAGGGGGGTGGGGGGACGTACAAATAGAATCAAATCTTTATTTAAAAAAATTGCCGGGCTGGAGAGATGGCTCAGTGGTTAAGAGCACTGTTGTTCTTCCAGGGGTCCTGAGTTCAATTTCCAGCAACAACAAGGTGGCTCACAACCATTTGTAATGAAATCTGATGCCCTCTTCTGGCTTGCAGGCATACATGCAGGCAGAACACTGTATACATAATTAATCTTTAAAAAAATAAAAATAAAAAAATACCACTTTGTTGAAAGGTCTGTACACAGATAAAACACACTTCTCACTACATTGCACTCATCAGATAGGTAGACACAAACTCCTAGGGGTATGTGTGACAGACTAAATTTGCTGGGGATTGACAAATGACATTAGAGTAAAGTACCCAGATCTCTGTTCTCCCTTCCCCACAGCCCCATTTGGGCTATCCGTTGTTTAGTGCGCTTGTAATCATAGAACAGGAAGTGCACTACAGAGCCCCTTCTATTCCACTGTATCTGCAAAATGGGAGAATAGGGTTAGTTCACAGTCTCCAGAACACACACACACACACACACACACACACACACACACACATCACTACATAGATCAGACCACCATGCCCTTGTTGACTTGCTTGCCTTCAGGATGAGTCTTGGGAACATGATTGGTAGACACAAACTCCTAGGGGTATGTGTGACAGACTAAATTTGCTGGGGATTGACAAATGACATTAGAGTAAAGTACCCAGGTCACTGTTCCAGGTAATCCTTCCTCCAGGTAAGTAAAGGCCCTGAAAGCCCAACTTTGTCAATCAGTAGCCTTTGAGAGGTAGAATTCATCACGAGGATTCTAAGAAACAAATTGTAACTCCACTCTCTGATGCCCCTAACTCCCAGTACTGCTGTACTTGGTGGCGGGTCCTGTCAATAGGTCACCAAGGTTGAATAAGGTCAGGGCCTAGCTTTATTCAAAGGGATTATTAGTACCCTTGGAAGGGAGAGATAACTCATGGATAAGGCTGCTTACTGACCCTGTGACTACATCACAACTCCTAACTGTCTCCAGTTCTAGGAGATCCAGTGCCCTCTTCTGGCCTCCACAGGCACTAGGCCTGCATGTGGTGTACAGACATCCATGTAGACAAAATGCCCATATGGATAAAAATAGCATTTTTTAAAAATTCCAGTCAGCAGAAGCAGCAGGAAACAGGATGGAGCCAACTTGGGAAAAGTCTTGCCTCCAGCTGGATGACCTTGGACAGTGACCTTGGACAGGTCGCTCCCAATCTGGAGCTCAGCCTTCTTGTCTGAAAAATGGGATTTTTTTTCACGTGCAAAGTTCTTGTCTAAAGCTTCTTCCAGCTCTAAATGTCTTCCTTGTATGCCTGGCTACACTTCTGTAAGTCAGTGCTGTGGTATGGTGTGCAGCGACGGAGGGTCTCTGAGACTTGCTGGCTACCAGCATAGCTCCAGGTTTAATGAGAGACCTTATCTCAAGAGCATAAGGTAGAGAGTGGTGAAGGACACTCAACATCGTCCTCTGCCTGTGTATGCACAGAAAACATAACATGAAAAGGCACTTACTTGGTGTGTGTGTGTGTGTGTGTGTGTGTATGTGTGTGTGTGTACATGCAGAAACATGCATACGCAGCGATAGAGAGAGAAAATACCAAGATTTTCCTGTCTTTCTCCTCACCTTATAAGGATGGTAGGCTATCCATAAGATAGAATGATAGCCTCACCAGAACCAGCTACATGGTTCCTTAATCTTTTCTTTTCAGCCTCCTGTGATGTCTAGGTACAGCAGGTTTGGCAGAATACAGGCTCTGGGACAGAAGTGCCAATGTGGCAAGTAAACAAGATGGGCTCAAAGAAAATGGCCAGCTTTTGTGTAAGAGAAGGCAACTTTCGCTTTCTCAGACATCAGCAGTGACTTGAAGTGAAACTTTGATGAAATGAGGCTCTCTGTCTTGCCGAAGGGAGCCTCAGCTCTGGCAGGCAGCAAGCATCATGCCAGTCACGGGCTCTCCAAAGACATTGATAAGGCTCACCTCTTGGGAGAACATTATTTACTATTCTTATTTACTATTCAGAATTTGTTTAGCATAATTTTGGAGGCTGGCTGCCCCCTCCACACCCACTCAGCTTCCCCTGAAATGTGGTAGGCAGGACAGGTCTGGGCCTCATCTGCCTTGGCTGTTGGCCCATCAGTCCCCCTGGATGTTCTTGTTTACACAATCTGTCTCCTCTCATGGTGATTAAAGTGCTGAGTTCTGAGCACAAGCAATTCCAAGACCTATAGCATGTAGGCAGCTCTGGTTCATGGACTCCCTGCCCTGGGCTTCCTCTGGAAGACGACGATCATAAAAAGACATGGAATTATCTTCCTTTTAAGGAGACCCATAAGTCACTTTAGTCAGAGGGAGGCCAGCTCCCCAATGAAGTACCTCCTGTCTAAATCGTCCCATTCAAGGCAGTCAAGCATGCAAGGGAGACATTTAGAACTGGAAGAAGTGTCTTAGGGTTTACTGCTGTGAACAGACACCATGACCAAGGCAACTCTTATAAGGACAACATTTAACTGAGGCTGGCTTACAGGTTCAGAGGTTCAGTCCATTATCATCAAGGTGGGGTCATGGCAGCATCCAGGCAGGCATGGTGCAGGAGGAGCTGAGTTCTACATCTTCATCTGAAGGCTGCTAGAAGAATACTGACTTCCAGGCAGCTAGGGTGAGGGTCTTAAAGCCCACCCCCATGGTGATACATCTACTCTAAGGCTACACTTCCAAAGAGTGCCACTCCCTGGGACAAACATATTCAAACCACTATGAGAGGTTTTAGACATGAACTTCAGATGTGAAAACAAAGCTCCACTTTTCCAATGAGAAAGTTGAGGCCAGATTGGGAGAGAACTGCCCAGAGATCAAGCAACTGGAGGCAGAGGCAGTTCTCTTTGCAGGTCTGCCCTTCTTGCTTCCTATTTCTCCTGCCAACTGGGGGTCTCCCAGTTCTGCGGGCACAGGGACCTTGAGTCCTCCTTTGTGGTGGTTTGAATAAGAATGGCCACCATAGGTTCATAGATTCGGATGCATAGCTATCAGTGAGGGTACTACTTGAGAGGAGGTGTGACCTTGTGGGAGGAAGTGCATCCCTGGGGGTAGGATTTGAGGTTTCTAAAGCCCACAGCAGGGCCGATGTCTTCCTCTTCCTTTTGCCTGCAGAACCAGATGTAGAATTCTCAGCTGCTTCTCCAGCACCATGTCTGCCTACACGCCGCCATGCTCCCTGTCATGATGATAATGGACTGAACCTCTGAAACTGTAAGCCAGCCCCAATGAAATGCTTCCTTTTATTAGAGTTGTGTGGTCATGGTGTCTCTTCACAGCAATAGAACAGTGACTAAGACATCCAGCTAAAAGTAACAGCAGAGAAGACTTGTCCACCAAGATCTAGGGCTGCTGTAGGCTCCAGGTCTCCATTCTTGGGCCTGCACTTAAAAGCAGCCCATCCAATCCTGCAATGACACTGCCCAGGAAAATACCTCCATGCTGCCTCCTGGGCACTTTTTCCAGGGACAGAGGACTGGGAAAAGATCCATGGAGATGACAGATAGAGATATGACACAAGCACCCCAACTCTACACATTAAGAAGGGGAGGTTCTAACCCTAAAGGAAATCAGGCCCCACCAGTTACCAGCTTTGCTTGGGCCATGGGTCAAATTTCTCACCTGTAAAAGACCCATGGCATCTGCCTTGGCAGATTTACGTAATTATCATTCAAACCTAGTCAGAAAAAGAAATTATGAATGGACCAAACACACAGGCTTTTTTCTTGTCATTGTTCTTCAAACAATATATCTAGGGTCTGTTTGCATAGCATTTCCACTGTATGAGGGATAGTAATTTAAAGTGTAGAAAGCATGCATGGAGGTCCTGTGCAAATACTATATTGCATGGAAGGGACTTGAGCACCTGGGGACTTAGAAGCCTATGGTGGCATCCTGCCACCAGTCCCCAATGGGAATGGGAGGATGACTGTATTTACCTTATGGGATTCTGCCACGGCTCCAGTGAGAAGGAGCGTGGAAGGAGTCTAGCAGAAAACGGACCAAATCATTGTGGTGTGGAGCTATTTGACCAGCAGGGCAAGTGGGATTGACAAGTCCACAGGATGGAGTCTCCTGGACATATGTTGCAGAGATGAGAGCTGCTGCAGAGGAAATACAGTGAGAAAGCAAGGAGATAGGACGGGGATGGGGAAAGGGCTCCCAGCTATGCCCAGTTACCTGGGCTTTAATTTCCCTTCCTTCCTTGCTTACACCACTTAGAGCTCATGATAACTGTGACTTGGATGAGTGCCTCCGAAAGTGTGTTAAAGGCTTAGTCCACAGGGTGGTGCTATTGGAAGGTGGTGGAATATTTGATAGGCAGAGCCTAGTGCAAGGTCCTGAGTCACTAGGGGTGTGCCCTTTGACACGGATCCTGGTTCATAAGATAAGTCGCCTGCTCTGCAACATACTCACGTTGTGACAGGCTCCTTTAAACAAGTTGGCCCGCCCAATCTCCCAACGAAACTTCCAGAACCATGAACCAAAATAAACCTTTTCTTCCTATAAGTTAATTGTCCCAAGTGTTTTCTTATAGTAACCTACAGCTGAACAATACAGGCTGTATCTTCCTTAACTCAAAGAAAAACTAGCCCAAAGTTTGCTTATAACTAAACAAATACTTATTCAACAGCAGCACGCAGCAAAACGACAAAACTGAGAGCTGGGATGCGAGCGCATTTGTTGCAAGAAGAGTCACTCACAGATGATCGAATGAATTTAAAGCAGCTAAAACCCACACAGAACCTCCTAGTTCCCTCTCCACCTCCACACTAGGGTAGCTTGGGAGCTAGAGAAAGAGGGATAAAATCCTTTAGGCAAGCATTCTTCCCCTGGCCAGAATCCCAGGGAAGGCTGGGAAATCCACGAGGAGGTTCCATGGGGGCACCCAGGGGACCTTAGTCCCGGAAGCTCCTACTGATTCATTTTCCTGAAAGGAGATAATCCTTGCTCTCTCTCGGAGGGAGGCCTGTGCCACAGCTTAGCTTCCTCACAAATGTCAAATGACCTCATCCTCTGCCTCCTGTGCAGTCGGAGTGTAATAAAAACAATGGATGCACACGCAAAGTTCAGGCCCAGCCATCCTGCACTTAATTGGATGCGAAAGGAGGAAGCAATACTTTCTCCCTGAGTACCCTCATCTCCCATAATTCCCTTCTCCAGTGGAACCCCCGCTACCACTACTGATGCCACAGTGTGCTACACAGACTCACCACATCCACATCCCCCAGTGCTAGCTACAAATAAACATTCTCAGGACCCTCAGACCTACAATGCTGGCTGTCACCAGCCCTCCTGGGATTCCTGGTGTAGGCGCCTGTGGCAGGCTACGGAGGATGCTGTCTTGCCAGTTGGGAAATGTACAGATGTCTGCATACCACACCCAGAGATTTGGAAGTCAGTGGTGTGGGAAGGGACGGTGCTTCAGAAGAATTTAAAACTCTCCCGAGAATCTACACGGAGTGGTCCTGAGACCCCTCAACAGGCTAGGGGATAGAAATTTATTTCCAAAGGATTGTTTCCGGGAGCTAAGGTGGCAATAGCATTCCTCACACATGAGCTGGCGTCAGAACCCCATAGAAGGCTTGTCACAGAGCTGGTCTTTGCAAACAGCAAGCCTGGGAGTTTGGCTTTTAGTAGCTGTTTGTTAGTTTGTTCCATGGTGGGAATTTTGCTCAGGACTATGGAGGATCTCAGAGTCTTGCACATCGTGGTAGGCAAGTGCTCTACCACTGAGCTACACCTCCAGTCCTGAAAATGTGTATTTCTTTTTTTTTTTTTTTAAGATTTATTTTTTTCCGCTTTTGGTTTATATATTATGGAGCTCAAGTACACGGTGGTCGGTGAGTCATTGGGGGGAGTTTGGGGTCACACATGACACTTCTAGTTAACAGACCATACAACAGATACACACATGATCACAAAATACCAAAAAGGTAGCTAACAAGGTTACATCTCGGTCTCCTCATTATTCAATAGCATATTGGGGATCCCGCAGCTGATGGGGAAAAGATGACCAGATTCTGGGCTTTGCAGGGTGTCCTCGAGTACATCAACCTCAAGCAACATGCAGTGCATCTTCCTCAAAAACATCTCGTCCTGCTCATAGCCTTCAGTCAGTTCTTTGGGTACCTCGGCCAAGTTTAAGGTGTCCGTGGTGTCTGCTGCCTGCACAAGCGCTGCCTACTCCACTTTGGGGTTGAACTCCACAGGGTTGATGCGGACCTCGGTGGCCGAGGGAAGCCACTCGTGCCCACGCCCTGCACATGCGAGCTGAGGAGATTGTAGGTGAGCAGTTTCATGTTGTCACACCGGAGCTCGGGACCTTATTTATTTAATTAATGTATGTGAGTACACTGTAGCTGTCCTCAGACACACCAGAAGAGGGCGACAGATCCCATTACAGATGGTTGTGAGCCACCATGTGGTTGCTGGGATTTGAACTCAGGACCTCTGGAAGAGCAGTCAGTGCTCTTAACCACTGAGCCACCTCTCCGGCCCGAAAATGTGTATTTCTAATGAGTTCCTTGGTGAAACAGATGGTCTGGAGACCTCACAGAGGAATGGTAGAGAGGATTCTTGGCTTCACCAAACTGGAGTCAGCCTCCTGAACCTTCTCCTCAGCCTATCTCTGTACTTGTTTATAAAATGGACCGAGAAACACCTCACCCTTTGGTCTGGAAGTGTAAGATAACCACAAAGCAGTGCCTAGGACACACAGGTCCCAGGCTCTATCCCTAACACGGGGGGCGGGGGGGTTTCCAACCTCGGTATCTTACATTCCTCAGTATCAGAAGGTACTCTCATTTTTTACCATTTCTCCAATGCTGTCTGATTACTCTGGACCATCATTAGCAAGAATCCTTTTAACTTTGTGTATCCAGATTCCCCCTTATGCCTGAAACCACCTCCTAGTTCTTTTCCGACCTCACTTCCTGCCGGTAAAGCCTACTTCCCCGTGGATCATTCAGACTTGAACCTAATTTGTCTCCACACTCTAAGACACCCCTGTACCCCATTGCCGAGGTCCCTGTAGGTACAGTAAGAGTTCTGAACACAAGCTTGGCCTAGTGAACTTTAATAGGGATCACTTTTTTTTTTCTTTTCTCTTTTTCTTTTCTTTTCTTTTCTTTTTTTTTTTTTTTTTGCCCTTTAACTCCACCTAACTCACATGATCTTCATGGCAGGCCTCTGAGGTCATCATCCAGGCCTGGGTTACAGAAAGTGAGGCACAGGGCAGTTAATTGTTGGCCTGAAGTAACCTAGCTAGTGATGACTGTTGAGGGTGGAGTTAGCTCCAGGGCCCCAATTCTCTGCCAGGTGCAGTTCAGTTTAAGAATGAGAGTTTGTTCTAAGAACTACCTGGAGCTCTTTCTTCTGCCAGAGCCTTTCTCCCAGCGAGCGATATCATCAAAACTATGCAGGGGAAGGCACCAGAAAGTCTTGCATTCCTGTTCCTGTTCCTCTAGGACATGTCCCCCAGCTGCTCAGGGCCTGCTGGTTTTCCTTAAAGAGTCACCTCCAAGCCTTTCCCTTAAGCATTGACATTCCTTCCTGGACCTTCAAAAGAGCTGTCATCTTTGTTTCTCACAGCACACAGTCCCTCCCAGGGTCACCTGCCTTTAACACCAGGTCCTGACAAAGTGATAAGACCTCTGAGATGACGAAGCATTAATGCCAGAGCCCCGATGATTCATCCATCCACTCCTACGGCCTTTCTGCTAAGATCTATGAAACATTTTTGAGGTTGGAGATTGAACTGCAGACAGTCTTTGTGCATAATTTTAAAAATAATATTACAAGCTATATGCACTCGGCAGAAATAGTACTTTAGATGTCTAACTAGGGGGCTTAGGGTTTTTCTTAGGACAAAGTCTCATTATATAGCCTAGGTTGGCCTCAAACTCTTGACAATTTCCTGCCATGGGAGTACTAGTTTATAGGCATATATGGCTACAGTGAGCTTCAATTGTTGAATTTGGACTTTCTGCCTTAAGAAAGTCCATAAGATCATCCATGGTTTCTCATAGACTAGGCTTTTTGTACAAGGATTTTGCCCAGCTCTAGGCTAATGTGTTAGGACAGGGTGGGCTGAGCTAGAATAGGCCGTAGGTAAGATGGTTTGTCAGTGTTATTTTTGTTGTTATGAGACAAGATCTGGTGTATCGCAGGCTTGCCTCGGACTCTTAAACTAACTGTGTAAGTGTACTAGTTAGATTTTGTCAACAAGGCACAAGCTAGAATCATCTGAAAAGATGAAACCACAACTGAAAAGAGACCTCCATGAAGATTGGCTGGTAACCAGTCTGTGGGGTCATTTTCTTAATTGGTGATTGATGTGAGAGAGCCCGATCCACTATTGGCAATGCCACCTAGACACCTGGACAGATGATCCTTGGTTATATATGACGGGAGCTGAGTAAACTGTGGGGAACAAGACAGTAGGCAGTGTTTCTACATGAGTTCAGCTTTGGTCCATACTTCCGGGTTCCTGCACTGACTTCCCTTCATTACAGATGATCAACTGGACAATTAAATGAACTCCTTTCTCCACAGGTTGCTTTTGATCATTGTGTCTATCACAGCAACAGAAAACCAACTAGAGCAGTAGCCAGCCTCGAACTTCTGATCCTCCAGCTCCTACCTCCCAATTGTTGAGATTAAAACATGACTCCATGCCTCATTTATACAGTGCTGGGACTCAAACTCAGGACTTTGATCATGTTAGTCAAGCAACTGAACTTTTTTAAAAAAAGATTTATTTTATGTGCATTGGTGTTTTGCCTCCATGTGTCTTTGAAGGTGCCAGATCCCCTGGAATTGTAGCTACAGGCAGTTAGAGTTGCTGTGGGGATGCTGGGAATTGAACCTAGATCCTCTGAAGAAGAGCAGCCAGTCCTCTTAACTGCTGAGCCATCTCACCAGCCCCTGCACTAAACTTTTAACTTGGACTATTTTCAATTTAGGTTGGCGTTACCTCAATGTAGCTCCATTATAAACTCAGGAATACCTGTGCAAGGAAATCATGGCTGCTTACCTCAAGGTAGCTTACCTAGAGGACTAGGAAACCAGGGAACACAAGCCCCAAATGACAGAGATCCCACCTGACTTCCTTCCTGTTACCTAGAGCAGAACCTAGAGCCTGGTAGCTGCTCAATAAGGATCTGCTGGATGGATGAATGAATGACTAAATGAATGAGTGGGTTGAAAGGGCAACCACCTAAGGAGAACCACCTTGTTCTCTCTTCCCAACAGAGCCTGGAACACTGTAGCCTGATGTGAATGATATGTCTATTTGGGGTTATAATTCAATCAACTATGATCATTCAACTACTAGACCCCATTTAAGAAGCACCCTTCAGTCTCTTCCGACCAGGGAGCCAGCCTCCGAGAAGGCTCCTTGGAAGTGTTCGTGGTCCCTCAGGAGGCAGTGTAAAAACACTGTACATGAAATGAACAGTGAAGTTGAAGAGAGGGAGGAGGAGGAAAAAGAGGAAGAGTAGGAGCAAGAGGAAAGTAGGGAGAGAGAGAAGGGAGAAAGAGGATTGGGGAAGAAGAGAAACAAGAAGAAAGAGGAGAGTTCATCCATTGTCTCCCCCAGAGCTTTCCTGGGTGTGGCTCTGTAAGTCCCTTAAGAGGAAATGCCTGAGTCCCACACCTGGCCTCGAGTTACCCCAGCTGTGGGGCAGGGGAGCTTGGGATACAGAAGTGGAGGCCTGGAAGGCCAGGGCAACCTCTTAATCACAAGGAAGCAAAAATCCACTGCTGAGTTGCTTGCCTCTGGGTAGGGAATGGGGCTGGTTTCTCTCTACGTGATTCAGGGCAGGAATTGGGATCAAGGGTTAGGTTCTGGTGTTAGGAAAGCAGACTTTCAGATCTTCCCCATCTCCACATAGTTCGTGGGCTTTTTTTTTTTTTAATGGATGAATGAGTCATCCTTTCTATCTTGGTAAATTGCAGGGTCCTTGCAGCTCTGGCTTCTAACTCTGATGACCCCCCCTTGATCTCTGATGGAGGAAGGAATGAGGTAGAAGGCTTGGATTCTGGGTGGTGTCTTGGTTCCTAGCCTGGGGCCTCTCCTCTTGAGCCCTGCTGGAGGAGGACAAAGGGACAGGACTGTCTCTTAATTGCTGCTCATGGTATCTGGGACACAGGGAACTTTGTCAAGAAGGTGCTAGGTTTACCTATGGGTACAAAGCTGCCGCCCCATTTTTCTGCCCCCCCTTCCTCCCCTGATCTCAAGTCCACTCACTTCCCAGGTGAGCTCCTGGAGCTCATAGGAGACTCTGGCAGGTCTTGCTATCTCTGGCTTCCCAGAGAGCCACTCCCATTTCAGTGTTTGTCCTTTCCCGTAACCCCTCCTCACACAACTTAAACACAAGGAATTGTCCCCATTATCCCTAGGCAGACATCTTCAGCTCCTTAGCTCTCTGTATGCTTTAGGGAAAATCCATCAGCCCTAGTTACCAAGAGGTCGCCACCTACTCCAGCCCACACTCGCTCCCTACACACTGCTGGGCTCCACTCTAACTTAACAGTCATGGCCTTCATTTCAACTAAATGTGTCTCAGCCATTAGCCTATACCTTGCCAGTTATTGCCCTGGTGACAGTCTCCTAGGTGACAACTTCTCACTTCCTCCACACTCTGACACTTCCTTGTCCTCCGCCCTTTCTTCCCTTGCAGATGATGGCCTTGCTTCCTGGCTCATTCAACAAACTGAAGCCACCCCCTGCCTCCACCACCACACACTCTCCAGCCTGCCTTCCCACTTTCCACTGAGAATGAACTGTCACATCCCAGTCAACAGCGTCTCCACTCATCCATCCGTGCACAACTGGCTCCCGCAGTCCTTTCCTCTCCCCTTCATAACCAATTATTCCCTCAGCTCGGCTACACTCTGCTGCAAATGAACCTCTCATTTTTTTTTCCCATCTCAAAAATGATAGCCTGTGTGTCGGCGCACACACCTCTGATTCCCAGCTTTTAGAAGGCAGACGTAGGAAGAGGAGGAGTTCAAGGGCATCCTTACCTACATAGCAAGCCTGAGGTACGGAGACCCTATGGAGTGCAATTGGAACCTAACTGCTGAGCAGAGCAAAGGGGTAGGAAAGCTGAGATCAACTGATCAATTCTAACCCCCCACATCCACAACACAGGCTTTGGTACTCGAAAGACATTCTTCCCAGAGTGTAGACCTGCTCAGTGGACCAGGAGACTGTTTCGCGAACTGAGAAGTAGAACAAACAGATAAATATTTGCATCAAGCACTTTTACCCACTGAGCTGCCTCAGCGGCCAGAAGGTCGTCTCCTTTTCATCACGAGACATAAAACATGTTGTAAAATGATGAGAACATTCATGTACTCATGACCCAGAAACTCTAGGCCTTCATACATGCCCAGAGGAAGTCAGAACAGAGTTCAAAAAGAGTGTGGTGTCATTGCATGGCGGCAGCCTTAACTCACAAACAGTGGCAGTGTGGGAGCAGCCAGCATCCTTCCACGGAGAGCAAAGTAGGCTATAGCCACACTGTGGAATATTATTCAGTCCCGCAAAAGAATGAACTGCTGGTAAGTATGTGTTACAGCACGATGGGTCTTCAAATCTCCATGCTGGCAACATTTCTAGTGTGCTTGACACTGCTGAACATTTCAATAATTCATCCCTTTTTGATGGTAAGATTACATTGTGTATCATGCTGGCGTCTGTTCCTTTCTCTGTTTTTTAAATTATTTACATTTGTTTACCATTTACTTATTTTTGGTGTGTATGTGTGTGTGCCTGGGGATGATGGTGCACTTGAGCAATAGCGTGCACATGAAGGTCATAAAACTATGGGGAGTCAGTTCTCTCTCTATTATGCAGGTCCCAGAAATAGAACTTGAATGTCTCTTTCAACCATGTAGGTGCCAGGGACAGGACCCAGTTCATCAGGCATGGGGGGAAGCCCTTTACCTGCTGAACCATCACCTGACCCTTCAATTTTTTTTCTTGATTGACATTTGAGATATTCCAGATTTGGAATATTGTGACTAAAACTGCTAAGGAAGGCAGGCAGGCAGGCAGGCACGCATGCACGCACACACGCACACATACATAATATATACATACATACACAGATGAATAAATAAGTAAATTCTGAGTCAAAGCAGCCATACACATATTATATAATTTTTGTTTATGTGAAATGTCTAAATAGGCAAATTCATAGAGGCAAAAGTAAGCCTAGAGAATTCCCAGTGCTGAGGAAAAGGCAGAGTGGGGACTAAGTTACCGCTTAATAGTTACGCAGTTTATTTTTAGGGTAAGAAAAAGGTTTGGAAAGCCAGGAGTAGTAGATCCTGCCTGTGATCCTTGCACTCAGGAAATGGAGACAGAAGGATCAGAAGTTCAATGTCAGTCCTAACCATATACTGTGTTTGAGGCTAGCCTGGGCTACATTCTATTTTAAAAGAAAAAAAAAAGGAGAGGAAAAAAGGAAAAATGTCTGGAAGGAGATGGAGGGAAGTGGTGGCTACATCACACTGTGACTATACACAATGCCATTGAATTGTATACAAAAAGAAAGTCCAAATGCCATATTTTATGTTCCAAATACTTTGCTACAAAAAATACTGGTATACCCAAAACCATAGAGTCGTAAACTTTATTTTTATGTTTTGGAAGCTCGAGGACATTTTTATTGAGTTTAAAAGCAGAACTACAGGATGGGAAAACTGGGAATTTTGGTGGCTCTGAGGAAGAATATAACTTAAAGGAAGAGTCTTTTGAGTGAGACATGGAGTTAGACGAGGCCTCATGGTGACAAGATGGAGAAGAGAAGAGTAAGGAAGCCCAAGGCACCAGGCAAAGCCTGTCCAGGCTCTGGTTAGTGTCCTAAAAAAAGGAAAAGAGACGGAAGATGACAGAAAGGAGAAAAATTACATTCTGAGTACCCCCCAAAAAAGCAGGCATGCCCAGACAAGCCACATAGCAGCCAAAGCAATCAATTGTTCTATTTTTAATTGTTCATTTTTTTGTTACTGATATTATTGGTGTGTGTGATCTGTATGAGGAATTATGTGTGCTTACCATGGTGGGGGAGGGCAGGCTGTGGTCAGTGGACAACTTTCTCTCCTTCCATCCTTACATTGATTCCAGGGACTAAACACAGATCTTTGCACAACAAGCATCTTTACCTAATGGCCCAACCATATAGAATATGAATTCTCTCTCAATGAAACTGGGAAAATATAACTTTAAGTACAACAAAATGGTTCAGTAGGTTAAAAACACTTGCCATCAAACCTGACAACTTGAGTTCAATTCCGGGAACCCATGTGGTAGAGGGAGAAAACAAATTATTTTGGTCCTCCAACCACCACACAAACACTATGGCAGGTACTAGGTAGGCAGTGTATGTGTATGCAAACGCGCGCACGCGCGCGCACACACACACACACACACACACACACACACACACACACACACACCTCACATACCCCCAATATCTCCTAACCATCCATGCTATCCTTCAACCTACTAAAGTAAAAAGAAAGCCCCAAGCCTCCCGCCTTGGTCAGCACAGCACAGTCTTACATAGGCATTCATGGACAAAGATTGTTTGTTTTGTTTTGTTTTGTTTGGGGGGGTCCAATTGCATACAAAGGGAATTGCACAGAAAGCATTCTTCTGTGTCTATTTTCATTTCAGTCCATGTACTTCTGAGCTACAATATATTATTGGGAGTGAAGTCCAGTCTGTTCCTTTCCATTGATCTCCCTGAGTGTTCCACTGAGTGACTGACTATATTGAGATGTACCTATCTGTTCTAGTATTGGTAGCTTTTCTCAGCTGCTAATATTAGGTGCTTGAAGGGTGAAATTTCTGCTTCTGGGAGTTATGTATGGCTCAGTTCCAGTAGAAAATGCTGAACTATTTATTTGTGAAATAGTTCTATCGGTGGCTTTTGGAAATCCTCATTGTTGTGTCCTTGCAAAGACTTAATACTGTCACCTCAAATTTAGCTATTCTGGTGGCTGTGTGAGAGTGTCTGCCTGTGGTCATACTGTCCACTTCCTTGATGACTCCTAAGATTGAGCCCCCTTTCCTATATTTCTTCAAACCCTCTTGGAATGCTCACTCAACTTGTCGGTCTTTTGCTTATTGATCTGTTGCGTCCTTTCCTAGCTTCCATAGAAGCTCTTTGTCACATACTCAGATTGCAAACACCCACCCCACCATGTAGCCTGCCTTCGCCTTCACAGAATTGTCTTTTAATGAGGAGAGAAAAAAAAAACTCGGTTTGAAAATTCAGTCACATTTAGGAAGCCTTTCAATTAATGATGAGTGCTTCCTGCCGACTAAAGCAATAGATTAAAACGATTTTTTGATTTAATTAAGCAATTAAAACAATCTTTCCTGACCCCAAACTCATGAAGACATTCTTTTTAAAAATAATATTTTAAAAAGTTTCATTTGTGTATGAGCATTTGTCTGCATGTGTGTGTGGGCACCATGTACACGTCTGGTGCCCACTAAGGCCAGAGGGGATGTCAAATCTCCTGGGACTGGAGTCACAGACCATTATGAATCACCACGCTACAGCTGAGAACCATACCAGGGTCCTCTGAAAGAGCAGCAAGAACACTTAACTGCTGAGCCATCTCTCCGGCCATCATGAAGACATTCTTGTTACAAGGGAAATTGGGGTTCCCTCTTTTAGGCTCAGTGCTCTGGGTGGAGGCTTTCCATCAAAAAAGGGGATATTTAGTCATTTTGTCTCCTTAACATGGCTTCAGATGAACCAGCTTTCCTGGGGGATGGACTCTTGACCAGGTGATTGACATACCCACGAGGATCAAATCTTTCCAGGAGGAGACAGTCACATGTAATATTGCAGCTGGCTTAGGATGGGTCTTTGCCCAAGTCCAGAAGTAGAATTCATAACCTATTCTTTCTTCTTAGGGGCCTAGACAAAACCCAGATCCCTTACACCTTTTCATTTGGAAACTTAAATTCTAAGGAGTGGCAAAGCTGTTGGGTACCTTTCTAATGTTACCAAGGAAACCGGAGGTAGGGCCAAAGCCTCAATGGCCTCTAAGGTTACTGTTATAGTCTTAACTCATCTAAAGTTTTGTTATTTACCCTTACCCTTCTATAGGCTAGTCTTTGGGGGAGGGGTATTTTTTATTTACATTTCAAATGTTATCCTCTTTCCCAATGGTATCCTCTTTCACGGTTTCCCATCCATAAACCCCCTCTCCCATCCCCCTCCCCTTCTTCTATAAGGATGTTTCCTTTTCCCAACCACCCATCCCTTTCCAGCTCCCTGCCCTGACATTCCCCTACACTGGGGGGTTCAGTCTTGGCAGGATCAAAGGCTTCTCCTCCCACTGATGCCCAACAAGGCCATCCTCTGCTACCTATGCGGCTGGAGTCATGGGTCTGTCCATGAGTCTTTGGGTGGTGGTTCAGTCCTGGGAGTTAAGCTAGTCTTTATTTTGCCTGGAATTGATTGCTGTATAGGGTGAGAATAGAGACCCAGTTTCATTTTTGTAAATATACATGCCTACTTCCCAGAAAGCCATTGAGTGAGACAATCATCTTTTCTCCACTGTCCTGAAAAATTGCCTTTGTCATAAACGAAGGGTATATACCTTAGAAGACTTGTTTCTTGGCTTTCTGTCATAGTAATTTATTTTCTGACTTTTAACTAATTGCATACTATCAGTTTAGTGACTATCAGTTTATGCTGCATCTCGATTTAGAGAGGGGCATGGCTTCTTACTCCATTATTGAAGCATGGCCCATGTCTTCCTGGACTTTTGACTTTCCATAAAACATTAGTATAAGCCGGTCGGTGGTGGTGCATATCTTTAATCTCAGCACTTGGAAGGCACAGAGGCAGGCAGATCTCTGAGTTCGAGGCCAGCCTGGTTTAAAAAGCAAGTTCCAGGATAGCCAGGGCTACACAGAGAAACCCTATCTTGAAAAACAAAACAAGGGGCTGGAGAGATGGCTCAGCAGTTAAGAGCACTGACTGCTCTTCCAGAGGTCCTGAGTTCAATTCCCAGCATCCACATGGTGGCTCACAACCATCTGTAATGAACTCTGATGCCCTCTTCTGGTGTGTCTGAGGACAGCTACAGTGCACTCAGACATGAAACAAACAAACAAATAAATAAATCTTTAAAAACAATGCAAAACTATGGATGTATGAATTCCAGAGGCACGGACACATAAAACAGCTTTAAGGTTTGGATTGTGAGTGTGTAAAGTCTGCAGAGCATCTCTACAGAACTCACATTTGCAACGCTCCAACAGTTCTCCTTGGCCTGCTTAACAGTCCTCAGTAATGCCTTCAAAATTACCTTATTAATTCTTTGAGAATTTCATACAATGCATTTTGATCATAATCACCACTTGCTCTTCTCCCTACCTCCTCCAAGTCCCACCCCCACCTCTCTACCCTCTCCAACTTCATGTTTTCCTTTTTAAAATTTGATAACCCATTGACTCTTAATGTGTGCTGTTTATACTTCTTGGCTTGGAATCATCTACTGCAGTGTGGTCTACCTACCAGGAGCCACACCTTTAAAGAGAAGTACCTTCTCCCTCCCCGACTCTGACCCCAAGACATCAACCATAGCTCCTTAGTCAAGGTTGGGGCCCATGTGCCTTTCCCCACTCCAAGCTAGAATGTTGACTGGCTTAGCTGTAGTTGACAGGCAACCACAGCTGCTGTGAATTCATGAGGACAGTGGTCCTATCGTGTCCTGAAGACACTGTTTTTGCTTGGTCCTTATCAACCTCTGGCCCTTTCAGTCTTTCCTCTTCCTTCCCTGAACCTCGAGGGTGGAGGTGGTAATGCAGCTGTCCCATTCATTGCTGATCACTCCACATTAGTAATGTTTAACAGTTTCCAACAGGGCAGTTTGGGCCCCCCTTCTTTAAAATTACTGAATACTCAATATGATTTTTTTCCAGAGATGTGCATAGTGTCCAGGGCCTCAGAGATGCTAGGTAAGTGCTCCACCGCTGACCTGCACCCTCAGCTCACTGCTTGCTCTATTTTGATGCTATTGTAGATGGCATCAACCTTTAGTTTCTGTATGTTCTGCCCGAGGAGAGTTCGTGGAAAGCTTTTACTGGCAATTAAGTTTGTCAGTGCTGTCAGGAGCAATGGGTAATACCTAGGCAACCATTAGACCAACAGGAAATCTTGGATGATAGAGCAAAATGAGAGAATTGAGAGAATAAGAGCTTTGAAAATTTTGTTCAATATATTTCCTGGAATCTAAAGAGCTGCATGCATGCCTTCCTAAGAAAAATCTACAAGGGCCCTAAGTGCTCACGTCTGGATGTCCTTGAGGGAAATGAAGGCTAGAGAAGCAATGGAACTGCAGGTTCAAACAGAAGACAGACTTGAAAGGCTACCATAGTTTTGTTTTTTGTGGTGCTGGGCCTTACACATGCAACACAAGTGCTATATAGTCGACATGAAAATTTTGGGGTATCTTTGAGCACAATGGAGTCTTTCTTGGCTGTGGGTAAGCTTAACTCTGTAGTTTGGGTGTTGCACACTGACAATCACACAAAACTTCCATCAAATGATGGCTTTTGAGTTCTTGTTGTGCGTATTTGAAGAATGAACTTCCTGGACCATGGACCACAGAGAGTGAGTGGGCTTTTGGAAGATGTATTTTATTTGGGAAAGCTAAAGACAAAGAAAGAAGGTAGAACCCCCTTATAGCAAGAATGATACCAGAAAATAGGATACCATCTGGGTTGCTAGCCTGGGTGCCTTTTGAAGGACTTAGGAGAGAAACTAGGATGCGGTATGGGGAGGAAGAGGAGCTGGTCAGTCCAGTTGGCTCATCCAGATGTTCAGGTGCCCGCTCTCAGTTTCAGTCATGCCTTCACGTGTAGCTTCCAGGAAGGGGTAAGACGACATAACAAGGAAGCAGGAAGCAGGATTATCTTCTGGTGTCCCTGGTCTCCTAAGAGGCAGTCTTGGAGCTGCTGTTCTGAAGTCTCTGCCCATCCTGACCAGTTTCTATTCTGCTCTCCTCCTTAATTGCACTATTTCCACTGCGCTAGTTTCCACCGCACTATCTTCCACTGTGATATCTTTTGCTACCCTCCGCTGCACTATCTTCCCAGGCCTCAATGTGTTTCATTCTATCTACTTAAGAAAATCTCTCATGTCAGGTAGGTTGCCACCTGCCATTAGGCAGATCTCTGTGAAGCAGATCCTGGCTCTCCATATAGCTGATCTCTAAGCTACTATAAGGGAAGGAAAAGGAATGCTTGTCTAAGTAAACTAGTTTAAACCTAGCATGGTGCTGCATACCTGTAATCTCAACACTTGGGAGGCTAAAGATAGAGGGTCAGTGAGTTAAAGATCAGCCAGAGCTACATAACAAGACCTTCTGTAAAAAAATGAAAGGTAATAATAGCAAAGAAAGCAGATTCCAACAGAATGGCCTAGAGACAATGATTGTCCTGTTCAATAAACCTCCAAAAGTGCAGGGCTGATGGACTGTGTACTGCCACACCTGCCTGTGAATAGTTTTAATTTGTGATAACAGCAGCACAAGAGAAGTGAGGGTATTAAACTGTATAAGACAAAAGCTTTCTTTGGTATACTATTGAAATTAACTTATCATTGAACTGAACTGAATTGTTATAAATGTAAGATATTAAATGCAATTCTCAGGGCAACCACTAAAAAACAAACTGGAAAATATAAAGTAAAATAAATGTCAAGAAAATTTAAGTGATACTCTACAAAATATTCATTTGATATAGGAACAAAAAAAAGAAAAGAAAAAAAAAGACAGCCATGAAGATTGAGGAAGAAATATAAGACATCCAGGAAACAATACAATGGAAAAAGTTGTTCCCTATTAGTAATTACATTAAATGTAAATAGATTAAATTTCTAATTAAAAGGGACAAGTTAATAAAATGGATAAAATACACAATCCAATGATATGCTGTCTATAAGAGATTTGTTTTAGATATAGACACACAAATAAATTGAAAGTAAATGGATGGAAAAAATATACCCCTTGTCAACAGCTACTATAGACAAAGCCAAAGTGACTACACCAACAACAAACAAAACGGACTTTCAGGCTAGTGCTTCCCTTTTGTCTGAAGATAAAATAGGCATCTGCTTTGTAAGATAACATATATTCTGCTTTCCTTAAAAAAATCTCTATGTGTACAAACACATAAATACTAAAGTGGATATATGGAGGTCAGAGGACAACAACATAGGAGTTTAGTGCTGAACCTAGTTCCAAATAGTGATTTTTAAATGATTTTTAATTATTTTATGGTTAATTTGCTTTGTGTGACTAAAATATGTACCTATATACCCGGGCTCATATACACATTTCATAGATGAAAAATGATGACAAATTAGAAACAGCATAATTTAAGAAGGCCTGGTTTAAAGAAGTTATATTCAATTAATGACCACTCGCAAAGGAAAACAGTTTCTCCAAGGGACTCTTCCTAGGTATTAAATCCAACTTAAGATGGCCAACACAGAACAAACTCAGGGGTATTTTGGACTTTTTTTTTTCTTAGCTTACTGGTTTTTTGCTTGTATATTATAGTCTCGATTTTGAATTTTTATGGATTTTATTTGGTGTGTGTATATATGTGTGTTTATTTACATATTTATGTAGGTGTTTTTGTTTGTTTGCTTTTTTGTTTGTTTGTTTTAGACAGGGTTTCTCTGTGTAGCCCTGGCTGTCCTGAAACTCACTCTGCAGACCAGGCTGGCCTTGAACTCACAGGTCTGCCTGCCTCTCTTTCCTGAGTGTTGGGATTAAATGTGTGTGACACTAAGCCCCAGCATGTGCAGGTATTTCTCATGCTCTTTCTTAGTTTCCTTTTTAACATTTTTGTTTGTTTTGTTTCACCTTATTTTTTGTTTTTTAAAAACTCCTGGGGTTGGGGATTTAGCTCAGTGGTAGAGCGCTTGCTTAGAAAGCACACAAGGCCCTGGGTTCGGTCCTCAGCTACCAAAAAAAAAAAAAAAAAAAAAAAATCCTGCCCTACCCTATTTGTTTTCTTGAGAGAAAAGGCCAGGCAGTAGTGGCGCATGCCTGTAATCCCAGCACTTGGGAGGCAGAGGCAGGTGGATCTCTGTGAGTTCCAGGATACCCAGGGCTACATAGAGAAATTCTATCTTGAAAAAAAAAAAAAAAACAACAAAAATCAACGAAACAAAACAAAAACAAAGGGACAGGGGTATGGGACGGTGGGGAGGATCTGGGAGGAGATGAGAAACAGTGATCAGATATTGTGTGAAAAAAACGTTATTTAAAATAACTTTAATTTAAATATTAAGAAAAAAAAAGCCCTGGTTTAAACCACCAACCCTTGGTGCTTCATGAGGTAACCCGAGAAACTAGTACAGGAGCTATATCTAGAACCTGCTAGGTTGTTTCACTTCACAGAAGGACCCCAAGGACACTCTTATTCAAATCAGTAAGCAATTCATGGGTGACAAGGGAACCAGACTCATTGAGATGCTCAGTGACCACCCTCCACAGGCCAGGAACAGCAAGCGACTCTGCTGTTATAAAGCAAAGCTGAACTGATATGGAATCCCAAAAAACAAGAGTGGGCAGGTGGTAAGGGTGAGTGCCTGCTAGAGACAAGTGTTCACTTGATGTTCATGAAGTGATCAGATACCCAAAATTGACCATAATGGGCTGAGTTCTGAGGTTTTGTCTTGTTTTTTCTTTCTTTGTTTGTGTTTGTTTACTTATTTGTTTGGTTTGGTTTCTTTTGAGACAGGTCTCACTATGTCACCCTGGCTAGCCTGGAACTCTCTATTATAGATCAGGCTGGTCTCAGATTCACAGGGGTGTGCCTGCCTCTGCCTTCTGAGGGCTGGGATTAAAGACAATTCCTACCTCACCTGGCTTGGACTGAGTTCCATTAGACCTATCAAGTAGTAAGTCTGAGAAGGTCCTTAAAGCAATCTTTGGGCAAAATCATCATCATCATCATCATCAACAACAACAACAACAACAACCCCCCAAAAAAACAAAAAACAAAAACAGACGATCTGTCTCCCTCAAGCCCAGGAGTTCTTAACCTGTGGTTCATGACACCTGTTTGGTGGTCAAATGACCCTTCACAGGGGTCGCCTAAGACAATCAGAAAACACAGATATTTATGTTATGATTCATAACAATAGCAAAGTTATAGTTATAAAGTACCAACAGAATAATTCCAACAAGAAGCAATTACAGAGAGCAGAGTTTCACTTTGGTTCATGAGGTATACAGTCCCTCATGGCTGTCGAGTGCCGGGAACATGAGGCTGCTTGCTCACAGCTTGATAGATAAGGAAGCACAGAGAGATGTCAGTCTGACTTTCTCCTTCCCTTCTTTTTATTAAGTCTGGGCTCTTGGCTTATGAGAGGTTGTCATTTACTTTCAAGGCGGGTCTTTCCTCCTCAGTTAAATGTATCTGGAAACACTCTCACAGATACATTCAGTGGTGTGTCTCACTAATGCCCTAGGCATTTTTTTCAAGAATTATTTATTTATTTTATGTATGTGAATACACTGTCATGCTCTTCAGGCACACCAGAAGAGGGCATCAGATCTCATTACAGATGGTTGTGAGCCACCATGTGGTTGCTGGGAATTGAACTCAGGACCTCTGGAAGAGCAGTCAGCATTCTTAACCACTGAGCCATCTCCCCAGTCCCCTAAGACATTTCTTAATCCAATCCAGTTGGCAATCGATTTTGATTCCACAGTGAGGGTATTCCTTATGGCCAGGTAAAGTGGAGAGGAAAAGCAAAAATTAGTTCATGGAAGGGAAAACTCAAGACTCTTGAGACAAAATAAAAATGGATGGTGACGGGCTGGAGAGATGGCTCAGCCGTTAAAGGCTAGGCTCACAACCAAAAAATATAAAAATGGATGGTGACGAAGATTGAAATAGAGGATCATAAAAACAATGGACCTGGGCAAGACAGCACAGGCCTATAAATCCCAGCACTCAGGAGGCTGAGGCAGGAGGATTGCTGGGAGTTTGAAGCCAGCCTGAGCTATACAGTGAGTTTGGGGCCAACCTGGACCATAAAAGAGCGAAAAGAGAGGTAACAATACAAAAGCTGCTTCTCTAAGAACATCAGCAAAATTTACACATCTTTAACTACAGTCACAAAGAAGGATGAAAAAAAATCACAACCTTTCAAACCAACTTATAGAAATTTTAAGGATTCTGGAATACTATGAACCTCTGTGTAAACAATCAATTACATAATGTAAATAAAATAGAAAAAATAACATAACCTACTCTTGGTAGTTTGTACCAAAATATAAAATTACAGTATGACTAGTTTATGTCAACTTGACATAAGCCAGAGTCAATTTGAGGAGAGGAACTCCCAAGAAAATGTCCCCACAAGATTGGCCTATCAGCAAACTTGTGCAGAATTTTCTTCATTAACGATGATGTGAGAAGGCCCAGCCCACTGTTGGGGATGCCACCCCTGAGCACTGGGTTGTATAAAGAAGCTTGAGAAGCCCCGAGGAGAAAGCCAGTAAGTAACGCCTTTCGTGGCCTCTGCTTCAGTTCTTAGAGTGTACGAGATATCTTTATCGTAACATTGCGCTACTATATTCTGTGATTTTTTTTCTAAATTTTATTAAATTTCTTTATTTCTTTGACGGGGTCACACTCGTGCTGAAATAAACACTATCCTTCCCAAGTCTTTGGTCATATTATTTAATCACAGGAATAAAGACCTTAACTAAGGCAGACATATAACAAAATAAAGACCTATGTGATCCAATAAAAGAAAAGAAAGAAGGAAGGAAGGAAAGGAAAGAAGGAAGGAAGGAAGGAAAGGGAAGGAAGGAAGGAAGGAAAGAAGGAAGGAAAGGAGAAGACATTTCCCTCCTAGAGTATGCTGGAAGGACTGCATGCTCCAGGCTAGCCTAGGTTATACAGTGACTAATGAGACTGTGACCCAGAAAGAAGGAACTAAGGAGGAAAGAGCACACAGGGCTTCCTCCCTGGAAAAACTGACAAAAACAGAGTAAGAGAGGGAGATGGCTCAGTTAGTACAGTGCTTGCCACCGAGCCATAAAGATGTGAGTTCCATCCCCTGCACCCACTTAAAAAACACGATGTTCTAGGATTACAGCTTTGCTGCACAGCTGTAGTCTCAGGCCCCAGCCTTAATCATTCTAGCTCCACCCTTAGACTAGCCCAGAAAGACTAATTCATAGGGTAAAAATAAGTCAAAAAATACTTACAGACAGACGTCATACTTCTTTATCTGCATTGAGACAGCTGAAACCATACTTGACGGACAGTCCCACAGCAACTGGGCAGGGCTGGCTGTGAAAGCTGAGCAATGACTCACCCAGAAGCCGCATGCCAGCCTCGGAGATCCACTGGCTTGTTAAAGGCACAGGTGAGGTGCTGGCTTCAAAGTGATACCCCGTCATGCTCCTGGGTGCTGCGTCATAAGTTAATGGGCATTCTGTGCCACTGTGTCCCCAGTTGATGAAATTAAAGGGTGCAGTGAGAAAGGAGGAGGGGAGAGGCATTCCTGCAGGCTGTTATTCTCTCCAATCGTGGGGAGGAGGGTTCGGGCGGGGTGTGTGTGTGGGGGGATTTGTGCTTTTTGTCTGATTAGTCTCTGTTCTAGTTCTACGCTCACAAGATCAGATTCACTAGCATTCCCTCCTGGAGGGAGGGGCAGGTGCAACTCCTGAGAACCCGCCCCTCCCCTCCCCAACGATCTACAAGTGGTTAACCATTGTTAGGGGAGGGAGAGGCTTTGGTGGTATAGCTGCCCACATCCCATGAGTAATGCCAATTGAACTGATTGGTTCACCAGGCTAGATTTGGGGCAGAACCGTTGCTTCAGTCTGTTGTGTGCCTTGTGTGGGGTTCATAGAAATAAGGAAAAAAAATGCCAGGAAAAATCACACAGCAACAGGAAGTAGTCAAGTCATGACCCTGACTCAAAAAGAACCTGGTAACCAAAGTTCAGACCCCTCAGAAATGAAACTCTTCATCACAGTATCAGGTAAGCCATCTATACTTACAGTTGTTCTCCAAGGATGAAGCCATTCTAGACTGGGTAGTGGAGGGGTATGTGTGTGTGTGTGTGTGTGTGTGTGTGTGTGTGTGTGTGTGTGTTGTATCTGTATGTCTCTGAGTATGGACACTGGAGGTTAACCTCAGGTGTCATCCACCAGGAGCTGTACACCTTGGTTTTGAGACATGATCTGTCACTGAGACTCAGGATTAGCCAATTAGGCTCCCATCAGCACTGGGCTTCCAATCATGAGCCACCATGCCTGGCTTTTTTAATGTGGAGATTGACCTCAGGTCTTCCTACTTTCAAGGCAAGTACTTTACAAACTGAGCCGGTTGGCCAGCCAGTCTTCACCTTCTTTATGAAAGTTTTTCACTACGAAGCCCTGTATGCTGGAGAAACTGCTCCCCAGTTTGCCTCTATGAAGCAAGTGTGTCTAAGGGACCAAGGTATGGATATAACAGTACCAAGGATCTTGGTTGAAGCGTTCTTTTCTCTTGCCTGTGGGAGTGCTGGCTGCCCTCCGTGAAGATTGCCTTTCAGCTAAGGATGCTGCCCTCCCAACACACACACACACACAAGGTCACAGTCCCAACCCAGGAGTATCCTCTGTCCTGTAACTGGCCAATGTGGGAATACAGGCCTGAACCCTTTCATCTCAACTGGGAAAAAATAATTGAGGGCCATCTGAGCTCCAGAGGTGCACGTGGAGTCAACTGGGTCTTAGCCGCAAACGTGGCCCAGTACAACTGTTCCCTCTGTCCGATTCTATGCGCCCCTCCCCCTAGGGTGTAGTTGCTGAGATGTTCCTCAATAAACTTCCTACATGCAAATATCCGCCTCAGGGTCTGTTTCCCAGGAAACCTGGCCGGTGACAAACTGTTTTACAGTAGTACTCTTGGGCACCTCACACGTGAAATACTGGGTAGGGCTGTCGTGGCTGAGGAGTTATTGCTTCCGTCTGCACAGCTTGGAGCAATTCTCATGAGTCTGAAAAATCAACGCCGGTGACTTCGAAGAAGACATTTCTATTGGTCTGTCTTCCCCTAGCCATCCTGGGAGGGAGAGTTGCCATTGATCAATTACACAGTGCCACACCACCACCACCACTACACACACACACACACACACACACACACACACACACACACACACACACACACACACAATGCATTTTGA
Source organism: Rattus norvegicus (assembly GCF_021556685.1). Taxonomy (NCBI): domain Eukaryota; kingdom Metazoa; phylum Chordata; class Mammalia; order Rodentia; family Muridae; genus Rattus; species Rattus norvegicus. The sequence continues at coordinate 16,973,151 of NC_141554.1, forward strand.
GGATCCTGGCATTAATTTTCCTGCTGGCAGATCTCCTCCCCTCCACTATCAGGTTAAACACACACACACACACACACACACACACACACACACACACCCTGCCCCAGACTAATTCATGGGGTAAAAATAAGTGAGAGCTAGCTACAAACAGAGTGGCTTTCGGGCACGTTCCTTATTTATCTGTGAGGAGACAGCTGAGACCAGTCCTGATGGATAGGTCCACAGTAACTCAGCAGGGACTGACTGTAAAAGTTGAATAGTGTGTGAGATTTTAAGCAGGGAGAAACCTGGTGAGTCTCAGAGCTCATCTCTCCATTGATCTCCTTTGGAGTATCTCCAACACGAGCTGCCAGCCTTTACGGATGCCCGCTCATCTAGGGACAAAGAGGAGGAAGACAACAGGGACATGAGCTTCCTGTCTGTGAACCTTCTCTGCTTGCTCTTCAGTGACAAAGGCAGACCCATTAACAGATAAGTGGCTTGCAGTGCCCGTTCCATAAATCACCTACCAGAACTCTGAGGATTTGAGATGACCAGGACTTCCGGTCCTTCCTACAGAGACAGTCCATGCAGTAAACATATTGAGTTCTGACATGCATCAGCAGTATTCTCCTTCTAATATTGAGAAGCTATTCTTACACCAGGCACGGTGCCTCTCACTGTTAGTCCCAGCACCTGGGAGGCAGAGGCAGGTGGTTATATGTGAGTTCGATGCCATCCAGGTCTACAGAGTGAGTTCCAGGACAGTCAGTGTTGTTATACGGAGAAACCCTGTCTCAGAAAACAAAATAAAATAAAACAATCAAACAAACAAAAGGAATCTAATGTCAGGGCCTGGTGAGTCGGTTCAGGAGCAGCATTTCCAGCAAGTTTCAATGACTTGAGTTCAATATGGAAGGACCCACATACTAGAAAGACAGAACCATCCCAAAAGTCATCCTCTGACCTCCACACACGGGCCATGGAATGCCCTCTACCAACACAAATAAATATAATTTAAAAGAATAATAATAAAATAAAATAAATGATAAAATCGTCCATTCTTATGTGCCTGTGAACTGGTCCCAGATATATGTATGACAGCCAAGGTAACAGATCAGCAAATTGACTGACTATATTGTAGAAGATACCAGTCACCAACTATTGGTCACCGACACTGGAGCTGACCGTCGTCAGCTTGCATGCTCAGCTGGTATTTGGATGAGAAAGCCATACTTTGGCTGGGTCCTGGCAGAATGCCATGAAATGAAGCGGCAACAAAACCAGTAGGAATTACTCCCAGGCCCATGTGAGACTTACCAAGAATAAGAGATGGGAGTAAAATACAGAAAGAGGAAGACACAACTACAGACAGAGAACAATGACCACTACATGGCGGAAAGACAGTTTAAGTCAGTCTGCGCAGCTGAAATGGAAAACAAAAATACAATTAAGTCCTTGTAATCTAGAACATGTCAACGTTTGATCAAGGTGACCCTTTCCAAGGCAACAAATAGGAAGGGATTAAAGACAGCCCCCCTCCAGGAGCTTCAGGTGAGTTCTATTGTAGTCCATTTGAACACATTAATAATAAAGTCTGAGTCACCAGCAATGCATCGGTGTCACATTAAGGAAAGAAATCAAAGCACTTCCTCTCGGTGTCATTTAACCAAGAGCAAGTCCAGATTTGCGTTTTCTACATTTACCTCCCCATGTCTTCAGTCCTTTTGCTTCCTATTGTATGAGTCAAAATTTGTGCCTGCCTGAAGAATGTCTTGTGACTCTGTCCCTGTGTCCGAATGTCTGGGTGTGCCCCTAATGAAAGGCTTTGCTCTGTCTCTTATAGAACAGCACAGAAACCATCATATGTGGACAGAGTGAAGGACACTTTACAGAAATCTTTAACAGAGTCCACAAGGGATTAAGTCTCTGGCTCCAACTGACCCCAACTGACCCGGATAACAAACATCGTTGTTTATCAAGCAATATCCGTATGTTGTGTTCAACATTTATGGTAGATATTAATTTTATAAGATCGCTTCCAACCTCTGTGTTTGCCACTTTCGGCAAATGATACAAATGCATAATTTTGGGTCAGGGGCATGGAAGAGTGCATAATTTAAGAGTACAGTTAGGCATAAGCTTAGGTTGTAAAAGCTAATGGGAAATTCAAGGCAAATAAGGTTGGCTGTTACATTGTTCTCCTAAAAGTAGGTTAAACAAACAGGCTGAGTCCACGGTAGGATAGCAATCTTGAGTTTTAAATGACCTCAAGGTGTATTATTAACTCTGGCTGTAAGGTCCAGAAAAAGTTCCAGGCTCCTAGAATGTTAGGGACATTTTCATTACAATATTGCATCACCACGTTCTGTGAAACATTTTCTAAATTTTATTGCATTTCTTTGTTTATTCGGGTGGGGGAGGTATGTACGCTTGCGCCACAGCTTACATGTAGTGGGTTCTCTCTTTCTAATATGTGGGTTCCAGGGATGAAACTCAGGTTTGACAGGCTTGGCAGCAAAAGCCTTTACCCTCTGAACCATCTCCCCAGACCAAATTCTATGAAACTTGGCCAGGTGGTGGTGGTGTATGCCTTTAATCGGGCACTCAGGAGGCAGAGGCAGGCAGATCTCTGTGAGTTCGAGGCCAGCCTGGTGTACAAAGTAAGTTCCTGGACAGCCAAGGTTACACAGAGAAACTCTGTCTTGAAAAACCAAAAAGAAAAAAGGAACTTTTTGATTCTGGATTGATATGATACCCTGTGTCCAGAGAATGGTTTTAGCCACTTTAATTAATGTAATCAAGATAACTCCCTACAGGGATATCCAGAGGTCCATCTCCCTCATGATTCTAGAGTCTGTCAAGTTGACAATTAACAATGACCACTACAGATGGCCTAGCAGATGATAGATTGAGTAGGGTCATCTATGTCATCCACATAGTACAGTCTCGCAAATAGGATTCTCAAAGGATACAGGAGACCCAAATGTGCTATAAAAGCCAATGTCAAGTATGGCCCTGAGAGTGTGGTAAGTAAATCGCTCTGGAATGAAATTCTGATGGAGAAATTGTCACTTCTGTCACTGCTTGGTTGGTTAGCAGGGCAGCAGAGTGCTGTTCCAACTGGCTCCAATCCCAAACCACTTTCACAGGCAACCTGGCAAGCAAAACAAAGCTAAGAGCTAAGGGGTGAATAACCTCTGCCTTTGCTCTCTCCAAGAGGCACCTAGCCAAAGACATAGAAAGGCAAGCTAATTGGCAGAGGTAGTGATTATACATGCTTACCTGCATGGTGAACCATCTTGGTAGACTGTTCTTTCAGGTTTTGATTAAAACACTTTGAGGGGGGTTGGAGAGATGGCTCAGCAGGTAATAGCACTTAAAAATAGGAGGACCTAGGTTCAAATTCCCAGAACCCATGTGAAAATCCAGGCTTGGTCACACATACTTTGAACCCCATATAACTGTGCACAGGAGTCAGAGATGGAAAGATAGCTGGGGCTTAGTGTCCATCAGCCGAGATCCAGGTTCAATGAGCGACCTTGTCTCAAAAGAATATGGCAGAGAGTGACGGAGCAGTATGCCTGACTCCCCCACCACACACACATATATATCACACACATACATTGCACATAACAAGAAATAATGTAGACACTAATATGGTGTATGGTGAACTAGGCTGTCCTGTAACCCAACCGGAGATAGGGTACACATCCTGCTACCGAACAGAGTACTCCCTACTCAGTTAAGGGAAATTGCATCTCACTCCATCCACGAGCCAGCCACACTTAAGCATCGGTGAATCTTTCAATTTAGAAGCTAAGGAAAAAGACTCAAAAGTTGGTTCAGTAGGTAAGGGTGCTTGCAACCAAGCACAACAATCTGGGTTCACTCTCCAAAACCCACACGATTGAAATCGAGAACCGACAACTCATACAAGTTGTTCTCTGACCTAAACATTTACTCCATGAACAAGAGCATGTGTGTGCTTGTGTGTGTGTGTGTGTGTGTGTGTGTGTGTGTGTGTGTACATACACATACAATAGATTGGTAAGTGGGTAGACAGATAGCTAGAGAGACATAGACAGACACAAACAGAGAGAGACAGAGACAGAGAGACAGAGAGAAAAGAGGGAGAGAGAGAGAGATGTAATGTTTTAAAAGGAATGGGTGAGCTGGGTATGTTGGCGCATACCTTTAATCCCTGTACTTGGGAAGCTGAGGCAAGGGAATCTCAAGTTCTCCTGAACTACAGAAGACCTTTCCCCCAGAGCAGTGCTGAGGTACAAGTGATGCTCTATTTCAGGACTGTTTTAACTTCACCGACATGTAGAAATTCACTTAAAACATGGGCACTGTCATGTGCTGAACTTAAATGAAAAGTTCATGGACGTTCTAATGAGCTTTTAAATCTTTTTATTTCATGTGTCCAGGTGCTTTGCCTGCATGCATGCCATACTCCACATATGTATCTGGTGCTGTGGAGGTCAGAAGAGAGCATCAGGTCCCCTGGAAGTGGAGTTCCAGGTGGGTGTGAGCCACCACGTGGGTGCTAAAAAATGAACCAGTATCCTCTGGAAGTGGTGTTCTTAACTTCTGAGCCATCTTTCCAGCCCTTCCAATGAGGTCTTTTGTGTTTACTTATATATAGTATATAACACTGTCGCTGTCCTCAGACACACCAGAAGAGGGCATCAGATCCCATTACAGGTGGGTGTGAGCCACCATGTGGTTGCTGGGATTTGAACTCAGGACCTCTGGAAGAGCAGTCGGTGCTCTTAACCACTGAGCCATCTCTCCAGCCCCCTTTTGTTTTGTTTTTATCATTCATTTTAGAACCCAGGTTTGGCTTCCATGGAGTTTGAGCAAAAACTGGTGCACAGGGTGGGAAAATTGGAATTAGACTCCAGTTGAATGCAATGAATATATGGGACTTGACTGGTAGTCAATCTTCATTGTCACTTTGACTAGATTCAGAATCATCTAGGAGCATATGACTGTGAGGATCTTTCTAAAGATTTCTAAAGATTTGTTTTGTTAATTTATTCTCTCATATATTACATTTCAACTGCAATTTCCCCTCCCTCCCTTTCTAGAGATGTTTACCTGGGGAGGAGAAGCCCAACCCTTAGTGGGTGTCACCATCTCAATGACAGTGGTTCTGAACACGAAAAAAAAAAAAAAGGAAGGAAGCTAGCCCATTTATCATCAGCATCCATCTGTCTCTGCTTCCTGACTGGGGGTGCAGTGTGACCAGCTTCCATGACCTCTCCTTCATGATGGGCTGTTTCCCTTCAAACCATGAGCCAAAGCAAACCCTTGACTCCTTATCTTGTATCTGCCAGGTGTTTTGTCACAGTGACAAGTAGATGATCGGAACCTGTGCATGGAGAAAGCAGAACAAATGTGGAGGTGGGGGACCATGAAGATTAAAATTTTGCTGGGCAGAAGATTTCTTAGATGTGAACCAAAAGGTAAAATATGAAATTTGAAGCCATCCACATACACCAGCTGAGATGAGGCCCCCAACACATATACAGCAGAGGACTCCTGGGCCTGGGTTCAGTCAGAGAAGATGCACCTAACCCTCAAGAGACTGGAGGCCCCAGGGAGTGGGGAGGTCTGGTGCGGTGGGGTTTGGGGAGGGGACATCCTCATGGAGACAAAGGGTTGGGGGAGGTAAGGAATATGGACTAGTCAGAGGGTGGACCGGGAGGGGGATAAATCTGGACTGTAAAAAAAAATGATTAAATAAAATTAAATAATTTTTTTTAAAAAATGATATACTAAGAAAATGAAAAAAAAAAAAAGAAAAGAAATTTGATGCCCACTAAATCTAAGCTTTTTGTTTATTCAAAGAAACAACAGGCAAAGGGAATAAACATATGGCCAGCAATGGGAGGAAATATTTGCTGTCTTTCAAAGCAACAAGACAAGAACATGTAGACTCTGAGAAATACCTTCTGAGCAACAATATTGAGCAACACCACCAGAAAACTGGCAAAGGATGCCAACAAGGACGTTAGAGAAGGGGGCCGTGCTTGATTAGGTGCAAAATTCAGAGAAAGCAAATGAAAACAGAAGGACTTTTTATATATTGATTTCAAAAGCTTGTCATTTGCACATTACCAAATGTTGAGGTACTGTGAAGTGATAGGAGGTCCCTGATGTTTCTGGAAAAGAATCTGTCACCTTTGCCATGAATAAAACAAGGGTGTTAAGAATAACTCAGGAATTCCTTTTCTGAGTCTAGCCTGTGGAAATACAGAGGGCCACATGGTATGTGCCAAAGCCTGGGGAATGCAGAAGACACAGGTAGCATGCATATATAGCTGCATGAGTAAATCTGAGAACTGTCACTAATGAAAAACTTAAAAACAAAAGACTGTCCAACAGTGGTGGCCTATGCCTTTAATCCCAGCCCTGAGGAGGCAGGAGAATCACTGTGAGTTGAGGCCAGCCTATTCTACAAAGCAAGTTCCAGGGCAACCAGGGCTACGCAGAGAAACCCTATCTTGAAAAAAAAAAAAAAGAGCAAAAATATAAGACAGGTCTGTACAGAATGTATGTAAATTTAAGATCTCTCAACAGGAGACTGGGTAAACAAATAGTAACACAGTAGACAATAGACTACTATTCAGCATGTGTAAGAACACAGATGAGCTCCTCCCCCCAAACACTCCCCTCACTGGGTGTGATAGCCTAGACCTTTAATGGCAGCACTCCGGAGGCAGATGAAGGTGGGTGGATCTCTGTAGTGAGAATTTTGGTTTCTTTAAAACCACAGAAATGTTATGTGACTACGTTTTCATTTTAATCCCAGGTGAGGGATATGGGACTGCTTCAGATTGTCCACAACAGCTGACTGTGACTTGTTGTGTGCTCTTGCCAGCTGAAAATAGTTTATGTTTGGAATTCTGGGGACTCTTCAAAGGGTATATAAATACCATAGACCCAAGAGAAAGGGGAGGCCATGGCAGTGGCTCCTGCTCCTGCTCCTGATTGCTGGTAGCCGGTAGCTGGTAGCTGGTAGCTGGTAGCTGGTAGCTGGTAGCTGGTAGCTGGTAGCTGGTAGCTGGTAGCTGGTAGCTGGTAGCTGGTAGCTGGTAGCTGGTAGCTGGTTGCTGGTTGCAGGTTTCTTGTTGGAGATATCAAAATTTGCCCCACAGTACTTGATACCCTTAATCATCAGCAAGTAGTCTAACAAGATTGATGCTCTGTTTCCTATCTCTCCTGCTTAGTGTTGGGATGTTGGGAGGGTGGTAGGAAAAAGAACCCAATAAAGTAGCCAAAAGTAAAGTTACAAATCTCTGTGAGTTTGAGGTCATCCTGTTCTACACATAGAGTTCCAAGACAGCAGGGGTTATGTAGTGAGACCCTGTAACAAAGAGAGAGAGGGTGGAGAGAGAGAGAGAGAACTCCAGTGAGCCAAAGCCACAATAAAATGCAGCATGTAGTTCCAGGTCTGTGAAAGTCCAGAACAAGCTATGCTATTGTCCAGTGGGAAAAGGTAATGAGTGTTGTATAGGAATAGAGCAAAGGGTTTGGTCAGAGGCCTAGGCAGGAGTCGAGGAGCGATGGAAATGATCTAGACCCTGCCTGGGGCACAGTGAGATGGGTGTGTGCTTCTCAGAACTCATCCAACTGTACATAAAAAGTGTGGGTAAGCTACACATCAATGAAGTTGTTTTTAAAACTAAAGAAACCCACTGGGCACGGTGCTTCACTCCCATAACCTAGCACCCAGGCTGAGGCACGACAGTTATGGAACTTTCCTGGCCAGCCTAGGCTATACTATGAGCGCCAGGCCAGCCAGAGATACAGTGTGAGACTGTCTCAAAAATCAATAACTGAAAGAAACATACACAAAGGGATCCACAGTTTCTAAGATATTTTTAAAAGAATTATTCGTGTTATGTATAGAAGTCCATTGTAGCTGTTTTCAGACACACCAGAAGAGGGCATCAGACCCCTACCCCTGTACAGATGGCTGTGAGCCACCATGTGGTTGCTGAGAATTGAACTCAGGACCTCTGGAAGAGCAGTCAGTGCTCTTAACCACTGAGCCATCTCTCCAACCCTTCTAAGAACTTTTAGACATGAGAAAACTGCTAATGGAGAGACTATGTAGCCATTTCACATACCAAAAGTTTGGGCTCCTATGACAAAATAATTTAGGTGGGGGTGAATTAAAAAAAAAACAAAAAAACAAACAAAAAAAAAAAAACAAGAGACTTTAGGGTTGGTTTTTTTTTGTTTTTTCTTATAGTGTAGAACTGTGAAGACCAAGATCAAAGTGACAACTAATTCAATTTCTTGGTTTAGACTCTTCATGGTTTGCAAGCAAACATCTTCCTATTTAAAGGGGCGGTAGCGGTACTGGTCTTTTCCTCATCTTTTAAGGACACTAATCCCTTCATGGAGCCCCCTCACCACGTCAAGTCTGTCTTTTAATCTAATTACCTCTGAAAGGCCCTCCTAATGCTATCTCCTTGGAGATTAAGGGCTTCAACATAAATTTAAGGGGACACAAACATTCAGTCCATAATATGGCTGGCAAAAAAAAAAAAAAAAAAAAAAAAGGAGCTACAAGCTCCCATCTGGTGGGCATATTGGCTGTGTTATCTAAGCTCTGATCCTCTGCCCTTCTATCAGTTCTGGCCTCTGGCCTCAGTAGACTTAAGGACTATGGCATCTCAGGTGGACCCCTAACCTGTTCTCCACCCAAGCACGGTGTTGCTGGAGCCCGAGTAACAAACAAGAGCTTTGTGTTGTTTATTTCATCCAATCCATGCCTTCCTATGGCCAGGAGACAGTAACAGAAATGACACAAGCCTTGAAGACATAGTGACAGAAACTAGCACCAGCCAGTAGGCAACCCACCAGGGTACCCCCACCGGTAATGTAGTCCCTTGTTAACTGGACAGCAGGCGCAATGTCTTATCCATCACTGATTCCCTGTGGAGGTCAGGATAAAGAGTACTGGTTAAAATGTTCATATGTGGGACTAGGGACAGAGCTCAGCCAGCCTAGCCTACTTGATGAACCTCAGGTCCCAGTGAGAGACTATCTCATAAAACAAAGTCCACAGCTCCTGGAAATGACTGAGCATGTGTGCTTAGTTGAAACTCTAGTTTCTAGGCTGTAATTTGCCCTCATCAAAACTCCCCTTCTCTGGAGGCTGGAGAGATGGCTAAGTGATGAGGAGCACTTAACTGCTCTTGCGGAGGACCTGGGATAGATTCCTAGCACCCAAGTGCTCACAACCATCTGTAACCCTAGTTCCAGGGGATCCAACTCCCTCTTCTGACCTCTGACCATACTAAGTATGCACAAGGCATATAGAGATACATGAAGACAAAACACCCACCCATACAATAAAGTGAATGAATGTAATTTTTTTTTTCCGGAGCTGGGGACTGAACCCAGGGCCTTGCGCATGCTAGGCAAGCGCTCTACCACTGAGCTAAATCCTCAACCCGAATGTAATTTTTTAAAAAAAGTTTCCTCTCCACCTAGACCATTGACTTTGTATATGAAAGGCTGAACTCAAGTGCAAACCTCACAGACTTGTCTATAGCCAAGGCTTTATTAATTAGCAGGGTGAACGTCGGATCAGAAATAAGTTTTTAATTCTTGAAACTGGCGGCGTGTTAATCTAATGTTTTTTTGTTTTTTGTTTTTTGTTTTTTGTTTTTTGTTTTTTGTTTTTTGTTTTTTGTTTTTTTTTTCTGAGGCAGGGTTTATCTGTGTAGTCTTGGCTGAACTGGAACTCATTCTGCAGACCAGGCTGGCCTTAAACTCACAGAGATCTGCCTGCCTCTGCCTCCCACGCGCTGAAATTAAAGGTGTGCACCACGGCTCCTACCACCACCCCAGGGCGTTACTCCTTTTCTTTTTTTTAAATTCATGTCAGTGTTTTGCCTGGATGGATGAATTTCTGTGTGGTACCCTCAGAGGTCAGGAGAGGGCATCAGGTCCCCTAAAACTGGACTTACAGATAGTTATAGGCTGCTCATGTGTCTGGATCGTCCACTGGTAAAACCAGCATATCACCTCCTACAGGGAACACAGCACCTCTCCAGCAGCACAGTTCAGAGGTCTGCAGCATGAGCAACAGCAGGCAGATGGCCCTTGCTCAGGCCTCAGAATCTCAGCGCCATGTCTCTCCTCAAAGACTTCTTGTTTTCCCTGATGTTCCCCAAGACTGCTAGCTGTTACCTGAATAGTGTTACTTCTATAATTCCTTTGATTTTTTTTTTCTTTTCACTCCCTTCCCTTTGGCTCTTCAGTGCTTAGTTAATAATTCCTTATACTTAGCTAACAATTTCCTATAGTCAATTCTCTCTGTTGAAACAGCCAGTGTGGGTTTTGGCTCCTGCCTGATACAAGAGGATATGTTAGAAAGAACTTTAAAGTGATGCATGACTAACTTGGCTTAGGTCAACATCCAATAAATATTAATGGAATAAATAAATGAGTAAATGACTAGATTTCTTCCTGTAAATTAGTAATGACTTCCCCAGTTTTCAGTTATTAGGATATATTATTTGTACAAAATAATGTGTGCATGGTGACATTTTCACTTCTATACACAATGTGCCTTTATCATATTCAACCCCGTTACCCTGCCTTGTCCCCCTACTGCCTTGATTGATCACCCCAACCCCAAATGCCCCCCTTATACTTTTTCTCTTTTTTACAGTGTTTTTGTTTCAGACAGCCTTTCATTGTATATATAGCCCTGGCTAGTCTGGAACCCATTATGTAAACAAGCTTGACCTCAAACTCACAGAGATCCACCTGCCTCTGGTTCCCAAGTATTTCCTTGGTTTATTTATTTTTTTTTTTACTTTTTTATTTTAGTTTTTTTTATTAATCATTTTACTCATTTACATTTCAAAGGATATCCCTTTTGTTTTATTTTTAGGACTTATTTTGAGAGAGAGAGAGAGAGAGAGAGAGGGAGAGAGAGTGTTTACATGTGTGCAAGTGCACAGGCAGGCGTGCACACCACATACGTGCAGTGCAGATGCCCTCGTGAGTGTGTGCATACATAGTGTGTGCCACATGAGTTCCGATGCCCTTGGAGGCCAGAAGGTGGCATTGGAGCCTCTGGAACTAGAGTTACAGGTGGTGGTAAGTCCTCCAATGTGGGTGCTAAAAATTGAATTTAGGTTCTCTGGAAGCACGATACACACCTTTAATCGCTGAACCATATCTAGCCCCTCTTCTCAGTTTTTATAACAATTTTATGTGACTTGAATTAATACGAGGCAGTCCCCAGGGTCCTCTTGTTTCTAAAGGAATGTCCCTTACCAGCCATGGTCATGATCAACTGTGCACTGGAAAACATTAACAGCTATAGCTATGTAGCATCCCCAGAAGGCATTGTTCATTCTAGGGAAGGGGTTATGCGGCTGCTCCAGGTTCCAAACCGTTAATCCAGATCCCCATTAGCACCACCAGGTGTATTTTAGTCTTGGTACTCTGTGCTCACTGTCCATGGTCTAGTTGGACAAAACACTCCTTCTGTCCTTTTGGCACCTATTGTTCTGACACACTGATCAGCAGCTATACAGCCTTGGCCCCCATAAGTTCACACACCAAGACAAAAGGTGTAAACAATAGCCAGAAAGGTGGAGGGGGCATTCATTCCCCCAGAAAGAAGGTCCAATCCCTTCATAGAACTCCTTATATTCTTGAGTTCATGACCAGGTTGGTCTACATATTAGGTTCTAGAAAAGCCAGGGCTATGTAGAGACTCCATATCAAAAATAGATAGATAGATAGATAGATGATTTATATTATTTTATTATTTTGTGTGTATGGGTATTTTTGTACCACATGTATGTCTAGTACCTGAGGAGGCTAGATTCCATGATCCCATGGAACTAGAGTTACAGACAGTTGTGAGCCACCATGTGGGTGCTGAGAATTGAACCCAAGCCCTCTGGAAGAGCAGTCAGTGCTCTTAACCATGGAGCCATCTCTCCACCCCCACCCCCCCAGGAGATAGTTGGTAAATTGTTTGCCTAGCAAGCCAAGGACCCTAAAATGGTGGGGAGTGGGGAGAAGCCAGGTATAAGGCCTAGTGGTACACACTTCTAATCCAGTAATGAAGATTTAGGGACAAATGTCACCTTGGGGCTTACTGGTCAGCCAGCCTAGCCTACCTAATCAGTGTGTCATGGTTCCATGAAAGACCCCGTCTCAAAAAAGAAGAAAAACAAAACAAACAAAACAAAAAACCCCAAAACTAAAAAAAAAAAAAAAACACCAACACCAAAAAACCCCAAGGTAGATGGTCCTCAGAAAGGACACAGTCTGGCTTCCAACACTCACATGAACCTGAATACATGCATATTCACAAACACATACACAAAGCAAGTTCACATTCTGTCTCTTTGCCTCTGACTCCGTCTGTCTCTCTCTGCATGTGTTCCTGTATGTGTTCTGACATGTGAAGATCAGAGGTAAATGTTAGGTGTCAGGCTGGACAGATGGCTCAGTGGTTAAGAACACTGGCTGCTCTTCCAGAGGTCCATTCCAGATGGTGGCTCACAACCATCTACAATGGGATCTGATGCCCTCTTCTGGTGTTTCTGAAGACAGCTACAGTGTACTTATATATGATAAATAAATAAATCTTTAAAAAATGTTAGGTGTCTTCCTCAATCTCTTTCTACCTGGTTTCTCAAGACAGAGTTACTCACTAAACCTGGGCCAACCTGGGCAGACAGCAAGTCTCAGGAGTCCTTCTGTCTCTCCCTCCCTAGCACTTGGATTACAGGAAGAAGCCATTGAGCCTGGCTTTTATGTGGGTGCTGGGTATTGAGCCCTGCTCCTCATCCTTTACTGACAAGTCCTTTATCTACTGAACCATCTCCTGACCCAAAGTTCTCATTCTTTACAAAAAATTTGCCTCTGTGGTTGGTGGTTTAGTTCCTGGGAACTTTGGGGAGGGGGTGGGTGTCTGGTTGGTTGATATTGTTCTTCTTCTTATGGGGATGCAAATCCCCTTCAGCTCCTTCAGTCCTTGCCCTAACTCCTCCATTGGGGTCCTTGAGCTCAGTCCAATGGTTGGTTGTAAGCATCCTCATCTGTATCAGTAAGGCTCTAGCAGAGTCTCTCAGGATGGCTCCAGCTGCATATGTAGCAGAGGATGGCTTTATCTAGCATCAATAAGAGGGAAGGCCCTTGGTCCTGTGGAGGCTTGATGATTCCCCAGTGTAGGGGAATGCTAGGGCATTGAGGTGGAAGTGGGTGGGGGAGCACCCTTATAGAGACAGGGGGTGAGGGAGGGGATAGGGGTTTTGTGGAGAGAAAACTGGGAAGGGGATAACATTTGAAATGTAAATAAATAAAATAACCAATAAAAATGGGGAAAAAAAGAATTTGCCTTTGCTACTTCAGTGCACTTTGGTTTTCAAGAGCTGGAATTAGCTAGAAATGTATCTTCCAAGGGAGGATAGACCTTAGTCAATGGCTGTTCCAGAGGGCACTTGATAAATCTAGCTCCCTTGCCTTATAAAGAAAGAATTCTGAGGAGCAACATTCTAGAACTTTCCACCGCTCCTAAACCAGAAGAAAGTTACTCCTGCCCATGACCCAGGCTTTATCCAAAGTTGACTGTTGACTTGGCTTCTTCCATAACCTAACTTCCATAACTAGGTCACCTATCTGGAGTAACTGAGTAGAGTCACCATCTGACTGGCACACGACCCTTCCCTGTGTCAAAGGAGGAAAGAACTCTCAAATTCCAGACAGGACTCTCCTCTGACCACCTTCTCACCAGGCACCACCCAGCAGAGATGCTGAGTCATGGAGGGTGCTTCCACCTCAGGGCCTGCCGGGAAGAATCCCACATCCAGACCACCAATTAACTGAGCCCTCATTCCTGAGCCCTCCTCTACCTTTCCCCACAACTGTTTCACCTACATAGATAACACGTGAGCAAAGCCTGCATACCGATGCAGCTGTGAGGACTAAAGGCCAGTACCGACCCTGGGGAATATTCCACAGAGTTCTTCGGCAGCTGGAGGAATGAGATAAGTGCTTTGCCTCCCATCTGCTAAGAAATACCACAGATCCTTCCAGTAATTAAAAAGGCCCCTGGCCCTGAGATCCGTTGAGATGGAGGGTCATTAGCCAACATTCCTGCACTGCCCAAACATCTCAGAGGGTCATTTTGCAGATAGGAACTGTGAGCCTTGAGGGAAATCTCGAAACTTCGTGCCTCATAGGTAGAAACTGGAATGAGAGCAGATGCTTTCCAGAGCTGATAGGGGGATCAATGTGTTATCTGAACGTTATTACAGGCACAGAGACATAGACCCAAAGGTGAATGATGACACACAGGATGAGAAAAGCAGAAAATCTGTGGAGGTGACCCAAACCAGGAAACTGGGGACATTAAATGCTAGCTCGTTTTCTGTGTTGACTTGGTTGGACTAAGGGACACCCAGATATTATAATGTTAGAATAATGTACTCATTGTTTGGGGGTTGTGTGTAGGTGTTTCTGGAAGAAGGTAGAATTTAAGTTGGCAGGCTGAGGAACACAAGTGTAAGTGCAAGGCCCAAGAAGCACACATGCTTGCTGTCATGCCACTCCTTGTGTTGGAAAGGCCAGAAGCTGGCCTTAGTTGTAATTGCCCTAGCTTCTGAGCCTATGGTCTCAGACCAGGACTTACATTGTCAGTCGTGTGTGTGTGTGTGTGTGTGTGTGTGTGTGTGTGTGTGTGTGTGTGCTGTCTAGTTTGCAGATAATGGTTGGTGAGATTTCTTGGACAACAGAATTGTGTGAGCTGATTCTTACATTAAATATATATGTATTTTTCCATTGATCCTATTTCTCTGGAGAATCATAGCACAAGACAAAAAAGATGTGACAGGTTGGGTTCTCCAGAATCAGATGGTGGGGTAGGGTGACTTTTGAAGGGTGATATGTTTATTAGGGATCAGACCCTGTGAAAGGAAATGGGAGATGCCAGGAGAGAGTAGGATGAGAAATTAAACTGGGATGTGGGCTTGGTAAAGGCCTAGGCAGCCTGACAGAAAACTCTAGACTCTAGAGTCTAGAGCAAGACGCATCCAAGAGAGTTCCGCATTAAGCCGAGTTAGGCTAATGCATGGTCAGTCAAGTGTCCCTCCTCAGTCATCTGGTGTAGACTGTCCGGAGGACGATATGTCTTGCAGTGAGATGACACTCTTGTCTAGGAAGACTATAAGAGCTGACAGCTCGGGACTATATGCTCTTTGGTCCCTTCATGGATTTCCCTTGAAGAAGGATCAGGTGACAAATATGCCTTTCATGAGAAGGATTGAGCGTAGTAGAAAAGCGGTTGTTCCAATCATTCATTAGTTCAGTATCCACTAAGACAGACAGAAGGCCAGTTGATAGCTATTACTGATGACTTGTTTTATGCTGTGATTTAAACTGAGTGCTGTGGTAGGTTGCACCATGGTTTAGGGGTACCCCCAGAAGCAAGTCCCAAGATGAGAATACAGTGTTAGCCCAGCTTAGTGGTATATATATATATATATATATGGACAACCCCAGCAGTTGAAAGGTCTGAGAAGAAGAGAATTTTCAAGGCCAGCCTGGGCTACACGAGCCCATGTATCAAAAGAGGGAAAGAAGGAGGAAAAGGAGGAAGAGGAAGGAAGTCAAAGAAAAAAGAAATATTAAGTATTACTTTCTGGTTAATTTGGGAGGCCCCAGGAGCACCAAAAGGAGAACAAGAGAAGAGAATTAAAGAAATTAATTCTGGATTTATGAGCCCGAACAATGGCTCAGTTAGGAAAATCTCGCCTGTGCAAGCATGAATGTAGATTCCCCAGAACTCATGTAAAAAGCCAGATGTGGCAGTACACACCTGTGATGCCATTTTTGGAAATTGGGGTGGGAGGGTAGAAGATGTTGACAGGCAGAACCATCCAATAAGCTCAATGGCTGGCCAGTCTAGCATTCAGTGAGATTCAGGTTCACCAAGAGCTCCAATGACAATAACGAAGGTTGTAATTGAGATGGCTACAAGGGTGGAAGTGCTTGCTGCCGAGTCCGGTTACCGAGTTCAAGCCCCAGGACTCACATAGTAGAGAGAAAGAAGCTACTCTCAGAAGTTGTCCTCTGTAGTTGCAGGTTTAACTGGTACCTATAACTGATGTTACTGGGTTATTGTGGGTCCCGCGTCTCCTCCACCACAGGGCTTGGGAAGCTGGTGGAGGCTGGATGCAGGAAGTTTGGCCATGCTTACCCGACACTGCCGCCAGGCAGGTCTTGGGCTGTGGGAAGCCACGGGACACCACTCCTGGGGTGAGGAAGAGCGGTCTGAGGTGTGGGAGCTGGCTCGGGGGTGCCCGAGCCTGCAAGGAGGCCGGAGCCATTGGGTTCTCAGGGACCATTGGGTTCTCAGGCTCTTGGTCATCCAGGTTCTGCTGAGATGCCATAAAAGAGCTGAGAATGGAGTGGGGGCCCTCGGGGCTGAATCAAGCCAGCCCGGGGCCAAGGCGGGAAGACGGGGAGAGCTCCAGCTAGTCCCGCGGGGAGAGTCATTGGCTTGATGGCGGTTGGTGGTGGGCTTGGTGGCTTGGTGGCTTGGTGACTTGGTGACTTGGTGGCTGGGAGAGGCAGAAAGGCCTTCTTCGGGAGATTAGACAGTGGCTCTGTAAGCAAAGGGCTTCTCTTCAGCTCCCCAGGGCATATCCCGATGAAAAGAGGGAGCCCATGCTTCTAAGCAGTTTATTGTCATGGTGGAAAATGGATGGATGCATAAAACCACACCCCACTTCTCAGGGTGGGCCTGAGATTAAATATGTTTTGCAGGGAGGACTGTCTGGGAAGAGAAGTTCATTGGCTAAGCCTCCAGGCCTTTAGGCACCTCATTATAATGGGATCTGTCTTGAGCCTATGTGACCAGTGGTCACATCCTCTACCTGTGGAGGAGCTTGGGATGTTGCCTGATGCAGTGTAGACTGATGGCCACAAATCTATGGAGGGCTGTGGCTAGTGACCGACCTGCTTTCCTGGGAGTCAGGCAAAACACATACTGTTCTTTAGGGTCACCAAGGTTTCAAACCTCCTCAACCAGGAACCAGGGTGCCTTTCATGGTACCACAGTCCTCTGTCATGGTATATGTGTGTGCACACACACGCAAATGTAATAACAAAAACGTTTTAAAAAATAAAGGTAAGGCAGGGGGGATGACAGCATTTAGGAAGCAGAAGCACATAGACCCCTGTGAGTTCGAGGCCAGCATGGTCTACATAGTGAATTCCAGCATGGCCAGGGCTACAAAATGAGACTGTGTCTTGAAGAAAAGGAAAGGGAAGGAAAGGGAAGGGAAGGGAAGGGAAGGAGGAAAAGAAGAGAAACAAGCAAGGTAGACTACAATTAAGGAAGACACCCCAACACCAGTGTTGACCTCTGACCTCCACGCACAAGCACACATATTATGCACATACTTAGCTAACAAGTGCAATACCACACACAGACACAAAAATG
The DNA here is from genome assembly GCF_021556685.1 of Rattus norvegicus. Taxonomy (NCBI): domain Eukaryota; kingdom Metazoa; phylum Chordata; class Mammalia; order Rodentia; family Muridae; genus Rattus; species Rattus norvegicus. The sequence continues at coordinate 16,990,639 of NC_141554.1, forward strand.
TGGCCAGCACTTCGAGCCCCTGGAACACATTCCCACTGGGAAGTTGAAACAGGGCACAGGCTTTCCCTTACCCAAAAGAGTCAGGACACCCAAACACCAGTTAACATCAGGCAATGGCTGAGAACTGCTCTGGCAAACATCAGTGCCTGGCACTTTCAGATTGTTCTATGCCAGAGTGTGGACAGCGTGGGGATGGTGAAGACAAGAATCGGGGTGGCTGGGCTCTGGCAGAAGGTACTGAGCTCAAATCAGTTCTTTACAGACCGGGGGTTTGGGGAACAAACTATCAGGAAACAGCTTGTCACAGCAGGTGGTTATGGCACAGGCCTTTGATCCCAGCACTCTGGAAGCAGAGGCAAATGGATCTCTGAGTTTGAGGCCAGCCTGCTCTACAGAGCGAGTTCCCACACAGCCAAGGCTATACAGAGCAACCCTGTCTTGAAAAACCCACAAACAAAAACAAAAAAGAGGAAGAAGAAAGAAAATAGCGTGTGAAATACAATAGCATGTGCTGATTTTAGACACGGCATACTAAGGAAGCCCATGTTATGGTCGGAATCTTAAAGGTCTCCGGACTCCATAAGTTTGGCTGTCAGCCTCTGGCACTACTGGGAGATGGTGGAAGCATTAGATGGTGGGAAATGAGGATCACTAGGGATGTACCCCTTCAGGGGCATATTGGGACCCGGAGCTGTCCTCTCTCCTGTTTATGAACGCCATGTGAAGAAGTTTTATCCCACATAGGTTCCCTACATGAAGTATTGCCTGGTCACAGCCAAAAGCACCAGGCCTAACACAGACAGGAAAATGTTGGCCTGGAAGGAAGTGTCAGGGAAAAAGCCTTAGAGAGTTTCCCAGCTGGCCTGCTTTAAGACTTTTGAGTCATCCAGAGAGGGGACCGCAGGTCAACAGGTAAATGAGGAAGAGTGGAAGAAAGACTGGGAGGGAAAGTGCTTCTCCAACAAGCAGAACCTAAAGGAAGCCTTCTAACTCCTAGGCAGGGGTTGAGGAGGCTCTGCCATGAACCCAATATATTACATAGAGAAATGTCAGTGACTGCACAGCAGAGAATGACTTTAAGGAAGTAGGACTAGGGGGTGAGGGAGGAGAGAAGAGGGCCCACAGAGGGGACCTGGAAAGTAGGAGAGATAAAGAATGCACCTGGCCTTATCTAAAAAGAGAAAGGAGAGCTGGGAATTGGCCTGGAGGTCAGTCCTGGATTCCCACTCCTTTCACCACGGAATTCCCAAGAAGATTTTCATAAGATAAACCCCCTCACAGCCCTAAGCTTAATGAGTCACATGGAGTGCCACCAGCTGTCACTAAGTTGAGCACGTCCCATGACCAAACTTAAACAGCAGGTTGAAACTTTTTTTTTTTTCCGGAGCTGGGGACCGAACCCAGGGCCTTGTGCTTGCTAGGCAAGCGCTCTACCACTGAGCCAAATCCCCAACCCCTAGGCTGAAACTTTTCATTCAAACCCATTTTTCTTTTTTAATTAATTAACTAATTAATTAATTAATGTGCTCAGCTGCATGTATTCCTGCATGACAGAAGAGGGCATCGGATCCCATTATAGATGGTTGTGGGTGCTGGGAATTGAACTCAGAACCTCTGGAAGAGCAGTCAGTGTTCTTAACTGCTGAGTCATCTCTCCAGGCCCCAAACTCATTTCGACCAGGAAGATTGACCCTTTAATTTCTAAGGCATTCGAAGAATTAAAAGTAGCCTTTCCTGAGCCAGGTACACACCCAGCACTGAGGGACTGGAAGCAAGAAGATTGCCAGTTAGAGATCAGCTTGGTCTGCTTAGCAAGATCTCATCTTAAATAAACAAGTGTTTGCCACACAAACATGAGGAACTGAGTTTGATGCCCAGCACCCATATTAAAACCCACCAGCAGTACACACCTGTAATTCCAGCCCTAGGAAAGTGGGCACAGGAGACTCCTGGGAGTTTGGTAGGCAGGCAGTCTGGCTAATTAACAAGCTCTAGGCCCAGTGAGCCACCCTACCTCAAAACTGAAGGTGAAAGGGGGGAAAATGGAGGATGACTGAAATCCATTGTCAACCCCGGACCTTTGCACACAGGCACATATGGACATACACGCACACAGGCAAACACAGACACACAAACAGCAAAAGATAATCGCTCCCACAGATGCTGTGTTGTTTTAGCTTTCTCCTTTCCCCAGGGCTGTGTTCATTGCCCTGTTGGTCAGTAAATGCCCTGCCTAAACCCCAGTGTTTTAGGTGCTGTTTATGATTTTTTTTTTCCTGACAGGCACCAAAAGCAAACTGTATCCCACAGAGGCGAGGCTGGAAGCAGTAAAGAGCTGGGACTAAACATTCCATCTCTTCAATTGCTGCACTAATTTTGGCATCTGGCTATGATGACAGCCCCCCCCAACAAAAAAACCAAGTCTATCCTGGAAGCAGCAAACACCCTTTCCATTCACATCCCATCAGCAAGAACTTAACCACAGAACTGTATTTAGCTGCAGGCAAAGTTGAGAAGTATAATTTTTAACTTCAGGTGGCCATGTACCCACTTAACCAACTCAGCCTTTCAAAACACTTTTTAGTTTTGTTTCTCTATGTGTGTGTTGGGGGGTGTCTACTTGCACATGTGCAGGGGCTGTGAACACACACACACACACACACACACACACACACACACACACACACTGGGATTCTGATAGTCGTGCCAGTGTTTTACTAGGAGGTGCTAGGGGTTGGAATTCAGAAGATACTCATATCTGCTGAGCTATTCCTCCAGCCTCCTCCCTCAGACCCCCACTCCCCCCCCCCAAAAAAAGAAAAAGATATTTTGCTTGTATCAGTTAGCTCTTGCTGCCTAACAACTCTCCCCAGTACTTGACAGCTTAAAGCAACTACATTTTAGCTTCTCAGAGTTCTTGTTAGTCAGGCACCTCTGTCCCATGTGATACTATCTACAGGCTCTTGGCCAGAGCTGGAAAACCCAAAATGGCCACCGTCACACAGCCAATGCCTCTGTTGGGACAGTTCCAATGAGCAGAGCTAACTAGAAAGAATGCACCTCTCTTTTGGTGGGGTTAGTAAAGTCCTTTAATAGATACAGGACTTTGCTTCCCATCCAAGAGGTTCCTTTCTCCAGCAGGATACAGTGAGTGTGACCTGAAAATCCTCCCTGGCAAAAATAGAGATGACAGGGCATCTTAAGGCCTGCGCTCAGGTGCACATGTGTGTGTGTGTGCACACATGAATATACACAAGCACACAGAGACATCACTTCTGTTTTAAAGACTCAATCACCCTTGCAATTGAGGATGGTATACTGCTATGATTTGGATCTGCGCCCCACCACCAGAGACTTTGTCCCCAGCCTAGTACTGTTGAGAAACAATGGAAGCTGCCAGGATTGTAGGCCCTAGCTGGGAGGAGTGGGGGGAGTAGGTAGCTGAGCCCTTCCTCTTCTTTCTTTTGCTTGCTTGGCACATGGTGGACAGCTTTGCTCCCCATGTAATCTCCACCAGAAGAATTGTCCCTCTATAGGCCTGGAAGGGTGCTGCTTACTTGCTTGTTCCAGATGGCTTGCTCAGCCTGCTTTCTTATACAACTCTGGATTGCTGGCCCATAGAGGGACCCACCCACAATGGGCTGAGCTCTCCCTCATCAATCACTAACTAAAGAAATGCCTTACAGACTTGCCTACGTCCCAATCTTAGGGAGGCATTTTCTCAACAGAGGCTCCCTCCCCTCAGATGACTTTAGCTTGTGTCAAGTTGACTTAAAACTACCCAGCACACCAGTGCTTCTAAGCCAGTCCTGCAAACAGCTCAGCATTTCCTCTTCAGTTCCACCAAATACATAATGGAGCCTTGATGGGCTTATATAGGGAAAGGAAAGAACCAATAAATAGCTACAAAATTATACCCAGTACTATTCATGCAGGAGGCAGGCCTCTTAGGCTGCTAAGGGCTGGTAAAAGTGTGGCCCCCCACCCATGGGACCATCTGTAAATCAGAACTTTTAGACCTCATTAGAGGGTTGACGTCATAGCATAAGCACCTGAACAGAATTCTCAGGCTCTGTATAAGCGCCTCCCAAGAGAGATGCCATATCAGCACTCACAGGCAGCAAACCGGATGAGACAGGCATCTAAACAGAGACAATAAAATATAAGGGGAATGCGATGCTCACGATTAATTGCCAACTTGACAGGACCTAGAATCACCTGGAAGATGAGCCTCCGATTCTGCCCAGGAGAAGGGAGAATCTTGATTATGCTGATTGGCGTGGGAGGAGTCTGGGTGGTACCATCCCTGACTGAGGCCCTATCGAGAACAGGAGCTGAGCTGCAGCATACATCCATGACTCTGTGCTTTCTAAGTGCGGACGCAATGGGACCGGCCAGCCTCCTGGCGCCACACCTTCCCTGTCTGCTGCTTGGTCTTGCTTCCTTTGAAGGAATTTACCCCTCTGAGGCTATAATGCAAAACAATATTTTTTTTTGAGAGACCGTCTCATGATGCATCCCTGGCTGTCCTGAAATTCACTTGGTAGACCAGGCTGGCCTCAAACTCACTGAGATCTGCCTGCTTCTGCCTCCTGAGTGCTGAGGTTAGAGGTGTGCAGCACCACATCTGGCAGTAAGCTAAAAGAACACCCTCTCCCTGCCCAGGTTGCTTTGGTCAGGGTGTTTTATCACAGTAAGGAGAAAGGCGCTAAGACAAGCAGTCAAATGGTGATGCTAGTAGTGAAAATACAGCTTGTGTTGGGTGAGTTCATCATGGGGCTGAAGACATAAACACAGAAAGGCTGGTGCCAAACCGTAGATTTCCGAAGCTCAGAGAAGCCCAAGCAGGGGAAACACAAAATCAAATCAACACAGCAACAATAGCAAAAGCAAATTAAATACACATCATATTCAGATTGCTCAAAGTCAAAGACAAAGTAAAGCTCAAAAAGACAACCGGAAAAACCAAGAAACATTACCTTCAATAGAACAGAGACAGGAATTATGAAAGACTTCCCATCAGAAAGCTTAAAAATCGGAGGGCAAGAAAACGTCTTTAAAATCCTAAAAACAGCAAAAAAGAACATCTCTGCCAAAAATTCAACACACACAAAAAAAATAGTTCAGAAATTAAAAGGAATATTGATTTTTAAAAAAGTCTTTGTGTCGGAGTGTTTGCATGCATGTATGTTTGTACACCACAGTACGCAGTAAAGGGCCCACAGAGGCAGTGGAAGAGGGCAAGGGATCCCCTGGAACTGGAGTTATAGGGAGTTGTAAGTCGTCCTGTGGGTGCTGGAAACAAACCTAGATTCTCTGCAAGAGCAGCAAGTGCTTTGGACCCACATGCTCCCTCACTTTCATATTATATATGTGTGTATGCATATTATATATATATATATGAATGAAATAATGTTAGCCAAGCAAGCTAGAGAGTGTATCATCAGCAAGCAGCATTACTGCATGATTCCTGCCTTGAGCCCCTGCCCTGACTTGTCTCGAGTGGATGTGACCTGGAAGTATAAGCCAAATAAACTCTTTGCTCCCCGAATTGCTTTTGGCTGGATTATTTTGCCATAGCAACAGAGCTCAAACAGAACACGCACTGGCCTTTGTGATCAAGGAAGGGATTCTCTGTAAATTCAAGGCCAGCGTGGTCTAGATAGTGAGGTCCAGGTTAGACAGCACTTCATAGAGAGACACAGACATGCACACAGAGTAAGTACGTGAAATGTAATAATGGTTTTTGAGGTACAGACTCATTGTGTATCTCTGGCCTGCAACTCACTAAGGAAACCAGGCTGGCCTCAAAATCAGAGATTTGCCTGTGTCTGCCTTAGGGCTAGGATTAAAGGTATATATACTATCACACACAGCTAAATGTAATAATTTTAAAGTAAATGAATCTTTGACCTTTTCCTTCCTTCCCTCCTTCCTTTTTTTCTTTCTTTCTTTGCTCTAGTTTCTAAGACTGTGTCTCTCTGTGTAGCTCTGGCTGTCCTGGAACTCACTCTGTAGACCAGGCTGACCTCAAACTCAGAAAGATCTGCCTGCCTCTGCCTCCTGAGTGCTGGGATTAAAAGTGTACCCCACCACCGCCCAGCTTTTCTTTTAATTTCTGTCAGTGCTTATGATGGAGCCTAGGGCCTCATGCATGCTAGGCACGTGGGCTACCAGCCAGCTCCACCCTAGTCCTTGAATCTCTTGATAATTTTTAAAGCTTCATTTATTTATTTATTATATATAAGTACACTGTAGCGGTCTTCAGACACACCAGAAGAGGGCATCAGATCTCATTACAGATGGTTGTGAGCCACCATGTGGTTGCTGGGATTTGAACTCAGGACCTCTGGAAGCGCAGTCAGTGCTCTTAACCGCTGAGCCATCTTTCTAACCCTGAATCTCTTAATATTTGAAACTCTAACTTTCGCCTATTTTCCCGGCCCAATCCAACTACATGTCTTAAGAAAACAGACAGCTTGGAGGAAATATAGATAAAATATGAAATGTCCAACTCAGCACACATTGTCACAGCTCAAGATTTGCTGGTAAAACTGGGTGTGACCTAAAGCAAACTCAAGAACTGTACAAGTTAAGTCCCTTGAACCGTCCTCCTCTGAGAAGGGACGATGACATGCAACGACAAGAGATGTCTTCCAGAGTGTCTAGCCACTTCCTATTGATATTTTCTAGGGTTTTCCTTGTTTTGAGTCACCGGGCCACTGTGAGGAGCATTTGTGTGCCAGAGGTCTCTGCTTCCGGGAAAGACCAGGAGCAGGAAGAGGCAAGGACTCAAGCTTAGTGGAGCCTTGGCCTGACCTCACAGAGGTGCTGGGCTGAAGTATAAATGGCACATGAGTGCTCTTTCTGACCCCAGCCAAGGGAGCTGGGCTTGTGTGTTCCTGCCTGAAGAATGAGTCATTGGCTACAGGTCATGTGAATTCCCAGGTGTGGCTAAGTGGCTGCAGTCACCTAAGGGCAGGCCTCTGAAGCAGGTCACAGGTGCAGGCTCTCACTGAGCTGTCAGAGCAGGGGCCTAGGGACATCTGAAGCAACAGGGATCTGTGTGAAACTGGGTCTACGTGACCCTTTCCTTTGGTGAAATGAGGGGAGGGGACACAGGGAGACTGAACCTCAATACTAGAAAACCCCTGAGACTTGATATTAAATTCCAGGAGGCAGAGGCTAAGGAAATCCCTAGTTTCTTTTTTTTTTTCTTTTTTTCTTCTTCTTTTTTCTATTTTTCGGAGCTGGGGACCGAACCCAGGGCCTTGAGCTTGCTAGGCAAGCGCTCTACCACTGAGCTAAATCCCCAACCCCGCCCCCTAGTTTCTTAATACAGAAGCCCAGATAGGAATCTGGGTTGAAGCTGTCCAGAACACAAGACTCGTTTCCCAGGCTTGAGCAAAGCCATGTGTGGCCAGTGGAAAGTAAAATGGAGTTTGGTGTGTGGTTTCTGTGCCCTATGTTTTGGGCTTTCTTGGTTTTTGCAAGGCTGAGGGTGGAATCCAGGACTTTTTTAATGCCAGGCAAATGTCCCTCCACTGAGCTACATCTTCAAGCCCCATGAAGGGCGTTTGAAGGAAGCGTGGCCATTCCTCATTCCTTCGGCCTATAGTGGTTCTTCAAGCAGGCATCTTGAGCCATGGGAGAGAGACAGAGCTGCCAGATTTAGCAAATAGAACTCTTTTCTTTTTTAATTTTACTTAATATTTTTACGTTTATTTGTTTTATGTGTGGGGTACTCAGATTGTCTGACTGGGTGGCCCACTGAGCCATCTGACTGGTTCCTTCGCTTAATTATTTAATGTACACAATATATTTATACTAAAGAGAATTAATTGCTCAATATTCCAATTGAACTGATAACCCAGTGCACATTCTTGTTAACCTTGTGGCACTGAGAGACACCTAGGAGATGTATAAAGAACACTTCTAGGTGGGTCTATAAGGACATTCCCAGAGTTCAGGTTACATCTCAGCCCTGACCCCTTCTTGTTCCTCTTTCTACTTCTTAGTCACTATGAGGCAAACAGCTTTGACGTCACTTGTTCCTGCCATAAAATTCCTCTGCCCCACAGCCCAACAACAGAGCCGGGGGACCATGGACTAAAATTTCTGAAACCCAAATAAAGCTTTCCTCCTTTGAATTCTGCCTCTCAGGAATTTGACCAAGAACTGATCTCTGACTAGCATACAGGACAAGTTAGAAGGCCCTTGGGTAGCCAATGAATCCCTAGACTGGAGTTAGACCGCCTCTAAACTTTGGAATGTTTTATTGCATGTTTATTTGTTTATTTACTTGTTTAAGAGAGAGAGAGAGAGAGAGAGAGAGAGAGAGAGAGAGAGAGAGAGAGAGAGAGAGAGAATGTGTTCAGAAACCTGGAATTGAACTGAGATCAACCATCTTGGCAGCAAGCACCTCTACACACTGAGCTGTTTCACTGGCCCCAAACTTTGCTTTGCTAAGAAGGAATATCTACCTCATTTAAGCTTTGTAACAATGGGCTGTTTCTTCCCTATCTATAGCAACTAATCTGATAACTTCAACCCAGCCACTAACTTGTTGCATGAACCCAGGAAACTTCTCTAAACCCCAAATCACCACTCACAAAGTTGGGGTGGCAGTAACTCTTATCTCAGGGCTATCTGGTAAGCATTTCAAGCAGTTCGATGTAGCTAGCAGGAGTTGGTCAATGGTCTCTATGACCGGAAATGGGCTATTCCTGGCACATCTGCACTTCAGATAGCATTAACACCCAGCATGTAGGCTTGCATCCTTACCCTCCAAGACTAAATCCTGTCATCTCTGAAGGCTGGACACTCACTGGTTTCCAGAAACGCACCTCAGCATCATGGATGTGCCCTTTGGAAGAGGCTCCTGAGTCTGCTGAACTGTAACTAAATTCGTGACATGACAGCTTCGACAGAGAAGTCCTTTCTGTCTTTGCTCAGAACACGGGAGAGCGTGCACTAGTACATTCTCACCTCCCCTCTAAACTTAGAACTGAAAACATTGTTCACTATGCCAGCCATTTGGGGACCTTCCTTGTGGGATGGGATTGGGAATGAAAACTCAGCATTTCCTCATAGGGGACAGCATGGGGAATGAGGGGACATTTGAGAACTTAGAAGACGAAGCTTTTCCTTCAAAAAGGAACCAGTCAGGCCAGTGAAGAAGGCAGCTCTACATCCTCTTGCTACCTCTCAGCAGTCTGCTGGCATCTGTTACTGAGATCTGTATCTGTGTCATCTTGAGGACCCATTTAAAGTCCCACACATGCCATACTAAAGGCGCCGAGAGAGCCCACCCAGGTCTGACAATTTTCATAGATTCCCTTCTGTCCACATATTCTAATGACCTGATTAGCAATTCTACTGTATTTAATTTGCACCCTGGGTAATTTACTGTCAGCCAGAAGAGCCATCAGCTTGAAAAATGGCACCCAAATTAAAAACCAATAGTGAAGTTTCAGTTGGAATGAGCTCTCCTGGCACAATGATGAAGCAGGATTAGCTAGAGTCGATAGGTGTAGTGGCAAACAGTTTACGTCCTAACGTGCTGCTAGGATCGGAAACTCTAGCCTTGCTGAACTGTAGGAAACCTGCAACCAAGAAAACGGAGAACAAAGCGGAGACCGGTCCAGTTGGACAGTTACATGAAGCAGTGAATGCTGCCCACCTCCTGGCTCCTTGTGATATGAACTCCAGTCCCCCTCCTCTTGAACATGAGTGCTGGCCTTCCTCAAGGGGGGCGTGGGGCATAGTGGAAGCAACACTTACCTTTCTTGGCACAGGAACAATGTCCGTGCCATGAGCAGCCATGTTGGGAAGCCATTTGGAGAGAGCACAGAAAAAAGGCTAAGAGGTTCCAGTTGCTTCTCCATAGATCTGTTGGAGTTGTTCCAGCCTCAGAACCAGACATAAGAGGGAGGAAGAGGTGCTCCACCTGCCATGTCACTGTAGCCTAAGGCCACCTCCTCCAGAGAACTGCTGGCTGACTTGAATCAATCTTCAGATTACCCAGCAGCCCCAGTGACTGTCAGAGTTTTAAGCCACTATTTTGGAGTCCTTCAGTAATAGACAAGAACTCGCAGAATCTTTCAGTCTGCCTATTCCTGTGCCTTGGAGCCATGAGAGCCTTGTAGGGACCCCTGGTCAAAGGTACACACTCCAAAGGCAGAAAGATCACCAGCCTACCCACTGTCTCCCTAAATGTCCTGGGACTGGGTGAACGTCCCTGGACTTACCAGTGTAAATCCACCTCCGCACACACACTCTGCCCCTTTCTAGAATCTATTGCCACCATGTACCAGGGACAAATGTTATCTTCCGCAGAGGCATTCTTTATTTGAAGGAACACAGGGCCTTACTCCCACTTAGAAAAGATCATGTTGGGGCTAGAAAGTTGCCTTAATAGTTGGGCGTTTGTACTACTCTTCCAGGAGACCCAAATTTGGTTCTTAGCACCCCCCCCCCGCCAGGCAGCTCACAACTGCCTGGAACCTGCTCCACAGAGTCTACTTCCTTCCTCCGGACCCTGAGGGCACCTGCACTTACATGCACGCATCCACACAGAGAGATGCACACATGAACACATAAGTTAAAATTAGTAAAGATAAATCATTTTAAAAGGCCAAGGCTCTGTGCTGGAACCTCCTAACCCCAATAGCCAGGACCTGCCCTTAGGAACCATCGAATCTCAAGGAAGTCTCACAGAGAGGCAGGCACAGTGGTGGAGCCGGGACAGCATCCTACAGAAGTTGGCACAGAGTATCAGAAAGTTCCATTCTTTGCCCTGTACCTACGCATTCACCAGAATGTTCTTGGCTGGAAGCCCTGCTACCTTCCTGCATGTCTGGAGAGTATCTCTAGCCTTCCAGAAATCTTTCCTATTGAGGTCTTCCTATTGGTTTCAGCTATTTGATATCTATCTAGGACACAGATTCAAAGAGCTGTCTCAGTCTTACCTGCTGCTCAAGTCCAAACTCAATGAGGGAGAGCAACCTGCCCCAGGCCTTGCTAGGGAGCCCCTCAAAGCTGCTACCCATTGTCCACAACTTCTGTTCACTCTAATGGCTTTGGTATGGAAACTAGCGAGAGGTAGGCTTCGCAAATGACCTTTGTTGATCAGTTATATAATGTTACACAGAATAATCAAGAACAAAAGTCTGAGCTTGGCAGTGGTGACACACTCTTTGTATCTCAACACTTGGGAGGTAGAGGCAGGCAGACTTCTGAGTTGGAGACCAGCCTGGTCCACAGAGGGAGTTTCGGGATACCCTGGGCTACACAGAGAAACCCTGTCTTGAAAAACTGAGGGGGAGGAGGGAGTCTGTATTTTATCTAGACTATGTCTTCCTGTCACTGCATAAATCACATACCCACTCCATGGGATACAAGCCAAGTTTACTTAGCTTCCAAACAGGTTCCTGAAATGTTCATGCTTTTCAGTTCTCAGGCCCGTGAAGGAGTGATGACCATCGTTACCTCATACAGAAGCCCTTCCCTCTAACTCTGCAATACCTTCCAACCCAATTTCCCCTTGATGAACCTTTGCCTCTCTTCATCTGGGGTTTCCTACTGATTGCTGAAGCTATTTTGCCTGCTGGAAGTGAACTGGACATATAGGGATTATTAGTCCCCTGGAAATAGCTCAAAGGAATGACTGACACAAACTATACTTGGAAGCCTCTGTTTTACATTGTTTCCCCCAAAGAATCCATGTGTGCGAGCGAGTGTTTGTGTGTGTGTGTGTGTGTGTGTGTGTGTGTGTGTCCTCAAGGTCATGTCTATGGGGCTTACTCCACATTACTCTGGAATCTTGAGGGTTACAATGTCAACAAAGTAATTTAGTGGGGCACAATCTAGCCCTTCAGCAGTCACCAGACGTCTCTGGCTTGCTCCTTCAGCCTTCTTCTTATTTATTTTTTTAAAAGTGGGGTCTCATGTAGCCCAGACTGGCCTTGACTTGCTCTGTATCCAGAGATGACCTTGAACTCCCAATTCTCTTGCTTCCACCTCCAGAGTACTGGGATTCCAGCTATGCACCGCCATAATCTGTTTATGCAAGGCTGGGGCTGGAACACAGGGCTTTGCTTCATGTATGCTAAGTAAATAACATCCCCAGCCTCCTCCGGCAGCCATCTTTAGCTGTCTCTCCTGACACCCACAGTTCCCCGGTTGCTGCTTTGTCTCTGCCTTGCTTCTGGAAAACTCAACCTAAGATAGCATGATTGCTCCCTCCGTCTGGACAGCAGTGGCCTAGATGGGGTCTCTCCCCTGGAGCTGAAGCAGCATTACAAAGCTTGGGCAGCTCCGGGGTCTCATACTTTACCATGGAAAATTCTTCGCCTCTGACTGGTTCCCAAGGCAGGTTTTTTTCTTCGCACCTTTGCTACAATTGGCTGAATGCAAATTAGCTAAGCCAGCTATGTCTATCCTAGTTACGATTCATACACCAACCACTAGCCCTGCTGGCTATATGATTTCGGTGGATATGCAAATTAAGCAACACTAATTTGTTGATGCTGATAAGATGCTGGACTCAGCTGCCCTCCTGCATGGTGCTGATAAGGCACAGAAACCCGAACACAATTCATATGCTCACATAGTGACCATGCTAGCACACCAAGGAGCCAGACACACTAGCTGAGAATGACAGTCAAGACTGTCTGGTCCTGGTGCTATTTCCTGCTTTTCTATCAGTTGGTTGGGTGTCAGATCACACCTAGGCCTGACAGAAGAACCCAACTGAACAAGAGACCTCATTCCACCACCCACCTCCCAAACATACCATGTGGTACACTCACAAAATGCCTCTTCCTACCTTTGCCTCTGTGGCAAGTCTTCAAACTGCTAGCATGGGAATTGTCACTGTCATCTTTCGTATATTTCTATTTAACTCCTGAGGGTTCGAAAATTGCCTCTGGCCTACTGCTCAATGGCTCTAAAACTACATACACACTGCCTGGATATCACCTACATATACTTTTGGGACTCAGGATATACCACCTTTAAATATGACTGCAAAAAAAAAAGCAGAATATACCACCCCAAAACATCCCTCTTTGGAATATTGATTGTTTAGGGCTGGTTATTTTGAGAAACTG